>NC_133828.1:30534935-30844221 GCF_047830755.1 Zonotrichia albicollis
CTAAGGGCTGCTCCTGCACAGTCACCTTCTGCCAGGACTGCGCTGCATCTGGCACATTCCTTTTCTTCTGTGCACTGCTTGGATTTGTCTTGGCCTAAAATACTAGAAAGCACTAGCTTTAAAACCGCTTGCTGTTGAAAGGATTTTGGATGTATAATCTTTGTGAACATTTGAGCTTATTGCATAAGTAAGCAAAATAGTGTCTTCTATCAGTAGAAAACTGATGGTTTGGAGAAGCCTTTCCTACTCAAGCTACATTTCAGATCTCTGTTCCAAAGCATCTTAAAAACAGCTGTAAATGTGTCTTTGCAATGAGTACTTCTGGGCAGCTGTTAAAATAGACAATATTTGTATCCTTGCTTATCCTTTTTAATTAAAGTTCATTCTCTTGAGTACAAGGACCAAGGAGATCCGGTGAGTGTTGCCACAAGCTGGGTGAGGTGTTCACCATTTGAATATTTCAACATTCAGCTTTAGAAGCAAATCATTAGCCAGAATAAATTAAAATGTAGCTGTGTTGGCTTCAAGAGAGTTGTGGAAATCGCAACCAGCTGCAGATCAGCTCCTGAGTGTTTTATCAACCATTTGATATTTGGAGCAACATTTTATTTCATTAGTGCCCTATTTCCCTATTTCTGTTAACTAAGTAACAGAAAAGGTGATCACAATTGTGCTTCCTTTGGGATGCTGCTGTCATTAATTAATTAAATTGTTCAAGGTGTTGTGTTTCTGATTGGTTTGGCATGATGGGCAGCTGGTGATAAATCTGTTTCTGAATAGAGAGGGGCTGTGACATCTTTTGGAAGAAGAACCCCAAGACACACATCTGCTACCAGTTCAACCTGGCGTCCGTGCTGAGCTGGCCTGAGGCTCGGGCTGCCTGTCAGCTGCAGGGAGGGGACCTGCTCAGTGTCACCAACCCCGAGGAGCAGGACTACATAACTAACTTAAGCAGTGAGTAGACATTGCTCTGGGGACCTTGTAGGAAACCTGTAGTTAGATTTCCTCCTTACCTGTGCAAAGGGATAGCTTTGGAGCCTAATACCCTGAATGATGTCTCTCCCATTGCTGCTTGTGGGGCTCTGTCATGTAACACACCTCAGTTGAGCTGTTTGAAAGAACAAGGATGAAGGTAAATCCCCACCTTAATAAACTGAGATGCAGAAGTGGTGATGTTACTTGAGGGTGTCATTTTCTCAATTCTCCCTCCCCACAGAGATTCCCATTCATCCTGCAGCTGTGGTTAGGGAGTGTGTTTGTTTACTTTGGAGAATAATACATGGTTACCTTCTCTGCAATCTACCTTGGTGTCCCTTTCTCCTGCTAAATTTTCCCTGTAAGCTGGACTTCAGTAAATGGGAATGATAGGAACATTTCTACAGGCTTAAAGTAAATGTCCTGTATGGAAAAAATGCCAGCTGTATAAATACATGTTACTCCTTCTCTGATAAGCTGTTTGCTTTTCCCCTTGGAGCAAATGTCACAAACAAGTTGTGCAGAGCCTTCTGAAAGGAAGGATTTCATGGGTGTTTGAGTGTGAGTGGAGAAAAGCAAGTGGAGGAATGGGTGGTGGAGCTCTGATGCAAAGGTTGCCTCAGATTTTCATTGCTTCCCACTATTGCTGGTTTTCTATTGAAGGATATAAGCTAACAGGAAGTTTCAAAAATATTTCATTGGCTTTTTGATATGCCTGCAAGGCTGTAAAGGTTTCTGAAAGTTGTTTGGTTAATGAAAAGCTGAAACAGGCTAGTGTTTATGTACACAGGCTAGCATTTATGTAGCTGCTTGTTCTAGATTTAACTTCTAAGGCCAGCAGCAACTTATGCAGGAAGAGTTTGCAGAATGAGTGGCTTTTGAAGGATTTCAGGTTTCAAGTTTGTTCCTTTTCATCTCTGTGTTGATTAACAGAGCAAGTTACTATTTCTAAGGACAGGAAAAAAAGCCAACCAGCCTGAACTTTGTGGAGAGTGCTTTGAAGTTTTGTTTTATTCCAATTGTAACAAGTCAGGACAGCAGGTCTATGCCTGTAGATATTTTAAAGCTTGGAGAAAGCATGCAGTATTACTTTGTTTATTTTTTCTGTTTCAGGGCAGTTAAATTCCACAGACATGATGCTGTGGATGGGCCTGAACTGCCTGGATGAAGATGCTGGCTGGCAGTGGTCAGATGGAGCACCACTAATGTTTGTCAACTGGAGAGCAAGTACTTGATGTTCCTCTTGCATATGTTATAACAGCATAATTATATACTCTCTATAACTGCAGCTTGATGCAGCACTGCTGTTTCCACAGCTATGTTTGAAAGTTGAATTAAGTGAATGAGCGCAGGTTTTTTTTGTTAGATCTATTTATTCATGTTCACAAACTAAAAAGCCTTTCTAAGGATATAACATCAAGTGAGATCTATCTCTTCAAAGCATTAATGGTCCAATCCTTTTGTACTTTCAAAGATGTTCCTTTGCTGCATATTTAAAAACTGTAGCTACTTTCATGGAGGAAAGGAGTTTCAATTTTTTTATGTTAACAAGCTGTAATTATAATTAGTACACTAACATGAATTTTGTGACTTGGTTTGCTTAATTTTGAAGCCTGTCCACCAACAATTAATTATAGACATTCAAGCTTGTTTCAGTCTGTCATCTGAGAGCAGCAGCCAAGGAGGCATTGCCACATGTAATTAATGGTAAATGTTCAACTGTCCATAGTACTGATATAATATTATTAGAAGTTTGGGTATGCAGGCTTGTTTATACATTAATTCAAGAAGTTGCAGGGAACCTTACAACACTATTTTACAACTAAGAACTGTTTTTTTGTAATTTTGTGCTCCTCAAAAATGTGTTTGCAGATGTCTCTGATAACCATTATAAAGAAAATCATTGTGCAGTGATTAATCCAAGACTGAAGTATGGCTGGAACAGTTATTTTTGTGAATCTGGATTGCCTTTTGTATGCAAAAAATATTTAAATAAGACAGAGCATGAAACACTGGGTAAGTGTGTCAGTGTTACTGTATCTTGTTTGTGGGGGTGCAAGGAGAGCAAAAGAAGCCACCTGACTATAAAGTCAGCAGAACAGAGTGGCACCTGCAGTAAATGTGTGGGTTTGCTTGTTTAAGTTGAATACAATTTACTTTTACTGATGTAATAACACTTTCTTCTGTTTAAATTCAGTCTTTGAAAACAATGCACTCTTTGTTGAGAGTCTTAGAACAAACAGTTTTAATACAAATAACATTTACTTGATTCCTTACACCATCAGTATGCTCATTCCCTTTTATATTACTATATAATCCACACTTAGAAGTTGCAAAATAGGTTTTCAGTGTGAATGGAATTAACCAGTGGCACACACGGAAGAAAGCTGTATAAATGCAACACAAAATTTGCAGGGTTTTTTATGATGTGCTGTATTTTTGATATGCCAAAAAAGTGTTGTACATATACTTCAAGTGTTTATACAATAAGATGTGTAGAGCATGGAATGACTCAATGACTCTCTGTTCTGTGAGAAAGTCAAAAACAGAATTTAGTTTATTCTAACATAAATTTTTTGTTTGATAAGAGCTACTTGCATAAATTTTTGGTTTTATATGAGCTACTTACACGGGTTCAGCTCCTTCCTGGTAACTTAAAGAAAGTTTAGCAGCTTGTTTCAGGTAGTAAAGGAAGGCTATCCAAACTTTCTGTAGCTAATGTGTCTGGAAAAGCTTTATCTGTCTTTGAACCAAGTTCAGAAGCAATAAGGGAGATAAACTGTGTTTTAAACTGAATCAGGTTTTGCCACTAGTCCAGCAGCCCAAACAGTTCAATCATCAAATAAAATGGAAGGAATTTCAGTTTGCTTGGTAGGTGATGATCCATAGAGCAAGTGTTTTGGCCTCCTTTAAGTCATCTTGGAAAACTCTGTTTTCAGCATTTTAAGGTTAAAAAAAAACAACTCTGAACATGTTATGAACATAGCATAAGCTTGGCAATTCTGTCTAATGTACATGAACTTGGTGTGCTCATTTCAAGATACCTGGCAGTACCGTGCCACTCGTTGTGACCCTGGCTGGTACCCGCACAATCGCAACTGCTACAGACTCCATAAAGAGCACAAGAGCTGGAACGATGCTTCTCTCTCATGCCAGAGTGAAAATAGCAGGCTCATTAGTGTGTCCTCCATGGCAGATGAAGAGCTGCTCCTTAACTTGCTTGAAAGTGGTGAGTTTGGGGAGTTCAAGTGTGTATGTGTTTCTTGAAGTATTTTGTGGTGCTCTTTTGTGCAGCTCTTTAACTTGTAACCATCTAAGCACTATATTATGTGTCACACCCAAATGATGTTTGCAAAAAAAGAAACCATGTTGCATGCCCGTTCTAGGAGTCTTAAAAACGCACAGTCACCTTTTCCAATAACTATTCTTAAAATAAAGAGATGACTCCATGAAGCAGACACAGTGAGGCCATAGTAAACATGCTAGCTTTTGTCCTTTCCTACTCTTGCCTGGTTCCTTGCAAACTATTGCAAAACATTCAGTCATCAACCTTATACTAGAGCTGTGCTTAGAAGCAAAACCAATTCAGTGTGTCTTTGGCTTGCAAGCTGGCCTGATCCCCACTGCAAAATTGCTGCTGTTACTGTGAGGGCAGAGTCCCCTTTGATGTCAGCAGGGCGTATCAAAGCACTTCTGCTGGTTCACATTGTCCTGAGAGGCAGCACAATTGCACAAGGAACTTAATGAACAAAAGCTCTTTGATGCAGCAATGCCAATACTTTTGTTGTCATAACAGCAGCAAAGGAAAGTGAGTATTTTCTGCCTGCCACTGACACCAGTGTGCTGGCTGAGCTGCACAGTTTGGTTTTGAGTTTTTCTCGCAGAGCTGGGGCAAAGTGTCATGTGGAGATTAGGAGATTAACCTCCATCATCTTCCTCACCTCCATGAAGGCCCTCCATAGATAACAAATACCATTGTTGGCAGGGATGCTGTAATGGATAGATGTAATTGTTCTCTGTTGAGTTCAGCTTCAGTCTGCTGCTTCATTCCAGCTTGTTCAAGCTTCTCTTCAGGAGAAGGGCTTACATGCCTGGAAGCCTGAGTGCTTTTTCTCCTGTAGAGGCTGGTAAAATAAGATTTCACATCAAAATGCAAGCCTTATCTCTCCTTTTTTTGTTAGATGCTGGCTACAACTGTGCTGTAACTGGGCCCTATAACTCTCAGAGAATCCTAAAGCTGAGTGTGGCATGGAAAATTATATGAAGAAATATTTCACTCCCACATCAGTTTTGCTTGCCCATACACTTCAAGAAAGTGCATATGCTCTTAATTTGTATGTTTTAGGATTTTAAAGCATATTATCATGTATGTTGATTCTGTTTTTGAAATTATTTAGCTTTCAAGAGCAGTAGAACCTAGTCTCATCAGTAAGGTTTCCTAAAGTTTATACAGCTTTTATTTTTTCCTGAAAGAAGGACATTCCTATAAAAATCCCATGAATAACTTTTAATGGTGGTATCGTGTTAGAGGAAAAACAGGCTTTATCACTTCACCATTAAAATCTGAACTCGCTTATTCTTTTACAGAAAATGTAACAGAGACATGGATTGGATTATACAGTAATAACACCCCTGTTGTTTTTGAGTGGTCAGATAGAACCCCAGTAAAATTCTCTAACTGGCACAGACAAGAACCTAACACCTTTCAAAGAACAGGACAACTCTGTGTTTTGGCACAAGGACCTGTAAGTTTTCTTTTTAAAGGAATTAGGCACTTATGTTTTAGCTCATAATAATTTTATTTCTTGCTGTGCATACTTTTTTAAACCATGACCTAGAGTATGACTTTATTTTTGTTTCTTAATGCATTCATGTTATGACAAATGCAACACAGCCTTTAGAAACCAATGCATTCTGCAGTATTGATGCACAGAAAATTATTCACAGATTTTGAGCTTATGTTCAATAAAAAGTACAACGTATGTAAAGCCTGGCAAATGGAAGACAACAAATATGAGTGGGTATTTTGATAAAGTAATTTAAAATCCAAGTAGTGTGTATCATAATTTATGATGCATAAGTTCTGGTCTTGAAAGTTTCAAATTTATGTTTTGAAAAACTGTCAGCTGTGCCTGTATTATCTTTGTGTAAATATCTATAAATTTTATGGAATGTCTTTCAAAACAATAGTCTAGGTCTACAAGAAAGTATAGAAGTTGATAGCAGATTGATTGATAGAGAGATTGATACCAGATCAGTCAGGATTTGTAAAACAACACTGTCCTATCTTGTTGGTATTCATGGCACTGTCAATTCTTTTTTAATGTGGTCATGCATTTACTTTACTTTTGCAATTACCAGTTCTTAAACTCACTAATACATGACTTGCTTAAGTAGCACTATAATTTTTAAAACTTTTCTGCAAAATATGTTTGGTCTGAGTGTGAAAACTGTATCAAGGGTTCTGCTGTCTCTACAGTAGTGGATCCAAGTTACAATCTTTAACTCAGGAGAAAACCAAGACAATTACAGTGACTGGGAAAAGTCTGTTCTTACTGGAAGCAGAAAATAGGACTTTGGAACAAGGCGAGGTGGGGAGGGGGGGAAGGTTTAGATTCCAAAGTCATATTTTACTTATGAATATATGTATAAACAAACAAATGAAAATGTAAAATACAAAGGAAAAGTAGGTTTGGGATAAAATTTTTCAAGCATTGTTTTTGATGTATGTCCAGTATGTACAGATGTGTGAAAATTATATGATACAAAGCTTGTAATATCTTGAGTAAGGACTGTTCAAATATAGAGATTAATCTTACAAAGAACTGTGATAGCCAGAAAGAAAGGTGCTCTGGCATGGCCATGGTGTTAGTTAATCAAGATGCTTTACGTCTTGAATGCTGAGTAAAAGAGACAAACCCATTTGTATGACTGATTTGGGATGTCCTGCTGACAGTGTTGGTAGAACTAAATGGACCATCTATGTCTGGGTAAATGGAGTGAGAAAAATTACTTTTTTTTAGTGAAGAGTTAAAAGAGGAAGAGAGAGTGTGGTCTAATACTTGTATAGACATGCATGACAATATGAGTATATATGGAATATATTCTCTTTTATTCTTTAGGAGGGACATTGGAGGATTAAAAAATGTGAAGACAAATCTTTCTATATCTGCAAAAAAGCAGGGGAATTTAATAGTGTCTCTCCTGAACTGGAATCAAATTGTCCAGAGGTAAGTGGTTTTGTGGTTGTTTTAGAACTATATTAATGACATAGAACTATATAGGTAACCTCTAAATACAGCTACAGAACATGTGGATGCAAATAGGAAATTTCTGTTTTTCATCTTAAAAACATGTATGTTTTGCTTGGAAAAATCACATTGTTTGCTTTAAAAGTAGGTAAACTAAATTTTAATGTAAGATTAAAAGGCTTCACAAGATGCCTTTCATGGCTTGTTGTTTCATCAGAGATTGTGACCCAAGTTCCTATTTCTTTCTAGATCAAAAGTGAAACCCTTTTGTCCAACATCTGTGCAAATAAGGGCTGTTATATGATGCCTCGTCCCACACATGGTTTTCATACATTGAAATGGAATGTCAGGGTGAAAACCTACCAGTTTCAGTGACACAGAGGGACAGAACTCTTCCACTTGTACATTTGCTTTCAAACACAAATGGGAAAGAGCACAGCTATCCAACTAGGAGAAGGTATCATATTTTCAGGCATTTAGGCTGTGTTCTAGTAGTAAAAGGAAGCATGTTAAAATACAACTTAGTTTGCCATCAGTTCCTTTTCACAGTGTGGAAAGAGGAAGCTTGTTGAATTTCTGTTATATTCAAAACTGTGGAGGGAAAAAAAAATCTCTCTAAGCTGCTTTATTATTTAGCTAATTGTCTTCCTTTTTTAGATTTCCTGTCTTGTTTCTTGGGAAATGAAGAAACGCAGCCAGTTCAGTTGAATTTT
This sequence comes from Zonotrichia albicollis, assembly GCF_047830755.1. Lineage (NCBI taxonomy): Eukaryota > Metazoa > Chordata > Aves > Passeriformes > Passerellidae > Zonotrichia > Zonotrichia albicollis. The sequence goes on from NC_133828.1 coordinate 30,542,875, forward strand.
AAGAAGGTTGCAATTGAACTGTTTGGGGTCGGATGCAGTCTTTTGCCAGATGTAGTGTCCAGATCCAGAGTTCTTGTCATACCAATGTGGACATTACTTCTTGATTCCAGCTTAAAATTTCCAGAAGTTTAGGGTGGCTGCATTTATTTAATTTGGACCAATGTATTTTGTCACTCAAGAATTTTGTGTGTTGTTAGTGTAAGAAAGGTTTGTCCCAGTCCTGACTGGGTGAAAAATGTGCAGAGCATCAAGGTTTTCTTGACAAGCTGTAGTCAGCAGTTTGACAGCACTTCAACTTCTTCTCAATCCTGTGCCCCTGAGGACTGAGTCTCAAGGTATTGAGCCACTGGTCATAAGTATTTTGGCCCACTCTGGCAACTTCTACTCAGGATAAATTTCTGCTGCTTGGTGTTTCACACCCTGTAAAAACATTTGCTAAACCCTCTTACAGTCCCTTGGCTTTGATCCTTTTCTTTCTAGTGTGAAAAAAGTTACATTCAGTTAATCAAAAGACTGAGAGAGTGTCTTATCTCGTTGTCCTCTTGCTTATTTAAAACAGTTAATCATAAATCCAAGCAGGTATGCTGCATGAGCTCACACCAGCAGAACTTACACCAGTCCAGGTGGTGTCTTTTGGACACCCAGGGTGAATGAAGTAAAAGATAATAATGAGATTAAATGAGGCAGGCTGACCATGGACACAGTGTTCTGGCTTATCTGATATCCACATTTTCAGTGATCTTGAGAGTAACTGCTCTTCAACCATGGTAGGAAAGAAAAGATCTGCAGGGATGCCAGGGATCAGCAGGCAAAAGGGGACCAAGTTTTTAACAACTATACAATAATTAATAATCTGTAAAATGATGTTCATTTCTTTTAAGGGATGGGAAAGACATGGTGGATATTGTTACAAAATCGACAGTACCCCTCGAAGTTTTGAACTTGCTTCCAGTGGTTATTTCTGCCCATCTGCACTTGTATCAGTAACCAACAGGTAGTTAATCCTATTAGACAGTATGAAGATACCTCTAACAAGAGCTATTCTAACTTTATAAAGCGTTGCATGGCAAAACATATCACTATTATGAAGTAATATTTGCTTGAGAGGTGAGCATAATTACTAACATCAGCTGAAATCAAAGGTGTGCTTTGCCTTACTTTTTAATTGAAAATAAATTTAGTAACAAGCGATTGTTAGGCTAATAAACACTTTTAGCAATGTGCACACTTGGGCATGCAGAAATCTAAAGAAAATGCTTGCTGCAGGGGTATGTAACATCTTTGAGAAACTTTATTAGTGTACTTGAAAGGTGTACTGAAAGATGAAAATATACTTATTTTTATAGTGAAATAAATACAAAATTTTAATCCAAATCAATTAATGTTTTATAAATGCTTCTGTTTATGTATTCATTTTATGTGATTTCTCAGCAAATAGAGTGAGAGTAAATGTTTGAAAGCATTTGTTGCTGTTTTCCCATGCCTTGTTCTTATTTGCCTCTATTCCAGCTTTAGCAAGAGCTTTCTCCTCTGTAGATGTCCAGATGCTTGGGTTTTCTCTGCTCCCTTTGTTATTTACCCTTTATGATGGCTTTCCATTAAAGTTAGACATACTAATAGATAAATTACATCAATATAACTGCTGCCTATTTATTGTTTAAAAAATGCCTGAATAACCAAAAAAACCCCAAAAAACCAAAAACACAAGGAGGAAATATCTGCTCCCTTTAGACCAGGGAAAGTAACCCTCAGCAATCAGATAAAGAGTAGGTAGGTATTTTAGGAAACCACTGGCTACCCTACATAAAGATTGGCATCAGTGGGAATTTGCTCTGCCCAGTGGTTCCAGGATTGTGCACAGGGCAAGCAGCACTGAGCTGCAGTGTGACAAAGGTCCTTTCAGGGGGAATAAGGGACAAATCCTTGCAGCTGAGCATTGGCAGCTCAAATGTGGTAGAGAGCTGTAGGCATGCTGCACATCACTAGAATAATGTCTTCTGTCTTTTTCTGCTTTTTTTATTTTTATTTTTTCACTTCTCGGTGTAGCCATCACTAATTATGATGTTATTTCCCAGTTCCAGCTACTATTGCAAGGAGTAGCAAAAGCATGTTAATTTTGTGGTTTTGTTAAGTTACTGCTGAGGTTTGTTGTTCTGGAGTGAAAACTGCAAAACCTTTTCAGTAACTGATCCTAAAGTGTTCATTAGATAGTAAGTTGTAGAGGAAGGAGAGTAGACATAAAAAGAGGACATGCAGAGGAAATGAAAATTAAATGCAAATTCTGAGTCCCTCACAGTGTTACAGATACTGTAACACTGATCACAGTGTTGCATTCTGTCTTTTGCATTAATGTCATCCTTATATTTAGCCATTATTTTCTGAGTTTGTTAACAATTATATCAGAACTAATTGCATTTAAGTGAAAATTGAATTACTATGCACAGCAGTTAACTTGCAAAAAGGTGTACGTCTCTCACGTGACTTTAGTGAAGAAATCTAGATTCTTTGTAGTCAGTTCAGCTGGTGCTTTGGGTCCTTCAGATCTGGTTTCTTAGTGCTGGTTTGTGTATCTGCTGGTTTCAGTAGGACACTTCTGTGCAGAGATTTTTCTTTTCTTTCTTCTGGAGCCTTTTCAGACCCCACTAACATTTTTCCTTCATACCTGGAGTTTCTTGTTTTAATTTGTGCGTCATTAATACATTCTGTCTTTACATCTTGCAATTCAAGCACTGAGGTTTTATTTAAAAACTGATTCTAGTGTTTCTTTTATGTGCTCAAGTGCTGAAAAAATAGGGATACAGACTTATACCTCAAGTTCCCCACAGCATTCTGTAAAGAAAATTAAGTACATCCATTATATTTTTCTCTTCTGAGAAAATTTAAATAATGTCATGAGAGATATTCACTGAAATATCAATTTTCCTATTTCATTCCAAAAACCTTTATTTTGATTATTTTGTTAAGGTTTGAACAAGCTTTTATCAACAGCATGATCCGCAGCATGGCAGAATCTGAGAGAACTTATTTTTGGATAGGCTTGCAAGACCTTAACAACACAGGAGAATACTTCTGGCTCAGTACAGCAGGCAAGAATCACTCAGTGAGCTACACAAACTGGAACAAGCACCAGCCACGTGAGTAGCATACTGGTAAAAAATGGAAAGGCTGGAAATGGAAACTGGGGAGGGTGCTCTCTTCTCCACAACACCAGTGCTTAGCAGGGACTGAAGAGTCCCAGTCCTTTCCTCCCTGCCTGGCCAAGAGAGCAGAGATAAATTTGCATCTGCTGTTGGCTCCACAAGAAGTTGCCCTCCTTACAGACACAGCTGATCCGTGAAATTCTTCTTTTCCCATGAGGTGTTTTTCATACATACATCATATTCTTTAAAGAATGTCAAAACCCAAACCTGATGCTTTCCATACATTTCTTCATGAGCTTTTCAAGGACTTCCTGAGACTCCCAGCCAAAGATCCTAGAAAAGTAATGAATTTTATTCAGTAACAGTCACAGTTTGAAATTTTCATTCTATATGAAAAATAAGCCAGAGGTTACCAAAAACATTTCTGTGAATAACAGTATGGAGGTTTCTTCTTCTTCTTCCCCTTTAGTTTGATCTTGTTTGTTTCATAGTAATTCTTAGGAAGATATTCCAAGGAAACAAAAAGTGAAAGTATTAAACAGTTGTTCAATCTTTGAAACATAAACCACTAAGCAATATCTGAAAATAGACACATATTTATAAAGATACTCCATTTCAATAATGGCTCTTTGATGTGGACTCTTTACGTTTATTGCTTTACTACTGCATTTTGCAAAAGTAATACTTCAATTGCACTTCTTCTCGTGCATTTTGTGAGAGGAACTGTTTGTCCTTGTTCATTTTACTTGCTCAAGCCAGCCAAGAGAGGCTTATAAATTGGCTGCTGACCAAAGAATTTGCTAGTTTTGTAAGTTCATTAAGCTTTTATCCAGAAACCCATGTCAATAAAACAGCAACTTGACCAAAGAAATGGCAAAGTTCAGATGTTCTATTCTGATATTCAGCATTTATCCCCCTGTCTAGGTCATTCTGGAGGATGTGTGGCTATGCGAGGGAAGCACCCTGTTGGTTACTGGGAGGTGAAAAGCTGTAAGAGCTTCAAAGCCATGTCATTGTGCAAGCAAAAAGTCAATTCTTATGAAGAACCTGAACTTACTTTTCAAAAATATTCGAGTTCCTGCTATTTTGGGTGGGAGTCAGAACCTAATCTGCTCAACTGCTACAAGGTACATGTCATACTCGCTTTGAGTTTTTCTGATTCTACATCAGCTTAAGGATATGCTGTTCCTAAAACATTTTTGATGAAGCATTATTTCTTTGACTCAGCAAACAAAAATTTCCTGTTACCGTCCTGCACTGCATTTGAAAGTGAGAGAAAGTAACAAGAATCAGAGCTTTGCTTGAAATTTACCTGGTTTGGTTAGGAAAACCTGTGACTAATATTTGATTTTTATGGGTTTCTGAAAAAACTGCTCTCTAAAACAAGCTAAATTTATGACAATGGTTATTTTATTGCAGATATTTCACAATGAAAAAGTTCTGATGAGAAGAACATGGGATGAAGCAGAAGCGTTATGTCAAGATTTTGGAGCCCATCTTGCTAGTTTTAGCCACATCTATGAAGAAACATTTTTAAACAAACTGTTATATACAATTTTTGATAGGTAAATATATTTTTAACACCAACAAGATTTATCATAATTGTACTAATCTACAATTGACATTATTCCATCCTCTTTGCTAGTGTCCAAAGAAGTCCCTACTCTAACGTGAGCTAAAATTGGGTGAAATGTTTCAGCAGCATTTCAATGTGATTCTTTTTGAAGATGATCTTTGTGGTAAATGTTGAGCAGCTGTTGTTGTCAAGGTGGTGTTTTTGTGAATTAACATTCCTTGTTGAAATGGAGGTTCTACCATTTTAATCCTATTTTAAATGTTTTCATCTTGTAGAACATAATCTAACATTTTAGTGGGAAAGCAAGAGTTTACTTCAAGAATTCTAATAAGTTAAGAAATGTATTATGGAATAATATATTGAATTGGAGAAGAAATTAATATGTGTATTTGTACTATTAAAAAATTGTTTCTGAAATGGCTGAGGAGAAAGTACGTGAGAAATGTTACTTTCTTTGTTTCTGTTGTAGAACAGAAGAGAGACAGTTCTGGATTGGATTTAATAAAAGAAATGCACTTTCTGGAGGGACGTGGCAGTGGTCTGACAGAACACCTGTAACTATCTGTTTACTCTGTATTTCAGTAACCTTACAAGTCACATCTGAGCATACATTGAACCGAGGCAAAGGCTTTTAGATGTGGGCAGCTGCTGTTAATCATGTCAAAAAGTTGTTAGGTTTCACAGCCATTCACTTATTTTTATGAAGAAGTCTGTTACGAATGAGTTGGACAGGACATTGGGAGAACATGACTATGGACCCTATTATTTGTATTTTACCATCATAATTTAGGCAGTCCTCTAGTTGTTGCTTAGCTGTTCCTATTTACGCACATGTCTAAATCCTTCCTTTTTCTCTGTGATGAGGTTTTTAAATGCTTCATCTTGGGCTGTCAGTGAAAGTGAATGAATGTGCTGTTTTCAGGTTGTATCTTCATTTTTGGAGGACAAGTATGTTGAAGATGACTCAAGAAGCTGTGGTGTGTTCAAAGTAAACAGAACAGTCTTTCCAGCACACTGCAAAGAAAAGCGTGAATGGATATGCAAAATACCAAAAGGTAGAATGTTAATTATCATGCACTGTCTGTTATACACATTAATTGCAATTCAGAAGAGACAAAGGAAAAAAATATCTAAAAATCTCCTTTTTAGCCACCTCTGGAGTTCTCACTGGTCTTCTGCATGAAATCATGGCAAAGCCAAATGGGTTATTCCACTTAGGTTTGTTGTTCAGTTAACAGATCTAATGTGAACAGTCAATTTAAAAACATATAGCAAGATTACCAGTTAGTTGGAAATACTCATTCAAAGTTGTTATTCATAAAAACTACTGTAAAAGCTTTTTAGTGAGTGTGGCAATTATTTTATTCCACATTTAACTCCCTTTTTCTCCCTGAACAACAATAGCAATATTCTTAATGATTCTTTGTTTGTTTCTGGGGTTTTTTTGCAGGTGTCAAACCAATGAGTCCAGATTGGTACACAGCTGGTATGAAAATATTTTCTTTTTTTCATCTTGAAACAGTATCACATGGGCATACAATTTAAGCCTTTGTTAAAAATAAAATAACTAAAATATTCTATGTTGAAAATTTACAGTAAGGAACTCTGTAGGAACTATTTGTTAGAGATCAAATCTGCCACTGTTATTTAGGAATACCAGAGCATCAGATACTGCTCTTGATATCGCTGCAGTCTCAGGGGGTAGAGTATTAGAAAATAAACCAAACTCATAGTTTATTTTTTGTCACACAAATTGATGTGTTAAATATGGTTCTGCTGTTCCTAGTGGTATATTTGTCCTCTGAAATGTGGCTGTAGGCAGACCATGGGGGTAAAAAAAGATGAGACTTGAAATGAGTTTTTTACCTCTGCACGCCACTGACTCTTTTGCTTATTTTCTAGAACTGCCCTGGTCATATTATCAAGGAGCAGAATATCTTTTCCATGTCAGCCCTGCAGAATGGGAAACATGCAAATTTGTCTGTGGCTGGCTTCGTGGTGGATTGGCAATAATAAATTCTTCTGGTGAACAAACCTTCATTCAAAATAAAATAAGGAAGGTAAGAAAAAGGACCCCTTTTAAAAAATAAACCCTCAGGCTATTTTCTGTCTTATCTTTCAGAGAATCTGTCTCCTGTTATTCCAGGTAGAATTTAAAAGACATTTTACTTTATAATGTTCTTTCTGCCTTCATTTCCCATATCTCTCCCTGAAGCCCTATTTAGCGTAAGAAGTTCAATTATATTTCAAATCTGCAGAATCAGCTCTACTATTGAGCATCTGATCAATCTGCTTCACAAGACCCAGGAGGAGCTAAAACCAGATTCCTATCCCAAAGTTGGGAAGGTAATTGGGGACAAAGAGAAAAGTGTGTTTCATGTGTGATGTACATCCCTCTCTGCTTCTTCCTCTCTGCCCATGGGGAGCCGTCATGGTTTCTCACATTCAAACAGTGTTTCTGTCCACCGACTTGTATTATGTCTACTGAATTTACCCCCCTTGTGACTATGGATTTTTATATGGGAAAAAAAAAGACATTTTCCTCTAAATTTCCTCCTCAGGTTTACACCAGAAATTCTCTAGAACCTTTCTGATGTAACTAGAATACTCTGGTATGAACCATACAAAGGTAGTAAATGTTCGGTTATGGAAGACACATCAGCAATCCTGTGGAAATATGGGAGCAAAATCATGCTCTACTCAAGTGGATAATCCCACTGAAGTTACATGAATTAACATGGATAGGACTTAGCACCTGCTCTTCCCATTGGAACCCAATGGAGATGCTCCTTGAATACACAGTCTGACTTTAGGAGTTTGTTAATGCATTGGTAGAAGGGCAACAACATCAACAACATCTAAACACATGGCAAACCATTTCTTTTATAGCTCTCTACTACTGATGTTCACTGGTGGATTGGATTGCACGCAGAAAACCTCAGTGAGGAGTTTCGGTAAGAACTCGTGTGTGCCACAGTGTGAGCTGTGTGAGCTGTGCTTGGCATGCCCTGTCCCACTGTGATGGGCCAAAGCAGTTTGGTGACTGAGGGATATTCAAGAGACAATTTCAATTCTCATGTAAATATCATTCAGGATAATATTGCTCTTAATTTATCTCCACATTGCAGAATTCCTTCTGGCAAGGTTGTAAAAGACATTTATATTGACCTTGGTCACAGTGGTTGTTTGTTTATTTTCTTCTCCCTTGCATCTCCTTTTGAACCCTTTGATGGAGGGTGTGAATTTAGGTAAGGATAGGACAAAGGAAAAAGTGAAACTTTATTCTTCACGTTTCTGTGCAGCTGGAGAGATGAATCACCAGTAACATACCAGAACTGGGATGAAGGGAGGGAAAGAGATCTGCAGAGACCAGGGAAAAGATGTGGCTTCATTTCATCACAAACAGGTTTCTTTTCTATTTCCTTTTGCTGCAGTAATTGTAACTTTATTCTATTGTTGGCCAAAGGGTTTCTGGTTTTTTCATTGCTTTTGAGAAAAGCAATCCATATTAAAGACCTGCTCCATAGTTACAATTTGCATGACTGCTTCTGTGATTAAGAAAAGAATAATGAAATATCATTAACATGCTCAGAGACTAGGTTTTAGGTTTTAAAAGTATATTAATAGTTACAGCTCTCTAATGTCAAAATAAAACAATTCCAGTGATATTGATACCTCAGTTTTAATTGAGCTTTTATGTAGAACAGCAGTAATGTTGATGCATTACTGGTGTTCACAGTTTTCTCAGAACCAAATGACCCATGTGGACTTAGCGACAATTTTTCCTACATCTATAAACTGTTTTTCTGTCAGCACATGACTTTCAGTACTCAGGTTTCTATGTTATTTTTGATCCTATAGCCAATCTGCTGAGGATTTTTTGGGTGCCATAATTTTGGTGCTAGCCTTTCAATCATGGCAAAGTTCTGTATTTTACTAGGGTATTTAATAAAAGTCACAGTACTGCTGGTTTAGTGACTTCTGTCATTTTCCAGTGTCGGTTTTCTGATGATCTGCAAGTCATATGATAAAGTAAACAGGTCAGGTTCCAAGGAAAATAAAAATAGCCAGCTTTGTATTTGTGAGAAGAGCTGAAAAAGATTAATGCAGCTGCAGTGTTGTAATCCCAGGCTCGAAAGTCAAAACTGAAAAAACGTAAAACCTTCTTTTTTTCCATACATAATCTTGGGGTTTTGAATCATGACTTATGAATGCTTGAGTTTGCCATTGCCATATTAGTATCAGATAAAAGGAGGAGAGGCCCACCCTCGCCCCTCAGCTGACCAAAGGGGCTGGCCATAAATTTGTTGGGTTTCTGAAAAGTATGTTTTCCTCCTAAGCAGGCCAGCATTTCATATCATCACCTGGATCTTGCCAAAAACTTTCAATGTAAGGAAGTCAAACTATTTTATCTGGAAGGCATCTCTCTCTTTTTTTTTTTTTTAATAAATAGTTTTATAGTCACATGTTATATGACTCAGTGTTGACGAATTGGTTTTACTTGATAAAATTAAACCGGAAATAAAAGGATGTGCCCATGAACCATCAAATCCACTGTAATGCAGTATGTCCAAATGTGTTTGATGTAGAATGTCTTTTTGCTCAGATAAGAAACAATATCCAAGCTATCTAAAAAAAACCCTTTCCAATTCTCAAACCAACACTGAACTGTGATTTTTCTTTTTGCTCAGGACTCTGGGGTGATGAAAACTGTACTGTTTCTCTTCCCTGCATTTGTAAACGTAACATTCCAAAGAAGATAGAGAAGGAGATTCCAAAAGACCCGAACCAACAAGGGGCATGTCCCAAAGGCTGGTTGCACTTTGGATTCAAAGTAAAACATTTTTTTATGCTGTTTTGTTGTTCAAAATACATTCCATATGTAGGACAGAAATCATACTTAAAAATTACTTAATATTTGAAGATTTTCTTGCTTTTTGAAAGCAGAGCTTTTAGGTTTATAAGAACTGACAGAGTGCCACCAAGATTTATTGCTGTTAAATAGCTGCACGCCACTTTAAGAAGTTGTCTTAACAAGGTGTTAAAAATTTTACTTTAGTTTCAGGGAGTAAATATTCATATATGCAAAAGCTATGCAATTGTATTTGTGCCTTTGCCATAAAAAGCCTGCTCCATCCTCTCTTTTCCACATATGAAAATTTCAAGTGTCTTTTATGATCTCAAAAGAGGTCTCTAACCCCTTGATGTGCTAAATGGATCCCTAATTGCTGCTGTCCTCTGAAACATGCTGTTTCAAATGGCCTTCATTAAAGGTAATTATAAGCCAAAGTGAATTTGCAATTGAGGGTCAAAAGGTAACTATTTCATCTGGCTTCTCTTAAATGCCTAAGTTCCTTATTAGCAACATGCATCGAGGTGCCTGAATTTATCCCAGTGCTCACTGCAGGGACTGCAAGCATAAATTTAACCTCAATTGTTTGCCTTGAAACAACTGATTTGAATGCAGTCCAGATCACAGCTGGAAACTAACACTGAGTGTGCTGGAGATGTCCATGGCAGGACAGAAAGCAGTGAAATATTTAACGTTCAGAAACAGCATGTGAAATGTTTTAGTGACACTCTTAGTGATTGATAAATAGCTGGTGGAGAGCAAACAAAGCAAGTTTGTTTGTTTGGTTTTGTTTTTTCAAACAGTGCTTTTTAATACAAATTCCAAAGGATCCAGAACATCTGAGAAACTGGTACTCTGCACAGGCATTCTGCAGTAACTATGATGGGTCACTTGCTATCCTGGAAGATGAACTGGAGCAAGGTAGAGTGCTGGAAATACTGTTAAATAAATAACACATCATCTTCATTAGGATGCTGTAGTAAAGTTTAATCTTGGATTCAGATTTAGGAAAGAAGATTGTTCAGCTCTTACCCATGGTTCCACTGCTTTAAACACATTAATGTTTCTCAGTTTGCCAAAATTTAAAGGTTTACTGAGATATATGACAGGTACATTTTAAGGAATAATTGCAAATTCTTTTGTGCTTACCATGTTTTAAAAATACTCCCAAAAATAGAATACCCATTTAAAAATTTGCAGGTTAAAATTTCTACCTTATTATCTCATTTTTGTCTTTCAGTAGTACTTAAAAACTTATCTGTAGTATAGCACCAGGCTGGAACTGTCAGAGAAATAAATGCCAGCAAATTTGAAAATATTTATGAACAAAAACCTGTGGTTGAATTTCACACACACTTGTAAAACCACTTATTTGGATGTGGGGGGAATCTCACTGGCTATCTTTAGTTAAGAAATCTTCAGCTAAAACTGGGAAAAGCTTCTGCAGCTGGACTGTATAGTGGTTGGACTGGTATTATTAGCTAATGGACTAGATCCTAACCCAATTGAAATTAAGCAATTTAAATTTATGGTAAGATGATACTGAAATGCCAGTCAAGTATTATTTTCTGGTAACTGTGTAACATCATTGATTGGAAATTATTTTTTCAATGCTTTAGTGTGTTGCAAGAGACTTCATCTATCCCTAAATTCTTACTGGTCTGTTTTATTTTGTTTCTCTTTCATTTTGAAGCTTTCATAACAATGAATCTATATGGGTGGAAAACGAGTGTTTGGATTGGTTTCCAGAGTGACGATTATGAAAAATGGTTGAATGAAAATCCTCAGATGTATTCTAACTGGTCACCAGTTGAACTAGTGGATGTGAGTATTTTCAGGGGGTCGTGACAGTGAGAAGTTGGTTTTATCCATAAAAGTCATTACTTCCATAAGACAGGGCCTAAGTTGTTACAGCAGTTTAGGCTGCTCTTAATTTTTGCAACTTTGAAGAACTGTGGGTACAGATTTACAGGCACAACTAGAAGTAGCAAACAAGGCACTGTTGAGACAGACATTCACCTAATTTGTGGCTCTACTCACATTCTCTTGCAGCTGGTTTTAAGCAGCAAACTTGGAATCATGTGGTTAGTATTACATGCTTGGTCTGAGCAAAGTTGAGGAACAAGATTATTAATTTCCTATTTTAATACATTGTTTTACAACATGTTGATCCCAATTGGGGTTAGCATTTTGGATTGTTCACTGAAAGCTTGTGGCTTTTTAATTATGAGTTTATTGTTTCAAATTGTATTTATGGGACTGTTCATTGTTCTCCCTAAATGTTTGTTATAGAGACTTTCAGATAATTATTCTCTTAAATTTAATTTATTAATGCTGTATTGTTTTACACGGTGTGTATTTAAATTAATATAAGGTTCTGTGTTGATTGCAGAGACGGCATTTTAACATTCAAGATCAACTTCCCCTGTGTACATTGGTATCAAATAGCCCTAATTTTTATTTTACGGGAAAATGGTACTTAGAAAACTGTCAGAAAAATTATGGGTTTGTCTGCCAAAAGACTCAGGGTAAGGTTTTGTCTTGCTTTGCTTCTGTTCTTTTTTCTTACTATATGGAATTTATCTTACTGTGTTTTTATCTAGAAGCAGCTTTTTGTAAGTGTCTCTAAAACAAGGAACATAAAAGATTTCTAAGACAGTTTGATGTTTAGACAGATTAGCTCTACACTATTGAATAAATCAGTAGCTGGGATGTAGAAGTAATTGCTAAAAAACATTCTGTTATTAACTTCTCCTACCTTTGTGCATTCTGTAGTGTATCTTTGAATCGAAAATAGAGATGAAATTTCATATTTTCTCTCATGGCTGCAGAGTAACCACAAAAGGCTAAATGGAGGATGATTTTGATGAAAATATGATTTAGGGTAGGGGGTTGTAACTTGCAATGTTAGATCAGAGGAGACTGTAGCAAATACATTTTTCTGAACAGTGTGGATCTGACTGACTTGTGGATCAAGCTTATTGAATAGAGCTTGGCTTCTGTTTTCTAGTACCACACTTCTCTAATTCAGGTACCATAAAGTTCCCTTGCAGGAAACATGAAGTGTTTGGGAGGAACAGGGTTCATGTTTGGGAGGAACAGGGTTGTGTTTGGGAGGAACAGGGTTCGTTGTGTTTCCCCAAGCCACATTCTGGTGCTGCCTCTGGGCTGGGGGCCGTGGGCAGCTCTGGGGCCCCATCCCAGGTGCCAGGGCAGCCCCTCTGCCAGCAGGACACTGCCAGGACAGGCACCCAAACTGGGCAGTGGCACACTGGTGACCCTGGGGCAAAGGGAGGGCTGGCATCTGAGCCTGCGGGGAGTCTCCTTGGCAGCTGCCTCTACTGCAGGGTGGTTTTGTATGGCTCAGCTCTATGTTGTATTATCACCTCTACATTTAACCCTAAAATGCAGAGACAGCACTCTGCTGCTGCTGCCTGGGAGGGGAGGCACAGCCAGCTGGGAAGCAGAACAAGTACCAGCTTTGGGCAGGCTTACATGTCACTCATAGCTGGATTTTACATCATTGATTGGGATCTACAGTTGTGGGAAGGGCTGGAGTGATCCTGTACCTGGTGCAGAAAAAATAGATAAATGTGCTTTCCTGCTGGCTTGTTTCACTTACATCCCAAGCTTTTGTATTTTAACCCCTTGCTGCTGCCTGAGACAGATGGAGGAGGGGTGGAAAGGCAGGGAAGAAAACAGTTGTCTTATGGTGGCCAGAATTCTGGCAAAGGTTTGGGCTGCAGTGAGTGCTCAGGGTCCTACCCACCTTTCTCAGCTGTGTCACTGAAAGTCAGGAATAAAACTCTCCAACCCTGTTATTTCAGTGTTAGAAAGCTGGGTTATTTTATTTCGGTGCCAGGCATGCAGGGAAGATCTGCTCCTATTCCATGCCCTGCAGCCAGCCAACAGACTAGTTGAAATCTGTGAAACTTATACATATTCATTACTTTTCCCCAAACTCATACATATATGCTAAATGTTCTGTGAATTCTTTTGCATATTTAAATCACTTCTTGGAGCTTATATTATGTTACATTAGGGTGGGGGTCTTTTGAGGGTGTCTGGTGGCCATTTGGGGAACATCCCATTCCTCTAGTTATGTTTTTTTGGTCACAGCCCTCCAAAAAATTTTATTTTCTTGGAATGAATCCCAGGGATGTGGGCTGGTCAAGATATACCTTCATAGATCAGATGACCACTTGCCCATTAAGCACTGTTGGTTAAAGGTAAAGGAATTCACAAGGTTCAAACACTTTTTGTTGTAATTGAAGATTTTCCCAGCAGGACAGTGGATCTGAGAGTGGCCCATGGGCCAGGCTGTAATGCAGCTCAGCACTGCCCCATGCACAGCAGAGTGCTCCTGGGTTAAATGGACAATCCTGCCTCCCCAGTGGGACAGCCGTGGCACTTTCCCAAACCATCAGACAGTTCGGTTTGCTAATTCAGCAGAAAATTTCCATATATTTTTGCTTCCCGCTTTTTTTAATTTATTTTTCTCCAATTACTGTCATTTTCTGCAGTTTTTTACAGGCTGTGTCAGGTTTGTGCAGGGTCAGGCAAACACCAGACCAAGGAATTTGCAGCAGGAAGAGCCGAGAAGCAGGGAAGGGAGTAGTGAGACAGCCTCTTGCTGGCAGTAGTGAACTGCTAAATTTGCTCAAGTGTCCAAACAGATGTGTCAGTTCCTGGAAAGATGAGCTGGTGCTTTGCTTCTGCCATCCTGCCTGCATTCCATTTCCCCTTTTTTGAGTTGTTTTCTGAAGGAGGCTAAAATGAAAGAAAGCAGCAGTGGATTTGAACTGAGCTCTCTTTTTAAATTTCACAGTGCCTTCCTAAAACCAAGGAGTTTTCAATTTTTTAATTTGTTTGTAACAATAGTTCTGATTATTCTTAGAAGCTGCTCAACTATGGTCAAGTTGTCTGTTTTAAAAATAAGTTTTTTTTCTTTCCTGTTTGTAACAGACACATCCAGACATCTTATCAATGCATCCGATATGTATCCTGTGCCCGATACTTTAGAATATGGAAACAGAATGTATAAACTAATAAGTGGGAATTTTACATGGTCTTCAGCATTGCAAGCCTGCATGGCAAACAGTGCAGAACTGGTGAGCATTACAGACCAGTACCACCAGGCCTTCCTCACCATCATCATCAACCGCCTGGGATACAGCCACTGGATCGGGCTCTTCACTTCCGACGTACGTAGGAGGCTCCGGGCTGTCAGTGGGATGCTGCAAAGGAGATTTTCCAGTAACAAACTAGGAAGCTGTGGCATTGATTTGATGTCACAGAAAGTTTGCATCTAGAGATGAAACCCTGGAAAATTTGAGCCTTAAACTTTCTTTTTTTTTTTTTTTTCTTTTTACATAATGTGTATGTCCAGTGACAGGCAGTTTGGTACAACAACTACTGAAAACTAAAAGCCACAGATAACTTTTAAAAACATGGGGTAAAAGCATATCTTGTAATGTTGACATTGAAATTTCATTATTTCATTCACAGTAGCCCAATGGCCCAAATAACTGCTTGCTGCAAACAGAAAATTGGATGTAGTTTGCAGTCTCCCAAAAGTGAGTTGGGAGGATCCTTGGCTCTGCCTTTTGTTCATCCTTGCTGGGCCTTTAGGAAATTAAGACATTCTGTAATTCTGGTGAGGATGCTACCAAAAGAAGATTAACCTGTGTTGTGCTGAATTATATCAGAAAAATAACCTGACATTTTCTTTTGGCAGAATGGGCTTAATTTTGAATGGTCAGATGGGACCAGGTCTTTGTTTACCTCCTGGGAAGACGACGAGTCCCAGGCCTTGGGCAGCTGTGTTTACATTGATACTTCAGGGCACTGGAAAAGTGCAAATTGTGAACAACTTCTGCAA
Source organism: Zonotrichia albicollis (assembly GCF_047830755.1). Taxonomy (NCBI): domain Eukaryota; kingdom Metazoa; phylum Chordata; class Aves; order Passeriformes; family Passerellidae; genus Zonotrichia; species Zonotrichia albicollis. Next base: position 30,558,324 of record NC_133828.1, read on the forward strand.
GGAGCAGTTTGCCATGTGCCACCCAGTAAGTCTTTCAACATTTATATTCAATCTTTGCATCTGCAAGTGTATGTACTGACAGTGGAAATATGTGAAAGGAAGTTACTTGGTTAGAGGTTAAGCAATTTTAAGCAAGGCTGACTATTACTTAAAACTGAAGTGTATTTCTCTGTATTTCCTATTTGTGAAACCATTTTTTCCAATAAAATATTGGCCATCAGGTCTGACCTGTAGGAGAATGGGAAGAGAACTTTCATAATAGAAAAGAAACAGGAAAATTACCTACTCTGTCTCTTCAGTGAACACTATATTATCTGTGAAAAAATAGGATTGCTAATGACCTATCTTGAATGGCAATAAATCCACTTTGCTGAAATTAGCTGTGGGATTGGAGAAGGGAAGCATTTAGAGCAAAGTGAAAAATTTATCATATCTTCACTGATGAACACATCAAAGATTGTGCAAATTTTTTTTTAGTAAAGGTGAGAATATTTTTCTGTATCCTAAAATATGTTGTATTTCCTGTAATGCTCTGTCAGTCATCTAGGGTTTAGTAAAATCCAGAATTCAGGTATGGAACTCCATTCAGTGCCAGACTCCAGGGTCTTGTGGCAGCATCCAGTTCTTCAAATCATTCCCATTCAGTGGTGTTGGTCACTTGGGCCACTGGTTAGCTCATGCACATCACTATACTTAGGTTGTCCTGATCCTGCTGTTGTGATCCAGCAAGATTTTTGATCAGAAGTAAAACCAGCTGTACTCATTTAATACAAATGTATGCAACTGCTAGATTTTCACTTTGAAAAAACAGAGGCATAGCACAATAACATGCTATTAGCATTACTCCAAAACAGTGTGTGGAATGTTATATTAATGTGTATTTTGTTGTGCCAATAAAGCTGTGCTGTTACTTCTATCACAGAAAAGAAACTCAATGCCTATAAAGGCTTATGTTCAGAAAAAACTGTACCCTGGATCAAATTCAAAAACAGTTGCTACAGCTTTTCCACAGTTCTTCAGGGCATGAGTTTTGATACAGCATATGAGGTCTGCAAAAATCAAGGTAAGTGATTGTTTTGTAACTACCAAATGTCATTGTGATATCTTAAATCAATATTTATTTTCTGAAATGCCTGAAATCATGGCATATGTCTTCTCTGATTCAAGATAATGTTAGTGGAGCTCATAAGCCAACTATGAAATTGGAGGCAGCATGCACCAAAAAATGTTCCTTGCCATGTGAAAATACTGATTTCTACAATAAAACATAATATGAACATTTTTCCCTTCAAATTTGTTTTAAAGTCATGTGAGAACAGTTTTGTATCTGCTTGAGCATTTTAACAATTATCACAAATTTAAGAACTTATAATGTATAACCAGACTTTTCAAGCTCTTCAATTAAGACTCATAATGTTAACTTTTTGAAGTGCAATGTTTTAATGGCATGGATTGCTTGAAAATTTGTTCTGTGTTTAATGTGAAGGATCAGATCTTCTGACTATTCAAGATGAAGATGAAAATGCCTTCATTTTGGAAGAATTACACAGCTTTGGCTATTCTGTACAAATGGTTTGGTTGAACATTCTGCTTGTTACAGACAGTAAGTTTGGGGATGAATAGAATTGCATGTAAGAACCTGGTTTGGGTTTGGTTATTTTCCAAAAACCATTTTCAATAACCATTTTTCAAGATACTTTAGTCTTTTGAGATTTTTTTTGTTGATTTGTGCCTGTTAATGATGTAGTAAAAACAGTGAGGCTTCCTGCAATAGTTACCAGTATTCTGATATGCATACATGCATGTAAATGCCTTCTTTTCCTTCTTAAAGATACACTACAGACTGTCTTCTGTGTTAACTACATAGGATGTTTTTAAATCCTTCAAGAAAAGAAAATAATACAGTGGCCAAACAGACAAAATCCTGGTATTCTGTAATACTGTATTTTTCATGTTGTGAGGGTAAATCTGACTGAAACAGAAATATTTATCAAAATACTATTCTATTTTGTAATAATCTTTGACTTCTACCCATAGATGAGACAGTCTCCTGGTTTGATGGTTCTCCTTTAAATTATTCCAACTGGGGCATCAGAGAACCTGAATTTGATAATCTCAAAGGGAATTTCTGCATCAGCTTGAGGACCACAGATGGAGTCTGGAAATTATCTCCATGCAGAGAAAAAAAGGGTTTTGTATGTAAAATGGATGCAGGTATGTGCTTCCATAAGAGAAGGCAATTCTGCCCTTATTACATTGTTTTACTTGTTCCTTGTTGCTTACTTGGTGTCAATTTTCATTTCATTGATTCTGTCCCTTGGCATTGGGGAAAAAAATACCTCTAAAAGCCCCGGGCAGCTGGTGTGACCTCTGTTTGGGGAGCCCAGGCAGCCCCTGCCAGCTGCAGGAGCCTTCCTGTGACATCAGGGTGACCTCCACAGCCCCGGGGGGAGGGCAGCCCCAGCCTGGGAGAGCTGTGCAGGCACCACAGCAGCAGGAATGTGGGTCTGTGAGAGAGCTCAGGAGATTCCAGAGCCCACACCAAATCCCTCAGTCACTGCAGGACCCTCTAACCAGGCTGATCAGCCTCTGCATGGCTCTGTTCATGAATTTGTGCTTTAAAAAGTGGGTAAATACTGCTGCTCATCCTTGCACTAATGCCAATTAATATATTCCACCATATAAAAGGGATTTTAAAATGGATACTGAGAAGACAATCTACCTAAAACCAACAAAAATAGGCTGTTCTTTGTTTGATTTGGTTCATGTCAATGTTATTCCAATTGGCCAAGTTAAACATAATCTAGTATGTTATTTAAAGTGAATATGCATAATAACATTTGTGGGTCATTTTGTGACTGTTCTGATTTTTATTTCAGATATTGACGCAACAGAATCCTCTGAAAAAGGTAAATTCTGTACTTTTTAAAATAAGGAATAATACACATTTTGAGCTGATATTTTGTGAGACAATATTTTTTCCCTGTTAAACTTGTAATTTGAAATATGTGACATAAGGAGTAGTAATGTTTTCCTTAAAAGAGCTATATGTTTATATTTCAAATTACTTATTATTCTAACTATGTTTGCTTAATAGCAGTTTCTGTTCTTCTCTTTCAGTATCATACAGTGGGCTTGTAGCTCTGGCTGTTCTTGTGACATTGGTGATGTTGGCTGCCATTTCCATTTTCCTGTGGTGCCTGCACAAAGAGAACAACCAACTCTTCCGCAGGATACTGTGGGTCAGAAACGCCTATTTGCCACAGATTAATGCTGATAGTCCTGGTCTGGAAGAAAGCATCCTCATTTCTGACTTTGAGAGAAGTGAAAACAATTAATTGATCAGAAGTAGCAAGTGGTCTTGCCTTCCATGTGAAACTTCACAACCTACCGTGGTTTTCTCATTCTTGGAGAGCCCATATCCTGAGGAACCCTCATGGCCATCAGTATCAATGCTGGAGGAGCTCCCTACCCTGGAGAGCTTTTGCTCTGTGGCAGGATGAGGTGAGGATGCAAGGCAGAGCCATGGAGAAATGTTCTTCTCTGAGACAAGACAGGAATTGAAAATATTCACAGACCACAAAGTTCCAACCACTCACTTGGAGCAGAAATGCTTAAGGTCTCAGAGCAGTGGACATTTTCATGCAACTTTTTCCTTTGGGAATGTTTGGGCCTTTGTGTTTTGTTTTTATATTTTGCAGAGCCTGCTTATGAGCTGGCGTTAAAGTTTGGCCTTGAATTTAGGAACCCTGAAATATATTCCAAGGATTATGGGGAAGACTTTTTTTCTGCAAAATGGACAGTTATTTTTCAGACAATAGATTCTTGCCACATTGATTTCCAAGCTTGCAGGGAGATTAAGTCACTCTTGACTTGGGACTGCCAGAGTTTTGGTAGTTTGGCTTGTGATGCCTAGTTCATGTTATAAAATAAATTAGTCTAAAGATATAATGGCTTAGTCATTCTGAACTTATTATATTCATTACAGATGCATCCAGCGTCCTATTCAAGATCTAGCTATGTCATCTCTCATCTAGATTATTTCAGACATGGAATCCCATCAGCCTTCGTTAAAAATAGTTTTGGGCAATATCTGTTTGAAAAAAAAAAATCCTGTTATAAATCTTTCTGAAAGTATGGAACAAATGACCTTACTGTTCACCTGCAGTGTTCCTGTGAGCAGTGTTCATGGACACTCTGCTGAGACCCTGCTCTCCAAAGCTAGGGGTGACATGTGGGGGAGCCACACTGCTGTTCCCAAGGGTGCTAGTCCTCTATGCCTGTGTAGCAGACACTTTCCCTTTCAGTGTTCATACCAAGGTGCTAAGGAAGAAGATGAGTTTTGCTGACCCCTTGCTCTGTTGATGATTGTGAAGGAGCCAGCTCAGGTCTCTTTTCTATCTCAGTTCCAGCAGCCCAGGACAGAAATGTTTACTCTCCTTGGGATTTCCACCAATCCAACAGTCCTCCACACACTCTCTGAAAACACCTGGGAGCTTTTTTATTTTTTTTTTATTGCAGGGTGGAAAAACAAATGCATAGCAATGGTTACTTCACAATGGATTTAGTGTCATTTCCTCCATCTTTAAAATCTGCTGCAAAGGGCTGCATTTGTTGTTCTATTTCTCAGTTTCCTTGTTTTAAGGTGACTCATTCTAAAAGTTTTGCAAGAGCCCTGAGACGGAGGTATGTTCCTCAGACTGAAACAAGCAGCTACGACCAAATGAAATATTTTTACACAATATTTGTGCACATGCACAGGAATGTATGACTGCCTTTAACTTAGATTTCGCATGGCCAAAAATTGCCTGTTCATGCCATAATTATATGTAGGGCTATTTTTAAAAATTATTTCATACATAAAATATTTCTGTGCTGGTTTACAGAATCGGTTTACTCTTTTTGATGACTTCTAAGGTTGTAGCTATCACAACTTCTTAATCTCAAAATTTTCTATCATATAAAATATAAATAGCTTTTCTGTGTACATTCTGTCTAGCAGTTTGACCCCATACATTAGTTCTTGAGTAATACTTTTTAAGTTTTGGTTTAGTCCTCTAGATTTATCTATTGGACTGTTTTTATTAGCAGTCCATTATTAGAGTTTATGGACTGCAACTTTTAAGTACAATTGCCAGATAATCTGTTGTTTATATGTATTACCTGTGATAGCTTTTTACCACCAAAAGAAAAAGAAAAAAGCCTATGAACTCTTCTTTCCCCATGACTATTTCACCTATTCAAACTACAACTGGAGGAATTTAAACCAGTAAACCCCCTTCATCACATTCACTGAGAAGTGTGTAAATCTGCCTTCTTACAGTGCAGCAAGCAGAGTGGCTTGCAGGGTGGTTTTTGTTTGCAGGACTAAGCTGTGCCATCTCTGGGGACATGTGTTTATTGGGCTGCAGTGCTGTTGATAGTTATGCAGACTCTGGTCAGATTTTGATGTGGTTAATGAAGTTGTATTTTTTCACAAAACTTGACATAGATGTTTTATCGGTTTTCCTTGAGGTATGTTTTATTCCTTAAAATATACCTGAAGGGTAATGGCATAATCAATAAACCTAACCTCAAAATAGTGATTGTTGATTAACATTGATGTAGATGAACTTGTATTAAAGGAAAAAAGTTTAAACAGTGTTTTCTTCCTACTTTGAAATGGTTTTGAAGGAACAGACCCTTGGATATTTATTTTTAAATCTTTCATCATTTAACTTTTTTATAACTGCAGATATTATTCACTCAAGAGTGTAATCAGTGATTGCTTTCTAGTCTTCCTACTGGACTTTGTTATCAATGGCTTTCAATTGTTTTCCCTTAATCAGAGGTCTCTTATACTGTCCCTGATCAGAGTGTGTGGTGACTGTGGTTTTGTTGGTGTCCTTGATGACATTGGCCATGAGATTCACTGTATTATTTCAACTGGAAAATTAAAGCGTGACTGACAGTTGTCCGTGCTGTAATTTGTCTTGAATCTCTCCCCAGCTTTACTAAGAAGAGAGGCTCTAGTGTCTCATGAGAGCAGTGCCCAGGCTTTGCCCTGGTTCATCCTGTGTGAGGACAGCTGGCTCCAGCCTCCTTTCAGACTAGACCTGGGCACTGCCCACCATCTCCACACTCAGGGTGGTCTGAGCATTTCCCAGGGCATGGATGAGGATGCCTCAGAACGTGTGTGTAAGAGGTGCTGGAAGGAGGTGGGAGCCAGAGCACCAACAGTAAGGATGGTGGATGGAATCATTAATTTATAGATATTCTCCCAGCCTACTGCCTGTTCCCTGCAGTAGTGAGCTGAGGCCGCCATTGGTGAGCTGCAGGAATTTTCCTGCTGAATTGTGGAGGGTGTGCGTGTGGGAGCCTATTTGTAGCCTCCACAGATTAGGTAGAGATATATGGACTGCAGCACAGCAGCTTGCATGGATTGCACCAACATGCTTTGTGTGTCCAAGGACTGGGTTCAACAGGCCCTCAACAGCCCAGTGAATGTTGCAGGTTTTTTGTCATGTTAGCTTCTTTCAGTGTTCTTACCCAAAGAGAAGTGTTACATCTTTTCATACCATATCTTTCTTGGATGATCGAAGAGTACCCCCACCAGACAGAGGTACATTCAGGTCAAACTTCTCTGCCAGATATTGGGGTTTGTCAAATCTCCATCTGCTTTTCTTTGCAGATGCCATTCCAGGAGAAAATTTACCTCCTGGTCCCTTGAGCAATCCTTGCAGCATGTCTCTGAGGAAAAGAGATGTTCAGTGCAGCTGCCATATCCCAGGTAGACATAAGTCTGTGATGGGAACATTTGTATGCTGGTGATGCCCAGCATGGCAGGACACAGCAAAGGGTGGTTGTGGCACAAGGTTTTAAGTGGGCAGCATGACTCCTCAGCAAAGTCCTTTCTGGCTGTGCCTGTCCTGGGCACTGCCCTTCCTTGTGCAGGGATCCCCCTCCCTCCCACTCTCCTGCCTCTGCTACCTTTGCACACACACACTTTTGTAGCTGGGGTATGACCAAGGAGCCACGGGCTGTTTGAAATTTGTGCTGTACAGTCCAGAGGGACCATAGGGAAAAAATAGTGGGTTTGCGTGCTCTGTTGACAGTTGAAAAGCTCTGGTTCCCATTGCACAAATTCCCATTTAATTTAACCCCCTGCGTTTTTTTTTTTTTCATCATGTTACCTCCCTCAGTGTAGTGACACGCATCCTCTGTCTCTTGTAATAATAAACCCACTGTAATGAAAACCATGGCATACTCTTCCTCCAGGGCATTTGCTTGGTTAAAAGCTAAATTGCGCACAGTCAGCAACTGGGGTCTAAATCCTCAGCTCAAAAAAAACAACAAAAAACCCACCAAAAAACAAATCCACAAAAATTAGAGGCCTATACTTGGGCTATAATATTTCCTTTGGCAACGGGTGGAATGTTGATTTTAAACCTCTGCAGGCCAGCAGTGATATCTTACAATCTGGTGCTGCCCTGCTGCAGATGTGTGAGTAACCATCAGGAACAAACCCACGGGCTGAAGGTCCTTGCTGCTCTGAGATGGAATGATTTAAAATGGATCGTGGTGCTTGGAAGCACGGTCAGTCTCGGTTTGGCCAGTAGATGGTAGTGGTACACACAGAGCTGACAAAACGAGCTGTGCAAGTGAAAATAGCGCAGGGATCTGCTCTGGATCCTTTAGAAGTTTAGTTAAACAAGCAGAAAACTCCCCAGTCACAGGACAGCAAACAACGGTGTGGGCTCTGAGCCCCGGCCACAATGTTACAGAGCTGTGTTTGGACAACCTTCCGAGTCTCAGTGTTCCTTCTCAGCCGCTTTAATGGGATGTATCAAAGTGCTCGGAAAGGGAAAATGCAAGTCCTTACATTGGTGTGGGGGCTTTTCATTTCTATGGTGAGTAAAGTGAAAATCCAGTCGGGTTCCTTAATAAATAAGGACATCCTTGTATTATGTTTTGATTCTCATGCCTTTCATGGAAAGGCCACTTACTGAAAATGCTTCAGCCATGTATCTCTCTGGATTTATTTTAGTATTTTATCAGTACAGGCATTTGCTTACTACTTTTCAGGGGATATGAAAAATTAAGACATAGCAATGACTGCGTAAGTAATCATTCCACAGCACTGTCGAAAGTAGTATTTTCTTCTTCTCCCAATTTATTCTGTAAGTTGCCCAAAGCATAAGAGTTCCTGATTCCTTTCTATATCCATTTTCTTTATTCATGGAAGTGATTCTTAACTTCAATTGTTCCCAAAAGTGCACAGCTAGGAAACAGAAAAAGTACTTCTACTACCTTATCCTACCTTTTTCTTAACCTTAGCCTAAAGACAAAATTTCTGCTGTGATTCTCAGAAAAAAATGCTTGAAAACATTTTCTTTTAGTGAGCACAACAGCTAAACTTGTAGATACAAAATAAATTTTGAAATACAGAGTGGGCCAAAAGTTTCTCTCCTCTGCATGCTAGCAAAGGAAAATAGGGAAGCCTGTCTTTCTGAACCATGCACAGAAAGGCACAAAACTAACAACCTGCTGCCTACAGAGGTGGATGGCCAGCAGCAGTGGTGATTGTCACTGGGTGCATGAAGGATGTCCAACGCCACCGTGTGCACCAGAAGAATGCAATAGCTGGGTCAGTGTCTCAGAAAACACAGAACAGTAGCATCCCTGTACCTTTTCAGATTTTTCTAGATGGATGCTCATCTTTAGAAAGTAACATTTTCCATTTATTTTGTACCAAAAAATCCTTTTTTTTTTAAGTGAACGCTGAAAATTATTCCATCAAATCCTCTTCTGCAGCTATTTATTCAGGTCATTTGTTCTAAAGTGTGATCTCAGGCCTTTGATCCCAGCCATAACCTGATTAAATCTGCTTTGCCACTTATTTCTGGCATAAACCTTGTGTGCATTGTAGATGAGAAGCCCCTGGAAAGTCCCCACAAAGCTGAGGACAGACAGACTCCACCTCATCAGCAGCTTTGGGCTGTGTTGCTTCACTGACGCTGGATTTGGGATATCATCTCAGAGCTTGATGCTTCCAGGTTCATTGAGGTATGCAAGCAGAATCCCTAACACTGGACATTGCCAATGAGCTGGAGTACACAGACTTTTAAAACAAAGTAAAACAATATTCTAAGTCATGTAAGGCTTCATTTGTTGTGGTCCCAATCCAAATCTGCTTCATCAGAATTAGTTTCTTTTGGTAAGTTACTCTTCATGCTGGCAGGCTTACCTGTTACATACCTGAAATCTGACAAATATCTAAAGGCTCACATGACCTAGGCATGATATTTCTGGTGTTTAATATTCAAGAACATCAGAAGGATTCTTTCTGAAAAGGTAAGAAGGTAAAATTTCTGCTGCTGCATACCATGCCCTGTTAGTCTTGTGGGATGAAAATGATGTTGAGGGGAAAATTGAATTACTTTAATTATTGTTTCAAAAGCAATAAGCAATAAAGATTCCTAAAGATGGAATTATACATATGGAATACATCATGGCTATAAGAGACATGAGCTACCATTCATTTAAATGTGGAAATGCATCAGAACAGCTCTGTGAGGCTTCCTATCTGGAAAGAACAGATATTTAGAATACCTACAGAAACAATGGCTACTTTACCCTTTAAAATACTTGTATTATAAATAGCAGAGTGGCTGTTCCCCTCTCACCATATCCAGGAACAAGCTGATGGAGCCTTTATCCCTGCAGGCTCCTGCAGTGCCTGTCCCACTGACATGGCACCTCTGGAACAGACACACCACGTGTCAGGGTATCTGGGTGTAGCTGAGTTACGGAAGAAGGAAGAAAACCAATGTGGGCTCTTTTCTTCATCTTGTCCTTGACCATCCACCCGCCCTAACCCTCCAGAATCAAGTCTGGATTGAGGATATAGTCTTTCATTGCTATGTATATGCAAATTTGCTTAATTTTTGTCTGATTGAAAGAATGTAAAGGTGAAGTTGGATGAGTCTCAGCTGCTCTTACAGGTTGTTCAACTACTTACTCTGATGTAGCACAAAGCAAACCCTCATGGAAGGAAAGATGAAAGGAGGAGCTGTTCACTGGTGAAAGCAAAAGTATAAAGAGAACAGGGAACATAGTTATTTCTGGGAAATAGTTATTTCTGCTATTTGGTGAGACTAGAAAGAGAATTAAGTGACTGAACAGCAGCAGGAAATACTTGGTAGGTAACTGTGGGGATAGCTGGGCTGAAAATACGCAGCCAATGCAAGTGGTAGGGTCAGTGTGCACTGTTACATTCAATAACTGAGATTTAGAAATAAACAAATCAATCCACCACAGCTGCTGGGGATTTGATTCACAGCACTGCTGGATGGCTCTTTCAGGTCACCTTGGGTAAAGATGAGTAAGCCTGACCTGAAAATGCTGGTTTGTATATGTTTGTGGGACTGCTGATGCATCATCTCACTGCCTTCTAGCCCAAACCTATCTTCCAGCTTTCTGACCCACACAAGTATTCAACAGCCAGAATTCAGGATCTCTGGGCACAAATTCCATGCAACTGGGACATAAGAAACAGCTCCACTTAAATTTGTGTTTTCCCTCCAGACAGAAGAAGTTGTTTCAAAATTTGTGAAGCTGAATCATCCAATTCATCTACTTCATCAGCCAGTGGGACACAAGCACCCGACTTGTCCTGGGTACCTAAAATCCAGATCTAGGGTAAAGGATGTGAAAGTCCAGAATCGTTACATAAAGAGCACAAAAATAGAAGGATATATCCAAAAATTGAAAACTTATTTTTCTTTTGGTTCTTTGACATTAATTTTGGGTGTTTGTTTGTTTGTTTGTTTTTAGCCCTTGAAGTCACGGGCCCTGACAATGGGATGCCTGACAATCTCTTCACTTGGGCTGCACTTTGAGGACGTTTCTGTGATGCACCTTTGAGTGGTCTCGTTGCCTCAGTGGGTCTGGAGCTGGACCCCAGGTGGGGACAGCCTGTGGGGAGAAGCAGCAGCCCCCCTGCTATGCAGGAGGCAGCAATGTCACAAACTCCCTTTTCTTCCTCTTGTGTAACATGGTAGTGGAAACATCAACTTCCTGCACAGCCACTGCCTGGTTCAAAGCACTGAGATCTGACTGACTGACAGGACAGCTTTTGGCAGGCTTACAAATATCTGCTCCTAGCTCCATGTGGATCTGCTGAAGTAGATCTGTGTCCAAATCTGGTTCAAGAGCTGTGGGATACACTGCAAAGTCCATGACGCTTAAGGCAAAGCCATAAGCTATGAGAAAGGGCAGGAATGGTTGACCCCAGTTCAACCAGAATCATAAAATAATTTAAAAATTTCCTTTATGAAATTTGATACATTTAATCCATTTAGACAACAACAGCAAAATGAAGAAAATTATTTCCGATGTGCACATTCCTCAGTCTTTCTGGAAAAGATATTTTAACAGCGCCCTAACACAGCCTGGAGGTTTTCTGTCTCCCTCTGGGGACAGAGGAGCATTCATGGGATGCTGAAAAAAGCTAAAAACCTCACACTGGAGCACATTCCCAAATATAAGGACATCCAGTACAGATGCAGAGCTTAACCAAAGGTGCCCAGTGCTATGTCAGGGCCAGTGTTTATTGTTTTTATGATTGTATTTTTAAGCAGTCATTCTTTTGATCCATCCTAACTGCTGGTCAGGGAAAGAAAAATAAAGCTTATACAGAAAATAACAAAATATTCTGGCTGGAGGCCAAAACTTCACAAGAGAGTACTGAAGCCTAATATATTTTGTTTGACGTCTTTGTTTCTGATAGATGTTGACTGAATTCAGGAGAATGACGGCACTTTGAACAAAACCAGCTGGGTAAGTCAGTTTGCTAATTATTAACCCTCTAGGGAAGAGACTGGGTTGGAAATGTGCATTCCAAACATTCTGGGAAAATATAAAACTCAATGTAGATCTCTTTGGGAAAGAAATACTTTACACTCTGGTTTGTATTTTTAGGAAAAAGGGAGGAGATAGCTTGTGATATATGACTGAATTTCTCAAGATGAGTAATAATTTCATACTGTGACTTACAAAATATTATTCAGAAGCTACTGTGATAAATATTCAGATACCCAAATGTAAAAACATCAATCCTGAAAAGTAAGAAAAAAGTATAATAGTCTTAAACTATAGGCTTTGCTGTGACATATTTACATCTCATTCTACCTGGATGCTCTAATCTTTCCTGTGTAACCTGGCCAGAGGTGGCTGTATAGAAAGCACAGGGGAATTTTTCCTCCATTTCAGGATTTTTAGGAGCAAAGGAAGAGTTAGATATGAGCACTACACCAAAATTCAGTGCAGTTCAGTGTTTAACTAGGGCCAGTCATAGCTAAAATTATAGCATGAAATTGAAACAGAAAAAAGAAAATAACGGGGGGACAGAGAGTGGAATCCTGGTAGAAACATAAAGCAACCAAAGATCGAAGATGAAAAGAAATTTAGGAATAATTTTCACTATTTGTTTAACATTGGAGCTATTTTCCTGCTTGACACATTTGTTGCAGCACAGAGACATTGGCTGTTACAAGTGCCAAAATAGATGTAGGAGAATGCATTATTGTTTAAAACAAATAGGTCATATAGGATGCTGAACTGATTTTTGTTTTCTTCTCCACAGTTCAGTGTGATGCCATTAGTTGTCAGTTAAAGAAATACCTTAATGTAGAGAAGCTTTTTAAAGTTAAGCTCCCCGACAATTAGTTTAATATCAGAACCATGCATATTTTTGCCTTTTTGATGTTGTACTCTCCAGTAGAGAAAGTGGTAGGTGGCAAAGTACCTTCTAAACTTGTCCATTCTCTGACTATTTGCAATTCTTTAGTTGCTTTGATATTTGGTGTGTGTATGTGTGTACTGACAGCTGTAACAAATGATGAACTGGAGTAATTATGGAGAGTGCCATTTCCAGAGTGCTGCAACAGCCCACTGTCCCTCCAAGGACTGATTTAAAATTGCAAATGGTTATGTAAAGTGAACACTTAGAGTATTTTTGGCAGAAAACTAATTAAATTCATGTATCCCAGAGTGACCACGAATGAGAGTCCTAGTTTGTTACCACGCACTTCAAGATTAGAGGGAAAATTCACACATTTGCACAAGAATTAATGCAAAAGGGACCCAGCCCTGACTGAGTCTAAGTTGTATGAGATGCCTTCAGTTGTGGGTCCTGCTGCTTTCATCCTGCCTGTGGGAGAGTAAGAGCAGGCCTCCAGCTAAGCAAACAAACCCAACAGGTGGAATATGCAGGGTGTTTGGGCATTCTCTGCTGTTTCTTTGCTTGGATAGGTACAATACTAGTAAGCAGCTGAATGACATGAGAGGTTAGTGATTGAGTCCATGAATAAACCAGATTTTATTTCTCTGTTTCATAGAAAAACTGGGCTAAGTGAAAGGAAAACTGCCTTTTACTGTTGTGTTGTTTGTTGCCAGGTACAGACAAAAGAATTTGCCCAACACAGGGAGTTGGGGAGCAGGTCCAGGCTTTGTTTCTTGGCTTCACTATCACTGTGTCATTTTGGCTAACTCACCTGGTTTTTGCTTTGAGTTCTCCACATATAAAATAGAGAAAAAAAACTTATTCTTTGGCAATGCTCTTTTGAGAAAGGTTGCTAAATACGCAATTGCATGCAAGCTGCAAAACCAACACCCTGTTACTAAAGGGAAACCCCTTGGCAGCAACAGTGTGAAGTGCCTCATTCCATCACTGTTTGCAGGCTGCTTCCAAGGCCAGACAGATACATATTTTGTCAGAAAATTTTTGGTGAAATTTAATTTTCAGAGGGTTTTTTTCAAACTAAACTTGAAGTAACTTTAGTTCTAAATTCAGGCTAATAGCAGTAACAGGGAGGGGCTAAAATGGTGGTGTAAAGAAATGGAAAAATTAGGTCTATTTTCAGTTATGTGTTGGGTTAAAAATTTGAGACTATCATCCTGTACTTTTTTATTAGTATTCCTTTGGTGTTATGTTATAGCATTAGCAATCTGTCAAAATCCATGGTACTGTTTATAAAAATAAACTAATTGAAGGCAAAGTGATCTCTAGCACTATTTGTGTTTGCTCAGGCTTTGTTTTCATGTCCAACACTTGTGTTGGAACTTGTTTTTTTAGAATAATAAAATATACTTGGACTTGGAATCTCCACTAACCTTTGCTTTGAAAGTCAAGACTCTTGACTTCCCTTTTCCTCATTTCTTATTTGCCGTCTCTGTCACATGTTCTCTGGCAGGGCTCGTGGCTATAAAAGTGTGAGGGAGTAAAGGTTAAAGATATATACTAGCTTTAACAAATATGGTTATTCTTGCCTTAAGGATTGACTTCTGAAGTTAGTGTTTGGTTCATCCTATTTTTAGGGTAGGATCTCAATTGCAGTCCATATTTGTGCTTGAGTTAAAATCAATATACTTTTAGCACTGTATCTCTCTGAAGACTTCAGCTTGTCAACTCAAGGGCTGGGTGTGTGAAGGGAGCATAGTCCAGATGCTGGACTTTATACCAATAAGTAAATATTCAACAGCTCACTTTAAGAACATGAGTGAGACTGTGCTCCACTAGTAGCAGTACTTTTTCATGGGGAAACAGAATAGGGATACATAAATTTCAGTTTGTACTCTAGTAAATACTCTAGAAGTGCATCAGCTACAAAAGGAAACATTGAACCCTTACTTTAGCTTGGTAGTTATTGAATTAATCTGGATCTATGTGGATTCATATTCTAAAAAAGGGATTGCATTTGAGTTTTTAATAGCAAGTATGCTCAAACAGTTGTGTATGATTAAAAAGGGGACAAGAGCATTTCCTCTTTCACTGTCTGGGAACTTTCTGAGGGCACCAGTTCACTGACAGTTTAGAGAACAGTGAGGAGCTGAATAGCTCTGCACTGCTGCAAGTGTATTGGCAGCAAAAGGGAGACTAGAGAAAATGTGAGCCCACTGCTGAGTGAGAGGGGCTGTGGTAACACAGGATGCAGACAAGTCAGAGATATTCAATGCCTGCTTTACCGGTCTGCAGGATTTGTTTTCAAAAATCCCAGGCCCTGAGACCAGTGGGAGCATCTGGAGCAATGCAGGCTTACCCTCAGTAGAGTAACCAAAACATTTAAACAAACTGGACACAAACAAGTCTGTGGGACCCAGCGGGCTGCATCCACAAGCACTGAGGGAGCTGACAGATGTCATTGCAAGGCCAGTGTCACGTATCTTTGAAAGGTCATAGTGATCACAGGAGGACTAGAAATTCAATGCAGATGCCGTATCTTGCTTCAAGGAGAAGAGGGAGGATGTGGAGAACTACAGGCCAGCCAGCCTGGTCTCAATACCCAGAGAAGTGTGGGAGCAAATCATTCTGGAAACTATTTCATAATATATTAAGGACATGGAGATGGTTGGGAATCATCAGTATGGATATATGAAGGGGCAAATTATGCCTGATAAGCCTGAGAGCCTTCTGTGATTAAATGACTAGCTTGGTGGACAGGGAGAGAGCAGAGGACATTAACTGTCTTAACTCCAGAAAGGCTTTCATCACTGCCTGTATCCTCATGAACCAACTGCTGACTAGATAAGTAGATAGTGAAGTAGATAGATTGAAAACAGGCTCCAATGCCAGGCTCAAGAGATTATAATCAGTGGTGCAAAATCCAGCTGGAGGCCAGACACTAATGAGGTGCTCTTGAGGTCAATACTGGGGCCGATACTGTTGAACACCCCCATTAATGATCCTGGGTGATAGAACAAGTGCACCCTCAGCAACTTTGACTTGAAGACTGGGAGGAGAGGCTGGTACACCAGATGGTTATGCTGCCATTCAGAGGGATCTTGGCAAGCTGGATGGATCAGTTGAGAGGAATCTCATGGAATTTAACAAAGGAAAATGCCAAATCCTGCACCTGTTGGGTTGTGTCCCCGCACACATAACAAGGGGCTGAGGGCCAGCTGGCTGGGAAGTAGCCTCACAGGAAAGTATCTGGGAGCCCTGGTGAACACCAGCTTGAACATGTGCCAGCGGTGTGCTGTGTCCTCCTGGCACAGCTGGCCAGCAGTTTCCTGGGCTGCATCCCGAGTATTGCCAGTAGGTTGAGGCAGGTGATAATTTCCCCCTGCTTGGCATTAAGACAGATCTGGAGGGCTAGATGTCCATATCTGGATTTCCCAATGTAGGAAAAATATGGTTTCACTGAACTGAATCCAGCAAAGAGCCACAAAGATGATTATGGGACTGGAGTGTTTGTCATGTGAGGAGTGGCTGAGAGCTGGAGGAGAGAAGCCCCAGGGAGATATTATCAATGTATCTAAAGATCTAAAGTTAGGGAGAGTAAAGAAGATGAAGCGAGACTCTTCTCAATTAAAATCAGTAAAGGAACAAGAGGTACTAGGCATAAAGTGATTCATAGGATATTTTTTTAATAAAAGAAAAAAGGTGGGTTTTTTTTTATTTTATTGTGGCCATCTGAGAGATGTCCAGAGACATTGTGGAGTCCTCATCCATAGAGATATTAAAAATGCAAGTGGAACCAACCCAGGGCACTCTGCTCCAGTGGACTCTGCTCTAAGCAAGAGAGTTCACTAAGTGGTCTCTTCAGATCCTGTGATTCTTTGGCTTAGGTACTTTAATTTATTTCCACAGCATCTGAGTATTTCTATCAGGTTCACTGTTTATAAAGAGGTTTCTGATTCTTCCAAAGTTTTGCATTCTGATGGGACTTAAACTGTGGGCCACAGGTTCCTGCTGGGCCATTTAAATACTGCCTAGGATAGATCCAGCCCACTTTACATGGCCATTCTGCATGGCCAAACTGTTTCAGTTTGAAATAAAAACGAGTCTTAAGAAACTTATGGACTTCACAGAATGAAGTACCACTGCTTAATAGAATATATATAAAAATAGATGGTTCAGTACTATGGGCATATTATTGCTTCCAAAAAAGAACAAGAAATGTAGATGCACTTGTTAAACTAACAGGACTATTTACTCGTGCAGCTTTGTAAAGTATGTCTCCCAGAAACTGCCATAAAGAGCAGCATTACTCCTTGACAACCTCAGGAAGGAAAGAGAGTGGGCTTTGCATTTTCAAAGCCAGGAGCAGATTCAGCTTGGACAAACTAATGATTTCTACAATAGAAATATGTCACACACAGAGGTCATCTCTGAAGTGACCAAATCCTGAAGCCTTTATAGCTTAAAATCTTCTCTGGGATTTTGCCTAGAGGCTTATTACTGGTTAGTCTGGCAGAGCACTGCAGATGTGAGTCATGAGGGATCTGTGCTATCTTCATCTCTCTCGCTCTCCCTCACACATTCTGTGTCAAGCACACGAAACCAGCTCACCAGCAGTGCTTGAGCAGTGATGACAGCTGATAGAGTACCCTCACAGTCCCTCCCTGATTCACCCATGGTGTCAAGCACAGACAGAAGTCTTATAAACTCATTTATATGCACTGTCCACCCACTGACTTTATCTCAGGTTGTGTGAGTGTTGAGTCACAGACAGGTAGTTCTTGTTCAAGTCCCAGCTGTGGGTAATAACAAAAGCTATTTCAGTCTCACAGAAATAATGACTAAGGTACAACTAATTTCCCTACAACAAGGGGAACTTGAATCAATAGAAAATTGCAAAAAGCAAGTTCTTGTGAGGAGGACTTGCTGATTTGTTGACCCAGCAGGAGCTTTCATCCAGATAAAGAAATAACAGGTGGACCATATCAACCAGGTCACTCTTGTCTGCATGCTTGCACACCTCATCAAAAAGCTGTCTAGAGGTCTAGATGGTAAACACTACATTTAGAGAAGATGCATTGGCACTGCCCAAATAGATCATATTTATCCAGGTGCACATGAGTTTTATCCTGTATTGCAGTTTCTACTGCTTTGCCTGCTACTGATATGAGGCTTGCCAGCCTTTAGTGTTTTCCATCATGTCATCTCCTTTACCCTCTGGAATCTTCTTTATGGAGATTGGTGTCACACTGCCACTCTCCAGACCACAGGCACATGGCAAGTGTGAAGGGAAAAGTAGGTCCATTTGTAGGCTCTCACTCAGTGCTCAACACTGCCCTAAAAAACTCAGATGTCTGCAGATTTGTTACTTAGCCTAGTTTGGTTTGTAACTTTTCCCAGTTAGCACACTTTCAGGACAAGTCTGTGCTGACTGTCAAAAAGAAGAGTTCAGGTATGGGGATCATCAGCTTATTCCAGTGAACATATGCAAATAGATAATTTAGCTTGTCTGGATAATTTAGCTTCTCCTCTTTTTTTACCCTGCAATTGTCCTTTGATTTGTCAGAATCCAGTGGATGTCTTGGTCCTGATGTACCTAAGGCAAGATTTAATGTTAGTCTGGATTTGTTTTGTGAGTTGCTGCTCACAGTTTTTTATTGTTCCTTCACTGTGCTTTTCATTAACATGTTGGTTTGTGATCCTTTCTGTGGTTTAGCATTTGGAGAAGATTTAAACTTCTGATTTCTAATAATAATCTACTCGGTGGAGAAGTTATTGTGCCCACTTCCTTTTGCCAGTTCTCAAGACTTTAGTAGATGGCACACGCTGATGCTGTGCTGTGCATCCTTCCAGGAGTTCAGCTCCACTGGTGAGAATTTGCTGTTCCTGCAGCTGCCTTTTGTTTCCTCTTCACAATCTTTCTAACTGCTATGTCTCTCTCCCTTTTGAAACTGGGTGCAACTGCTGTGAATGCTTGGCCTTAGTCAAGCCTCTGGGAATTCTGAATGTAAACATAGCAGTAGAAACCATGAGCTGAAGATGTAGGTCAAGATCGTGCACATGAATGAGGACCAAATGAGGGGCTGCATCTATTCTGTGGTTTCCCTGTCCCACTGCTCTGCGAAGCAATATTGGTGGAGTCTGATGTAGTCTGTGTTACATAACAAGGCTGCAGTGTCCAGACAGCATGGAGGTTACATGAAGTACAGTGCTGGTTGCATTTCCCACCCTCTTTGCCCATCTGATCATTCTCAGCATGCTCTCTCTGTCCTTCTGGTCGGGCAGACTCAGGACTCCATATGCTGAAAGGTGACATTTTGGTGCTTTGGCATTCTGTGCCACCTGCCAGGTTCCTGTTTTGTTTACTTGATCTGCTTACAAGATCTCATTAATAAATTTCAATATCCCATTACCAGCAGAGGTGACTCCTATTATTTCTCCTATTATATAATATATTTTATATTCTGGTACTAAAATGTCCTGTATGTGTGTAACATGTCATTGCCTTTGTCTAAGACCAGACTTTTGATTTCCCTCCAGTTATTCATTAGATGTTTTACATTGTTATAGAGGTATGTGTTGTTCTGGTGTTTGTTTCCTCCTTCATCTCCCATTTGAAAGGTATTTTATTTGTTTTATTATTTTTAATTATTTTTTATTTGTTTTCTTATTTTTGCTTCTGGGCTCTCTTGCACTCAGAAAGGCACAATTTCCAAACCTTTGCTTATGGCATATTGAACTGCCTGTTCACCACTCCTGCTGCTACTCAGTTTATATCTTAATCAGTCACAACCTTTAAACACCAACAATTTAGCCCTCAGTGAGTTCAATGTTTCTGTACAGACCCTTTTTATCTCAGAAGTACTCCCAAGCCCAGATCAATCAGGAATTTTGCCCTTTAAACCATTCTCATCTACTTGTTGAAAGTTTGCTCCTTCCTGGTCAAACAAAAGGCATTTTAGAGACTGCTATTAGTCAGGGATGAATTGTGCCTCCAAAATATGTTAGACTCAAAACTACAGGCTCTTCCCCAGCACTCTTACAAAATTATTCTGCTTTGCATGTTTAAAGAACAAAAACAAAACAAAACCAAATAAACAAAACAACAACCATAAAACCAACAAAAACCCCACCAACACCTTTCAAATTTAAAATGTCTTCTACCTGAATTAATTTTTATTTGCTTCAAAAAACATTTTCCAAATGATAACTGATTTTCTTTTAAATCGTTCCTTCAAATGATGCTTTCTGCAACACATATAATGCAGTACAAAACATCATCTTATTTGGCAGTTCCCACAATCCTAATTTAAGTAATAACCCCATACTGACTCAGTGACAAGAGAGAACCACTTTTGAGGAGATTGAACATATAAACTCTGCTAGTAGATCTACTAAACCAAGGCACACTTTCCTTTGAAAATGCACAGTACAGATGTCAGAGACCCTTTTTTAAAGTGCTACAGAAGAGTATAATTTACCACTTTACAATTTCAAGCAGTTGTCTCAATGTTAAAGTACTGTTTTTATTATTTTGTCATTGTTCCAGAAGCACACAGAGATCCTAGCAGGAGTCAAAGCCAAACCAATACCAAGAGAAAGACATTCCTGGCTCTCAACAAACATGCAATGTGGATGTGTCCACACTCCTTTCTTTGTCTTACTTCCCAAACCTGTTTCTACTATTTCTGTGAGCCTGAATATGAACATTTAAATATGCATCAGAGCAGAGCTGAAGGCAGCACTACAGAAGTTACCACTGTCACATTTGAGTAAAAAAGGAGGTTGATATTACAAAAAAGTCTGTAATTCCTTTGTTATTTCTGAAAGTTATCTACCACATGCAGTAGAAGAAACATAACAGTCTCTAAACTGCCATAATAACACCATTATTATGAATGGTGACACTTAAAGAGAATCAAATCTAAGGGTCCCTAGCAATAATAAACCCTTCAAGCACAACAAAAGCCTCAAAACTTTGGAACTCATGCCAAAGATGCATGCAGAGATTGTAGAGGAGATGTAAGAAATACACATAAACTCAGCTGAGAGAGCATTTGATTCATCTTAAGTTTACTGTGCAATATGACAGTTTCATAATGTGCTGAAAGGTTAGGCCACTGCAACTGGAAACAGGAAATTTAGAGCAACAAGGGAGAAAAGCCATCTTCCTTTGTGTTCCCTTTCTGCTGAAAGCAAAACATTCTTTGATGTTGAAAAATAATTAAGTCCTCAATATCCATTTAAAAAAGCAAGGCAGCAAACAAAGTAAGTGTCCATGAAGAAAAGACCATCCAGATGGAGTTAATGCAAAGCTTAAGTTACTGCTTAAAGACCTCTCTGGTTACAGCCTCTCTTTATCCAAATCAGTTGCTTTTTTAGTGACTTTTTTCATAGCCATGCATGGGATCAACTCCATCAAGCTAAACTTGTGTATCTGTCAAAAAAGAGTCATTTGACTTTTAGCTGCAATTATGGTAAAAGTTGCAATTGCCCAAATTTCTTCTCCATTAAACTATCTTTAAACATGTCCAGGGCTGATATTTTATATTATTAGTAGGCACTTTACCCAAACCAGAGCCATGTTCTAATATTAAACTTAGCAGCAGAGTCTAGGTAGCACTGTAATCTTTGTGTGCTGGTTGCTTTGTGGGTACCATTACTTTCTTGGAGAGAGTCCTCCCCCTCAGGAAATAACTGCCCCTGTAACTCTTGTAAGCCTTCATGTGGCTGTTGGGTTTGGTCTGGTTTATTTCTTTTTTGGTTTTTTGGGTTTTTTTTTGGTTTTTTTTTTTTAGTTTGTTTTTGGTTTTGTTTGGGGTTTTTTTTTGTCTGTTTTGGGTTTTTTTGTTTGCTTCTGTAAGGACTTAGGTATTGTAAGCACCCACGTTGCAAGGATAAAAAGGCAGTAAATAAGAAGTGATCCCTGTTCAGACATCCCAGTCTCAAAGTCATTGCTAGAGGAAGCAGAGAAAAGCAGAAGTTACCATCTCCAAATCCTCTTCCTATTTTCATGAGATGCTGTAGGCAGCAAATCCTTTCCACCATTCCCTTTGTGCTCACTGGCACATGTGGATGCACTCAGCCAGAAAAACTGGATTGCAATGTGTTGAATGGCAAAGGAGGAAGGTTGCTCATGCAAAGTATCTGTTTCATGTGGTGTGCAGAACAGAGATGGGGTGGAGATTTATGGATAGATAGGTGTTGGCACTTTCTACAGGCATTGCTATTGTTAAAAACATATGGGCATAAGGGCAAAAAAATTATCCTTTGATAAGCAACAAAGACTCCTGCTAGAAATACGAGGCTCTTAGTCATGATGTTGGCACCTTGAAAGGCTTTTTGTTTGGAAAGGCAAAGTAGTCTTCTTGGAAGCAAAAGGCTGCTGTGCATTACTGGGAGCTCTGTGGCTGGGCCCTCCTGTATCTGAAATTCTGTATTTGGTTATCTCTACAGGCATGGTTGAAATTTGCTCAGCCATTAGCTCTGCTTTGAAGTGAGCTGTAGGTATTCATGGGGATATATAATGCTTGTGACTTGCAATACAGAAACTGCTCACTGATTATGCTGAGTGATAGTGTGCAGCTCACATTAAATGCAGAAGCCTCATTTATAAATAATAAATCCTATAAGAAGTAGGCTTTGTCATTATTACAACTTTGATAAGCTTTAATACAAATCCACTTTTTCAACAAGAGAAAATTGTATTAGAGTTCTGTAGGTTATCACATGACATACACCAAATATCATTTTTCCTGCATGTTCTTTCAAAAAAATTTTGTTGGTTGGTGGGCTCACCAGGCCTGTACATTCTGTATCTCCTCTTAAATTAATGTAAAACAGAATTAAAGTATAGGACATGTACATGAACCCAAAACTGAAACTAAGAGACACCAATGCAAACTGCAATTTTTTCCTGTTCTTGGGTATTCTTTAATTTTTGAGCCAGGATCAGAGTTTGAGTCTATACTATCAAGGATAATATTTTATAAACCAATAAGCAAAAAAGGAGCTGAAATCAGAAGTATCTGAAAGCATATGTTACGTATGTTAAGATACCTTAGAGAACCTCCCCTCTATTAATACACATATTGCTGATATATTTGTAGTAAGTTGGATGCTGGTAATTTCAGAATTGCTGGTATGTGTTCAGTAAATATGCACTGCATGCTATTAGTATCAAAGTGAAACTCTACTACTAACCATTCCCAAACTGGGACAGTCAGTGCATTAATAATAACACACATTTGGAAGGATTGATGGGAACTCAGGGTTCACACCTGCTTTTTTTAATTTAAAAAGAGCCACGCCATCCCACCACATATTTAATTTTAGTTTCAATAGCTTGCTTTTGCACCAGGGTCACCAGTGGGGAATTTCTGCTTTCCATTCTCTGTGTGGAGACTTTAAAGCTTTGCTCTTCCTGAAAATGAATTATTTCTGGTAACACAGATTCGATTTTGCTACATCTACAGACTCCTCTCTTCCTGGATTTGACTTCTGATTTTTCAAATAGCTCCTGCTTTGGCAGCCATGTGCAGTTTCCAGCAGGAGAGAACATTTGTTAACTTGCAGGTGTCTGTTTTTGTTCACTGCATTTCCACTCAATTCCCAGCCTGGCATACCTTCAGATCCTGTGTCCCCAGGAGTACACACTCCTACATGATGGGCACACTGGAAGCACATAAAACAGACTGCACATTGCATTTCCCATCTTCATGTAGATTTAGTATTTCTTTCCATGAACAATGGTTCTTCCAAGTCTAATCAAAATGGATTTTCCTAGAAAAAAAAGGTTTTTTCTTGTGACTTTGCAAATCATTTTTTTAAGCAGCTGGAGCTCGAGGTATACAGCCTGTCCAGGCAAGCATTGAATCAGACAGGATGTAGCTATAAACTTGATTTCATTTCACATCGTTTCTGTCAGTTTTCCCCTTTTTCTCCTTTCCTCCGTCTGGCCACCTGGTTCTCGCCATGAACACGTTGCTGGCGTAACACAAGTTACTTTTAGCTTCTGTTGCAAATTTTTTTCAGCCACAGTTACTCGGCACTGCGAGCTCCTCCTCGCCCATCCCCGGCAAGGGCAATTGCAATTTCGCAGCCCCTGCTGCGGCGATGGCAGCTGGCCCGCGGCCAGGGGGGATCGAGGATCGCAGCCTGATGTGCATCATTTGTACAATTTGAAATATTTTACTTCCGTGTGGTTGTTAATTTTAGATTATTCCGTTCACCTTTTGCCTTTTCCTCACTTCTAGCAGTTTAGCAGTTACGCGTTCCCCTTTTCCCCCAGCTGAGCTTCTAAGGTTTTTTGGGGTTTTTTTTTTAGTTTTAACTTTTCTGACCATGCTACAATTCGATCTACTTTTCCAGTCTTTCCTCGTGTTTTCCACCTTTTTTGTTGTTGTTGTTGTTAATTCCTTTCTTTTTTTCCTCGTTTACTTTTCGTTTATTTTTTCATTTTTCTCTTCCTCCCCGCCTTTCCCTCCATCGTCCCTCTCACGTTGTCTGCCGCTCGCGGCTCCGCAGCCCCGCTCGGGCCGGGCCGGCCCCGCCTCGCCCCAACCCCGGGGGCCGCTTTCCTCCTGGCAACAAGTGACGCGCGGGGGGCGGCCAATGGGCGGCGCCGGTGGCGCGGCGCTGGGGCACGGCAAGCCCGGCAGCCCCGCGCAGCCTGCGCGCCGCGGGGCACGATGGCGGGTGCCGGGCGCTCTGTGCGCGCCTGCGGCCTCGCCCTCACGCTCGCCTGGCTGCTGCTGTGCTGCGCGGCCCGCCGCCACCCCGCAGGTAAGCCGGGGCCGAGCGGGAGGCGGGTGCGCCGCGGGAGCCGAGGGTCCTTGAGCGCCCCGACGGGCGCCTGGGCGGGTCAGGGGGCGGCGTGACGGGCCTTCCGCCCCGGCGGCTCCTTCGGGCGCCGCGCTCGGTGGCAAAGTCCGACTGCGGTGGAAACAACCTGGAAAACTTAGAAGGAGAAGCGAAGAAGGCAGGAAAAAGTCCCGCACCGCCCTCTCGGACCGTGCGCTTGGCCTGGGGCGTCGCGAAAGCTGGCGGCGGCCGGGCTGCCACGTTCCCGGTGCCCACGGGGCCGGGCCGCGGCCTTTGGCCTGACAGCTCGGGGCCAGCGTGTGCCCGAGCCCCGGCAGGTCCCGGCAGCGCGCTCCGCCGCCGCTGCTGTCCGCCGCTGTGTGCCCAGCGAGGCAGAAAAGGGAGCTCGCCTTTCCCGGCAGGAAGCAGGTGGAAAAGTTTCACGTTGAGCAAATTCTCGTAAGGCACAGCCGCTAGCCTAGTCAGAGCTTCTGGGAAACAAGCTGAGCCCTTTGCTAAGTTGCACCTCCAATATTTTTTTTATATCCATGATAGTAACAGGCTCAGGTTGGTAGCTGAAGATGTCACTAAAACTTCATGGCCAGAGCAATGAACTGGAGTAATTATTAATAAATTGCTGCCAGAGAGATTTGGTGAGACAGTATCAGCGGTTTTTCCAGGGAAATTTTAAAAAGTGATTTTCCACTTGGCATCAGCATGAGGGTTGCGGAGGAAGAAGTGAAAGAAGACGTGAGAAGAGGCTAAAAAGTTGTTACATGAAATAAAAAGAGGAAGAAAGTCATGAGGGAAGAATAAAAATCAAAAGCAGGTAAAGCGCAGGGTTAAAGGATACCATGAAGGCAGGTTTGGTTGTTAAATGTCTTAGTTAGTAGGATGGAAGGGACAGTTGGTGTTGGTGTGCTCCTTAAAAAAATCACTTTAGTAGGTGGGTGACTTACAGATTCTTCTTTTCTGTGTGATCAGCTAGGTACTATTTAAAAACTTTTTGGCACTTACACAGTGGAAAATTCATGGGTACACTGGGAAGCAGTGGTAAAATTCACTGCATTAACATCACTGAATATTTTCCTCCCTGTTCAGCCAAACCTATTAGGAAGTCATAACAGAAAAACGCAGTAGGAATGTGATTGACAGTGCATTACTATTAAATACAAAGTACTACTCAGCAGATTCCTTATTTAAGCAGCAGAATAATAGCCCAGTGGGTCTGGTACAGCTACGGTCCATTTCAGCCTGATTAGTGAAAGTTCTGTACTGTGGAGCCATCTTTATTGTGGCATAGAAATAGTTTTAGGGCATTTTTTCATGGCATTTTTTTACTGCTGCCTGTAAGAAGTGTTCTTATACTGACAGAGGTGTTAGCTTGTCTTAGTAGGGTGATACATATACTTTTTAAATGGTACACTGTGCTTTACCAACTTTAATTTTTTTCTTTAATCACAAGGTCCTCCAGAACTGAAAATGAAACTTATCACATCTGAAAATGAAACTAGGGTCCCTATATAATTTTTAAAATTATACTCCTAATCTCTTGTGTGCTGTCTTTGGTGGGATACTCCTCCTAAAACTTTCTCCTCAAAGCAATGCTATTTAACTTAGTAGTACTGCAGCTGCACCCACAAACTGGTTCATATGTAAACCTCTCATGTTGTGTATCATATATGATACACAGTTTAGAAAATAGTGTTTAGTAAGTTAATATTATTGTTAATTATATTTTATGGTGTCTGTTGTGTCTGTTACTGTGTTCACAGATAGGCATGAAGACAAGATTCTTTACCCAGTAAGCTTGCAAATTAATGAGGGGCTGATGCAATCAGTATATGTTAAATATAGAGGAAGAACTCTTGTTACTAGAATTGGACTTAGAAGTCTCATTTGTCTGTCCTCATTTTATAAAGACTTGGAAAGAGGTCTTTTTCCAAAGAAGTTAAGACTCACTAAAGAGCAGGAAAATTCACTGTGGCTTCTACAAAAGAGGGGGTTTTACATACCAACAGCAGTAGTGGTACTTCTCTGAAAGCATTGCTCAGAATGTGATTTCCCTTTTAAAAATGAGCTTCCTGTGAAAATGATACTGAATCATAGCCATATGTTTGTTCTTACACAGGCAATGATGCTTTTACCATTCGCCATGAGAAACAGAACAAGTGCATACAGGTTCAAAACTCGCTGATAGTCATAGGTGACTGCAGGGACACGAGTGAAGCTTTATGGAAATGGGTGTCCCAGAATCGCCTCTTCCACCTGGGCTCCAAGCAGTGCCTGGGACTTGATATATTCACCAAGTCAGTGTCTCGCCTGAAAATGGTGGATTGTAACTCAGAATTGATGCTGTGGTGGCGATGCGCTGGTGCTTCCATCGTTGGTGCATCTCAGTACAAAGTAACTGTCATGAATAACTATGTGACTGCAAGCATAAATGCAACAGACCAGTGGAAAAGCAACAGCTCCTCCAGTGATATATGTCGGTATCCCTACCATGGTAAGTGAGCTTGTACTTTGAAGGTTTTTTTATTTGTTAAGGGCTTTTTGAGTATATCTGAGCCAATAAGTTCTTAAAATTAGTTATGTGAAAAGATTGATCAGTAAAGCAATAGAATGTTGTGCTGTAGAGAGAAACTTCAAAGGTTTTTAATAAAAAATAAAAGCACAACTGCAGAAATTTTGGTACTGAGTGTCTTTCTTAGCAGGTTTAAATCCCCCCTGCCTCATGTTTCAGTGCAAACCTATTTAATTATGAAATACCAACCACCTTCTATCAGAACTGACACTGCCCTCCTCACCATGATGGGAATTTTCCTGTTAGCGGGGTTTGAGGATGTTTTCTTTGCTGGTAGGCTACACAGTCAGATTCAGAGCATGCTGCCAGCTGACAGCCTGCTGGGCTGTGAGCTTTGGTATGGTAGTGTGTGCACTTGCCATGGAAGCCTGTCTTGTCTGAAACCTCATGCTGCCTGGAAGAAGTGGTGAAAATGTGTTTTGCCTTTTCCCTCTCCTGTATGTGTTGATTGTTAAAAGTCCTTGTTTGATAAGATTCTGCAAAGCACCTGGATTTCAATAGGACAATGAATTATCTCTATCTTACCAGGATGGGGGAGACAAGTTTCTGCTGTTTCTCAGAAGAAAATGTACAGAAAAATATTTCTCAATGTAGTTTTTCAGTTCTGGCATTGCTGGATATTATCTGTAACAAGAAGATATGGTATTTTAAGACCACAAGTGTGATTTGCATGCATTTAGGTTAACTGTGTCTGTACAAGAAGTAACACTGATTTGCTGTATTTTCCACGTCTAGCAAGGGGAATGTATTTACTTCTTTATTTTATATATATATTTTTTAATTATTCTTTTTCTGCAGAGGTTTATACCAAAGATGGCAACTCTTATGGTAGACCCTGTGAGTTCCCCTTTCTGTATAACAAGGTTTGGCATCATGACTGCATCCAGGATGAAACTCACACGGGCGGGAAATGGTGCGCCACTTCTGAAGATTATTCTCGAGATGGAAAATGGGGAATCTGCTTACAGCCAGGCACGTTGGGTTTCTAAACAGACATCCTAAAAGCATTTTGTCACTTCTCTGATGTACAGCTCCACCCTTGTGTGGCTGTTAAGCTGTGTGAAAGCTTTTCTGTTGCAGTGTTGGCTTAAACTGCAAGTATTAGTGATGACCAATATAAAAACCAATAGACCCTACATATTATATTCAAAACCTTTTCTTTTGAAACTTTCATAATGTTTCTGTATAGTTGTAGTTACAAGTACCTTCTGCTTCTTTTAAACAGAGGATGGTTGTCATGATAGCTGGGAACATGATCCAGGGTCTGAAAATTGCTACCAGTTTAATACACAGTCTGCTCTTTCTTGGAAGGAAGCTTATATTTCATGTCAAAGGCAAGGAGGAGATTTACTTAGCATCCAAAATGCATCTGAATTAAGTTACATACAAGGTAGGTGTAATTATTCACATATGAATACTGGGAAATCTTTATAAAGTGGAGGCAGCACGTTAGTTTCTGTCCTAAATCTCCGGGGCAAAAGTTGATTGTACTTCAAATATTTTGGCTTTCATTTGTGTAGCAAAACTAAGGTACTAATCTCATTTTAGGGAGTTACTTAAATTTTTTGTATGATTTCCTTATAGCAGTTTGGTGTTGTTTATATTGTTAATGAGGAATATCCCCAAAATCTTAAATACAGGCCAGAGTGGCAGTTGTTGTTTTAGCAACATGTTACTCTCTTGTTATGAAATTGTCCTCCCTGATGTTCAGTCTTGACATGGAGAAATTACCCAAGTGCCTTTGGGACTATGAAACCAAAGGAGAAACACCTGAAGACACTGGGAGGGAAGGCTTGAGTGGCTTAATTCCTCCTCAGTCCAAGAAAGTTTGCATGCCCAATTATATTAGCAATCTTTCTTTCCTGAAATGCATGCCATTTCAGAATGCATTTTCAATTTAGAGACCAATAAAGGATGAGCATTTTATGCTAATTGTTTTCTTAAAAAAATATCTCTAGGCAAGGATGACATTGCTGAGGTCTTCTGGATTGGCTTAAATCAACTGGATGTTTCTGGTGGTTGGCAGTGGTCAGATCACAAGCCTTTGAATTTTCTCAACTGGCATCCAGGTACTGATATTTCTGATGGTATTGACAATATTCTCAACAGTAACTAGCATTACCTTTTTTTCCCCATCTCATTCCACTTTCAGAAGCATCTTTTCCTCCTAGCCAGCAAATCTTTTTGTTCTCATTTTATATTTACAGCAGATTAGGTTAATAAATCTCTAAAAAGGTAAAACTTAAATAGTATTTTTGAAGTCCATTTTAGTAAAGTACCCACAGCTTTCCTAGCTGCTAAATTTCTCCTCTCACTGTCACAGACACTGATTTCCCTCAGATATTCTGATGAATATCTGAGGGAATATGATTGTGTTCATACAAGGGCTGATGTTACTTAGAAGCTTAACTTGGGTTTTTAAACTTCAAGGTTGCCTAAATGTCAAGGTGAAGATGAAAGGAGTAAAAAACCCTTGAAAAACCTTTTTTAATTACTCCAGAGGTGCTGGTAAGATTAGCGAGACTATTTGGAATTTCCAGGATGAATTTGTAATGTTCTCACAAATATTTTTTGAATCTATGTGTATATGAGAATCCCAGAGTCATAGTCAGGAATATTGAAGCTAATGTTGTTCTGTCATTCAAGCTGAATTTGAGCTTTTTTTAAGTGGAATTCTCTTTTTTCCTTTAATTTCTAAAACAGTGCTGCAACTGGAATTCTGTGAAAAGTTGAGAAGTAGTTTCTGTTATTTCTCTAATAACTTGGCTAAGAAATTTCTGTGGGGTTTTACAAATGCACTCTATCTTTGGGAAAGGTTAAGAACTTCACTGCTTGTACTATTGACCGAACCTTCTTCTGGAGCTGTGACCACTCTGTAGGACTGTAATGCAGAGCTAGGGGCCAGACTGTCCTGAGATACAGTGGCATAATTTGGTCTGCAGTCATGGCAGACATATTCATGTCTACCCTCTTGTGAAAGTATTTACTGGTGCCTTATAGGAATTTTGATACCTGCAAGTTGAGCCCGTTACTTTTTCCTTTACCCCTCTGAAAAGACCCTGTCCCTCTATTTTCTTTCATGGAGAACTGAGATTTACCCTGAGCCTTTTTCCTGTGAGCCTGAACTAACCCAGTACAGGGGGAGCTGAGGTGCTCTGTGTAGGTCATAGCTTGGGTTTGCATTGAGGCTCAAAGAAAAAGAAAATCAAAAAGTTCCATTGGAAAGGGGCTCCAAGGGAAGCCGAAGACTTCAAAAAAGAGTTATTCTCTGTGCTGTTTCAAATCTGGGGCCTTGTCTAAGGTTTCTGTTATGGTAAAGGTTATGGTTAGCATTGAGAGAAAGTGCAGAACTGTGTTTGGAGTGGGGGTGGAATGGGAATTCCAAAGGAAACTGAGGGCTGTGAAAATGGCTCTCCCCTGAGATATTTCTAGTCTGGGAAAGTGCTCAGCCAAGGGTTTCTTGTATTGTAAATAGAACATTCCTCCTGATTCTATGATTAAACATTGGAAAAGAAGTCAAGATTCCTTGATTCTGAAACTTTCTCAGAAAAGACATTCTGTGTGACCTGTGCTAGGACAGCTGCCATCAGTTGATGCAAATTATGTTCTTCAAATAAATACAAGGTGCCATACTATCCAGAGTCTTATTCTTGTATTGAACACCAGTAGTGAAAAGAAGCAGTCGCTGCCTTACTGTGTGATCACTTGTGCTGTTATATTTTTATTTGTTCCTGTCTATAGATGTGCAGAGTTCATCCCCACTGGATGGGATGAGTTGTGTGGTGATGAATGCTGCTTCAGGGCAGTGGCAGAGTTACCACTGTGGGGCTCAGCTTCCATATGCTTGCAAGAAGTCACTCAATGAAGTTTCAAGTGTTCCAGGTAGGACAGTTTGCATTTTTGAGTTTTGTATGTTAATGCAAGTATAATGTTCACTTATGGAATCATTCTTTTCCCTCCCAAGCCTTTTCAGGCATCTCTGCCAAAACATTTTCACAACAGCTTTGGTTTTTTAGCAGAGCAGAAGCAAACTCTGTTTCTTCAGTGTCAAGATGATGCATCACAAACAGTTTTCATTTTTTGCAGCTTTCTCATTCACACATAAAGCATTTTGCAGCAGTCCTGCCCTTTTCATCACATTTTTCTCCGTGGCTTGTGCCTTCTTTCATGTATTACTGGGAGTCTGGAACTGGCAGTTGCATCCCAAACCTTTCCACCTTTGCTTTAAGCCCATTTCTCTTGCTCTTGGTGTGTATTGACATAAAGTGGGACTTACCTGGGTCTTGGATCAAACTCTGTTAAATTCAAATAGAAGCAGTCAGGTAACCTTACTGTCCTCTGAAACCAGGCCAAGCACTGAAAATCAGAGCGCAAGAGTTGGTAGTTTGCTCAGTGCGTAATCTTTACTGACCCCGAACAGCTCTTACAAGATAATAATTCCTTTATCTCACCCAACACACACATACAGAGGCCTTCAGTGTTTACAATGACGTGTAACTGCTTCCATGCTTTTGGCCATTTATCTACACCTGAATGTCCAACCCTTCCCATGGCCATGACCTCTTCTATGCATGCTTTGGCCTTACCCAGTTCCCAGGGCTCTTCTGCAAAAACTTTTAGTGAAATGTAATTGTCTTTGAATGACTCTTGAATATCGTGAGAAGAAAAAAATATTTAAAACTAGGCATTTGTTAAGTTGTGTGTTTCTTTCCTGCAATGAATCAACTTGATTTGTCTTCAGTTGCTTTTGAAATCTTGCTTACAATTACTTTTAAACCTTTCACATACACTAAGACCAGTTTAATGTAATGCATTCTTGCCTTTTGCTTCCATTCCCACTAACTTCTTTCTCCTTCACCCTACTTCATGGCCCCAAAAAATATTATGAGTTCTCCTAATGCTGCATTGAAGTCTATTTGTTTGGCTAAGCTGTGACCCTTTCTTTCATGAGCCCTGAAGGGATATGAACACATTCTGATTGCTGCCTTCTGGCTGTTTTCAAGGGGCTGCTGACTTTAAAGCCAACCCTTTGCTCTAGGCATTGTAAAACAAAAGCCTCTAATTCCATTTTTCTTCATTATTAGAGTTTTGGAGACACTTGGACACTCACTGTGATCCGGGCTGGCTCCCCCACGATGGCTTTTGCTACATGCTGATAAACAACCAGGCACCTTGGAGTTCAGCAGAGGAATTGTGCAAAGCAAATAAGAGTAACCTCATCAGCATTCACTCATTAGCAGATGTTGAACTGGTTGTTACAAAGCTTCATAATGGTGAGTTGGGGTAGTTGTAAAGGTCAAGCACCAAATGCTGCACACCATAAATTACAAACTGCTTTCCATGTTCTAGCATACAGTTGTCATAACCTCTAGCTTTTAAATGTGGGTGTTAAAGATGAGCTTGTACCCAGACTAGTGTTGAATGTTGCTGAGCAGATCCAGGCCCCTTGTGTTAGGACTTGTTCTGGTTCAGTCTATTAATTTATTAATTTACTGGGCTAACCTACTTCTAGTTTTGTAATACTTTGTGCTTAATTTGCTCATTCAAAGAGAATAGTAGATAGTTGGTCAATATTTTGACTGCTGAGTCCCTGCACTAATAAATAGTACCAATAGTGTTTGATGTTATGTCTTTGCATACATTCTAAATTTGGTTGAGGGTATTTTGCTTTTTTGCTTTCTTGTGTGTTCGTTTGTTTGTGGTTAGGTTTCTTTCCTGTTTGTTCCTTCTCTGTTAAGCTTACTCATGGTCATGTGAGTATAAGTTAAGAAACGAGATAACAAACATATGGTCTCTTCTCACTGTAAGAAAAATAGTATCACTATAGTGCTGCACAGTATGATAAAAATTTAATTTTGCTAATAACACATTGCTTTCCTGTTGGTTTGAATTTTATCATGAAACAAAAATGTTGTCCTAATTTTAAATTACAGATGTTGAAGAGGAAATTTGGATGGGTCTCAAGAATGACGATGTGCCAACCTTGTTCAAGTGGTCAGATGACTCGCCTGTGGTTTTTACCTACTGGGATCAGAATGAACCAAGAGTTCCCTTTAACAGCACTCCTAACTGTGTGTCATATTCAGGCAAGGTAGGAATACAATGCTGAGTTTGGTTTTTAGTTGGTATTTTTTCATCGTAATAGAGGAAACCCTGGTGTGTGTGAAAGTCAAGGAGGGGGATAAAGCAGCTAGCTGATCCTATTTCTGGAATAATCTTTAAAATACATTTTTCTACAAGCAAATTTCTTAGAATTGTTTAGCTGGAACTTCGTAGCTGTATTCTGCAAAGAATGGAAGAAATTAGTGCTAGCTCTGAGACTAATGCATTGTTGGCCAGACTGTATTTTGGGTTACTGTATTTGTGCATGTCTCTGGCAGAAAGGTGGGAAGGAAGAGATATCTGTGTTCAGTCATCTCCCAGAGCAGTTTGGGGTCACCCAGTCTGAGGATGGAATGTTCTAAAAAGGGTGTTGGTGAAGAAAGGAGGTCACTAAGAGTGGGAAGCAGGCTGTATCCTATCCTGCAGATTCATTAGAAAAGTGGAGCATGCATTTGCCTGCTGTGTCAGCATCCTGGCACTGGAGTTTGTGCTCAGCTCCTCTGAGCTGTCTCTGAGCTGCTTCCACATTACACTGAGCATACCTCCTGCACCCATTCCCTTCCTGATCTGAGTTTGCACCACCCTGACCTTTTCTTTCCTTTCTGGGTGTGATCCAGAATCCTCCCATCTGCATGTGTGTCAGCTTTCTCTCTCCCTTCCAAACATGTACCTGTGCATATAATCCAGGGCATCCTACCCAGTACCTCTACTGGAGGCATTTTGGCTTTCTCACAATGGAAACAGCCCCTGAAAACACAGAAATTCAAAGATTGTTGGAATTTAAAATATTTCTTTTTCCTTGCATTCTTACAGCTGGGACAGTGGAGGGTCAAATCCTGTGAAGAAAAATTGAAATATGTTTGCAAGAAAAATGGAGAGATTTTGAATGAAACAAAATCAGATGAAAGTTGTTCATTGGAAGAGGTAATAGGAAGCCTCTATTTCTTTTATTGTCATTTAGCTCTGAAACTTGCTTGAAATCATTTACTTCCTCTACTTCCATTTCTTTCTCGTCTATTCAGTAAAGTCTGTGAAACATTTTATCTGAAAAAGGACATTTATATAGCATAAACCAAATTTCACATTCTTCTAAGCAGGCTCAGGATGCATTATCAGTTTGTTTATTGATGGAAGTATTATGAGTTTGGACCCAGGAGAGGTTGTGTTTTATTTATTTATTTATTTTAAAGAATTTGAGTTTATTAGAAACGTTATTGATAACACCATTTGTTCTGTTGTTTTTGCTCAAGTTATGTTTTAAAATTTAGAATAAGCACATTGCAACATAAAGATATGCAGAGATCGTTAACTGGGATTATGTTTCTTGCACTTCACTGGGTCTCATTTTTGTTCTATGACTTGAATTAAGGTGGGGACTTTTTTGGTTTTTTTGTTTGGTTTTTTTACAGTACGACATCTTATTGCTTAAATAAAGCTCTTGTCCTTTGAGCTAGCTTGGGATGGTATTGCTAGCTATTTCAGAGTTACTTGGTTCAGTTTTGTGTGGCATATTGCTTGCAACAGGAAAGATGTTTACCCCTTTTCTTTCTTTCTACATGACCTTTTTACTCTGTCTTTTCAGAGACTTCCAGCACATAGAGTTACAGCTTTCTGTGCTATTCAGACACCAGTGGCATTGCTAGGCTAGAAAAGATTTAACACATTAATGGTTCTTGAAATTTCAGTGTAAATATGGGGAGAAATGTATGAACAATAGAGAAATTTTGTAAGTTCACACATTTTCAGTATCAAGTATTTTTCTCAGAAGTAGAGACACTGGTGTATGCCTTCCTAGTATTCTTGTGTTTGAATCCTGGCGTTGGTGGAACAGCATGAAAACTCCTATTGTTTTGAATAGGACTGGGCTGTTGCCCTTGTGTTTCTCTGTAAATGCAATAGTGGTCAGAAGACTCTGCCCAGGCAAGCTAAAACAGTGGTGTATTTTATTCCTGTGGCTGCATTATTTTTTACAACTGTGAATCTGAGAGTTGATGATAGTGGACCTTGTGTGCGACACAGTGCATTTCTTTCTTGTATATGCTGTGCCAGCTTGTGGGCACCAGCCACTGTTGGCAATGATTTATTTTCTCCTGTAGGTAATGCCTGAATTAGGTTGTTTTGTATAAATGTGGGTTTTGTTCTCTAACCAGGGATGGGAGAGACATGGAAACTACTGTTACAAGATTGATAAAATGGAAGTTTCATTTGGAGCCCAGTGCAATCTTACAGTGATGAACAGGTAAAGCACATTTGTAATTTATGAGCAAATTTAACATCGCAATCCTGGAGATAAAATCAGAGATTAAAACTGTTTTATGATAACTAATGGTTTATAAAGAAAAAGTAGAGAGAGAATTGCTTTTGCCAAGAACTAGAAATGTGTAACAATGGTAAACCTACAATGTGAAACTTTCCTGGAAGTATGAGAATTCCCAGCTTGCTGACCCCATGTTGAATATGGGACTTCCTGGATGACTGCTTGAACTCACTCATGTAATGTCCCTGATTTTTAAATTATCTCAGCAGTTTGGTATCTTTAAAATATTGACTCTGATTAATCTGTGAATTTTCAGATTTGAACAAGAATTTATTAACAGTCTAATTAGGAAGCACACAAAAGTTGAAGAAAAATACTTCTGGACCGGTTTGCAGGATATCAGCCAGTCAGGAATATATTCCTGGGGTACAGTGAATGGGGAAACACCTGAAGCTGTGGCATACACTAACTGGAATTCCATGCAACCAGGTACATTTGAAAACTAAAAACACATAAAAATACTGCCCTTTTTTATTGAGCAAACACTGGAGTACCATGTTACAGAACTCCAAGCATGCAGTAAAGTAATAATTCACAATTATGTCAGGTTTTTTTTGGAAACCAGCCAATGGTTTTATATGTGGTTTTGGTGGCTCTAATTTTAGAGTTTTCGGGAGGATGTGTGGCCATGTCCAGTGGAAATTCTCTTGGAAAGTGGGAAACTAAGGATTGTAAAACCACTAAAGCATTTTCTGTCTGCAAAAAATATATTGGGAAGCCCAAGGAGCCAGAAGTGCTCCCAAAGCCAACTGATCCCTGTCCCCCTGGGTGGCATAATGGATCCGGCCTTGCCTGCTACAAGGTAAAATGTTATTCCTGTTTGATGTTAATTGCTGATTACTGTCTTGGAGTAATTGAGTGATCAGACATTTTGTGGGCATAGCAGCTCTTGAGGGCATTTTCAACGTGGTCTCACCAGGAGAGGGAATTGGTGTTGATGCAGATTGACTGCCTGTAGATACTGCCCTGCATCGTCCTCTGCCGTTCCTGGAAGGTGCATTATGCCTCTTCTGTGGGCAGCTGACTGGGGAGCAGCACTGGCCCTGTACTGCTGCCCTCAGGCATGCACAGACACCTGGCTAGGGAAGGAAAGCACTTTGCATCACCTTCCCTTGCCCTTTTCCTTTCTGTACTCCAAGATTATAGATATGAGAGGTAGGATTTTCTCGTGTTTGAATATGAATATATAAAAACATTCAGCCTCAGTTGTATTTTACTGTTTTGAGGTGACCAGTGGAAGCAAGCAGCTGTGCTGTTTAGCTGGAATGGCTTAAATAAAATTTTATTTAGAAATGCAGTATTTTTTCCCTTCTATTAAAAATTAAATCAAGTTAAAACTGAGGCTGTTCATTGGATTCATTATTTTTTGACTCAGTGTCTGCAATGAACTGTTTCTTGTAAACAGCTCATATAGCAAAGTGGGGAAACCCAGCTTGAATAACAAGGGTGTGGACAAGCACCCTGAAGGGATAGGTCTGTGCTGCTGTGCAGCGTAGCTGTCCCTTAGCTGATGGACATGACAGCTGGCCCTGGCACATTCTCCACAACTGCTGTTGACCAAATGCAGCATGTCTGTGCAGAGAGATCCAGCTGATGGGAATTGTCTTGGACTGAAACCAAGGGGATCAAGTGGATGTGTTAGCTGAGGTGTACGAGCCAAACTTGCACCTCAGATGCATACAGGTTTCCAAAGGGTGTGCCAAAGAACTTTCTTCATGCACAGCACTTAAGTGAGACTAGTTTAAGTGAGCATTAGGCTTTGTAGTTCACCATAAATTTGAAAGAACAACATCCCTTAAAACTTATAACTTGACTTGCAGTTATGGAATGAGCTGGCTGGTGGTTTCTAAAATCTTTCTGGTAAAGAAAAGCAGAGAAAGTCTGTCATGTGGAATATGTTGTGTTTGAAACAAATTTTGTCAGCTAAACTTCAGAGTCTGGCTGTTATCAAGCAAACTGAAAGAAAAAATGTTAAAAAGTCAAGTTCTTTCCCTATGGAAATGCCAGTTATTGACTCTCAGGTGGCCATATTTTAGTAGAACAGGAGTGTTTTAAAAATACTGCCTTGTGTCATTTTCTGCTCTGACATTTGGCTGTTGTGAAGTTCTTCCATAGTGAAAGAGTGCTGCGAACCAGGACCTGGGAAGAGGCAGAAAGGTTCTGTGAAGCCCTTGGAGGCCATCTGCCTAGTTTTAGCCACTCAGAAGAAATTAAGGCACTTCATTCTATCCTGAGGAAAATGATCAGGTAACAAACTAGCCATGTTCTGAAGTTTTGATTCTGCAGTGGATTGCAAATGCTGCTGACCACAAATGGCAAATACAAGATAGTGTGTGCCACCTGTGTTTCCCACAGAACACTTTGATGTGGCATTTGAACTCCCTTGCTGGAAAATGTCACAGGAGTACAGCTTGGGCCGATATTTCACAGTGCTAGAGGCCGCATAGGAAGAGTAACTGTAATGGAAAATGCTCAAAGCTCAAATCTAAATCTGTTGTTACAATAAATTATTCCTTCTCTGTGTTGAATTTTGGCATACCTAGATAGTAAATGTACCTACTCTTTACTGGTACATTCTTTAGAGATGAGTTATTATTTCAGTTTTTCAAATACATCTCATTTTTATTCATGAAATGCTTTCTGAATAAACTGGGTGCTAACTTTTGAAAATGTGAATTATGTAGTGTCCAGCAATCTGGTTGGCACACATCCTATTTGGCATAGCTACACTGACACTATATGGGCATTAGATGGGTGTGCTGACTGTTCTGGTATCAACAGATTAAATGCTAAATAATTTATGAGTTTAAAGCTTTATTTTTAATCAAATGAACTGTCACTGCAAAGCTTTATTAGGCATTGGTGTGATGTCAGATCCTTGTGTAATATGGTTTTTTTGATTGACAGTCTGTTTTTTCAGAATTTTTTGCCTTCTAAAACTAAAATGCTGCCAGTTATGTGATGTAAATTTTTTCATCAACAAACTAAATCAGGATTATTGCAGAAGCTGCCAGCATACAGCAGTGATTAAATTTTTAGACCTGATGACTGAAGTGGTGCCTTCTTGAGAAACCAGTGAACTTTTTTTAGAAGTGCACAAGTCATGAAGATTACTCAGTGTTTATGTTAATAAGAGACAAAACCAAACTTGTATGCTCTATATATAGATAGCTTGGCTTGTGTAAAAGCCACTTGTGATTCCTTTGCTAAACTGGCTGTAGTCCCACAGTAAAAATCAGTGCACAAATGATTTCTAGCTGCAGACCTTATTAGATGGTGTTGCAGTTACAAATTTAGTTTTAGTGCACCTAATCTACAATGAAATGTGAATAGAGAAGTCACATTTTCTTTACCTATAAGTACTTGGAGCTGCTTTTCAGCTTGAAGACTGTCTGAGGTATTAATGACATTTTCTGTTAGGAGTTTAAAGGTGGAGACTTCTGTCTTTCCAAGAAGTCAGTTGAAACAAAATGCTCCTGCATTTCCCATAGTTCAGAAATTTCAAACTTAGTCTGAAAGCTGATAAGTCCCAGTGTTTCAATGTTGTTCCAGCAGAACTTAAAATGAGGGGCAATATATTGAGCCTGGTAGAAATTGACTGTGCAGTTAATGTTGCAGTAACTGCTCATATCAAATATAACTGAAAACACAATATTTTCTTCTGGGCTGACCCCTTTCTGAGCACTACAGAACATTCTGAACTGAAATACAACATAGTTAATATTGCCTGAGGTATTTTAAATAATGTTTGTTTAGATAACATGATGAATTGTTGAAGATAGTTATGCTTTTAAATTACTCAGAGGTGTTGATTACATAAAATATTTTGGAGGTCAGGTGTCAAGGGTAGTTAATATAAAAATCAAGCTCATTTGAGATAGGAAACCATGTGAATTATTTCACCAAGAGCAAATACTTTAGCTAACTGGGAGAAATCACGCTAAGGTGATATTAGATATGATTAGCTGCTGGAGTGTGCTGGCATGCAGTTTGTTCATACTCTCTGTATTTATTCAGTGCAAACTCCAACCTAAAGCATTCATTCAGTGCATTCATTTCAGTGTGGGGAAGGAGCCACACCTCGACTCTCTTGGTTTCAGGTTTTTTCCCCTTGCACAGTTCTCTGGTGACTCATTGAGAGTTGTTTGTTTTTAAATGTTAGCAGGAGTCATTTTGGTTCACCAGGAAAAGGGCAGCTTGCCTAGTCCATTCTGTTCTTTACTCAGATTCCACCTTAGAGTCAAATAAGAGCCAGAATCGCTCCAGCCAAGTCAGGCTATTGCCATTGGAAAGGAAAATAAAATTTGCCTGCCAGCCTTCCCCTCTCTGGAAGAAGTAGGATAACCTCTTTTGTCTTTAAGGGATGTGATACAGACAGAACAGATCCAGTTCAGCTACTTCCATTCTTTTTGGACTGTGTGAGCATTCTGCATCTTATGGCTGGCAGCAATGCTGGACACAGGAGGAGAAGCATCTTGGACTGGTTAGAAGCGACATTTCAGCAAGGATGCCTTACTGGAAAGAAATCCAGGTTGCCTTTTATATGAACAGCTCTGCTGCTATAATTTATTTGGGTCTAAAAAGCCTCACAAACACTTGAGTTTGAAAGAAAAAAATCACCTTAACAGAATGGCAAAAACAGCAATAAAGCTGAGATGCAAGCTGTAGTAATTGCATTAATTCAACTTCTCTTTTCTTCCACTCAAAAGCAGGTAATTAGCAGGATGTGATTTAGCTAGTGCAGTAGCCTGTTACAGCAGGGATAACAAGGTGGCCCAATGGGCTTCATGCAGAGTTTTAGGCCAGCACTGCCTTAGATTAAATTTACCTTAAATTGCACCATTAAGGAGTTGGCCCAGATGTATACTTTGCTTCTTGTCA
The DNA here is from genome assembly GCF_047830755.1 of Zonotrichia albicollis. NCBI lineage: Eukaryota > Metazoa > Chordata > Aves > Passeriformes > Passerellidae > Zonotrichia > Zonotrichia albicollis. The sequence goes on from NC_133828.1 coordinate 30,598,731, forward strand.
AGAACTAGGTTGACCTACAAGCCCTAAAAACTTCACTCTTAATCTTGCATTGGAGCTGTTATAAAGGACAGAGAAAATAATTTTCTATTTTGGTAGTTAGAATATGATCAGAAAAATTACAGGTTTTTAGTCCCTTCACAATCTGAACTGTATTTATTCACTCCTGCAGTATTTGACTTTTATGAATGTTTAGCTCTGTGTAAAGAAAAACCAGCAGTATTCTGCAGGGAATGCTAGAGATTTAGGGTCTTTCAGTGTCAGTGTGGAGTCCATTGTAAAGCACAAATTGCATGTATGTTTTAGTTTAAAACTCAGGATACTTTATGTTTTTAGAGACAGTTCCAGGAGTGTAGCTCAAAGAATACTCTGTCACTGAAAAATCCATTTTGATATCAGTCCGCAGGATGAATTTTAATGCTTTGCAATAGGAGACAGATACTTGAAGCACAGGCAAATTCCTTGCTGCAAGCTTAATTGCAATAGAGAGTCTTAATTTATCTTTGTCTTAAATAATTGGTAGAATTCTTTCCCATGATGAGATGACAGTATAATTTCAGAGGGTTATCAGAAGGCTTTACTGAAGCTTAAAAGTACTGTCAAGTGTAGTGTAGCAGTTACTAAATTACTCATGGTCATGTCTGAACAATTCCAAAAGAAGCAAAAGAGATACATTAAAGTGTAAGAGCCCAGTCAGCTGAAAACATGTTCTGTTTGCAGGCTAGTGATTGTAAATTGGGAGATAAGCTGGAGAAATTCTTGACCTGGAACCCTTCTTGTTTTTAATTTATTTATTGTATAATAGCCAAATATAAATTGAAAGAGTTTGAAAAATTGCTCTAGAGCCTCAGGTAATTACTGCAAATTGTTTCAAAATGAATGTCGCAAATTTGCTTTTTAGTAGATATTCCTATGTGGTGATCAACTGCTTAAACGGTGCTAAGTCTGTAGGTGACATTTAGGACGGGATCTCTGCCTCTTAGTTGGAGGAACAGCCACAGAAGAATGAACTCCTAAAGGCAAATAGCCAAAAGTCACTTAGCTGTTTGACAGCCGTGGACGTTTGGCTCACAGTTTTCCACTGCAGTGGTATGGGGCATTGAAGCTCTTTAAAGCTCCTTAGTTGTATCATTGAAAGACTAAAGATTGATCAATATGATAAAGTCACACTAGAATGATCATACTGTCTCAGCAGTGTCAGAAAACTATTACTGGAGTTGAGAATAAAGAACAAAAATAATAGATCTGTTGATGGCTGGTACTTTCTTCCTAAAGGAAACTTTACCAAGTAAAGTACTGTTGCCCTTCTTGGGTTTCACATACTTAGCTCACAAACCCTGGGTTAAGCTGTTTCGGTAATAAAGTAATTTTCATTAACTTTCCAAATTCTGGCTTCAAATCACAAAGTTTGTCAGCACTACTTTCTGGGGAGCCTTTTACGGACTCTGACCTCTTCTGGTCAAATGTCTCTGTCCAGTTTTGAGCTTAAATTTAGTTTTGAGTTGTGGTTCCTTCAGACGTGATGTTCTTTTTGCTCAAATCACTCCTCTTCTTGCAGGTCTAGTCTCCTAAAATATATTACAAAGAATAAGTGTATCCTTTCCCTGTCTTTCTTTGGGAAGACTATACAAGAAAATCCTTAATCCTTGTTAATAGCCTAAGCTCCTAATTTCCTCAAATGTCCTGTGTTCCTTCTTTGTATTTGGTGCATCCTGATGGGATATTGCTCCTGATACAGTTCTACAGGAGCCCTGCAGTTTGGCATCAATGCTTTATTGTCAGACCATCTTGGTGAGGGTGCCTTTTCCACAGCTCTTTTACAGTAGGGTTTGGTGCAGTCTGTGATTTCAGAAGAAACTCATGATCTTTCTCCCCTCTGCTGCTTCCAGCTGATACAGTCATTCAGAGCAGTGTCTATTGACTTTACTGGGCAGGGTATTGTATTGGAGTGAGTTATCATAAAGTTCGGTTTCTGAGCCCTGCACACAATTTAATCTTTGAGAATTTGCAGTACAAAACTAACCTTGCAGTTGGACTAGCACCTTTATCTTTGTTACAGCATCTTTAGATTCATAAGCAAAAGATTATTGTAAAGGTTCTTACTACAGATTTGAGTATTTATGTTGTAAACCTGTTTTTTTCAGGTAATTTTGTATCTTTGGACGTAACTGAAATCTTAGATTTAAGTGTCTGCTGCTTTTGGAAAATGAGGAAGTAAAATCTAGGAAAAAACCCAGTTCTGACAGGACTAAAATTTCTATTGCCACTTGTTCATGCAGCCACTGAAGTCAGTGGTGTTAGGTGCTGATTTATGTCTGCGCCTCATTTGTGAGGGTTCATAATTGAAATAGGTGCCCATGTTTAGTGTGTTTATACCACTTACAGAGTTAAGGAAAATAGGCCAGTTCTTTGAGTAGAAGCTTTTGTGTGATTTGAGGAAGAGTGAATTTGAGCTGATGGTATTTAGGAGACAGCCCAAGGTGGACAAGAGAAAGGGAACCAAACTATATAAACACCCTGTGTGTGATTCTGGAAGAGACCATTATATCAAGTGACAACAGATGAAGTGGTGATGCAGCCCACAAAAAGTTGATTTTCTTCTGTACAGAAGAGGTCCCAGCCCTTGTGTCTATTTTCTCTTTGACTTGCTACAACTAAAACCTTGGTTTTGCTGCTTGTTCCTAAATAATGCCATGCCATAGGTCAGTCTTCCTATTAAATGAGCTGAACCATATGCTTGGCATAAGATTGTATCTTGTTTATTTACAGCAATGACAGATGGGTCTGGATTGGAATGAATAAGAGGAGTCCTGATTCTTTGGGAACCTGGCAATGGAGTGATAACAAACCAGTAAGTTAGCTTTTAATCAGGAAGTGTCACATACTGATTCGTTTCAACTAGGACTGCATTGAAAGTAAATTGATAAATATCTTAATTAAAATTTGTCAAGTCTTTCAACAGATTAATAATTCAGAAGAAGGTTGTGTCATGCAAACAGATTTCCAATTAAAAACGTATCTTTAACAAGGCTAACCTGATTTCCATCTCCATTATATTAAAGTAATTTCACAGAAATGTAGTGTGTAGTAAACATCCAAGAGATGGTGGAGAAAACAAGGTGTCTTCATACCACAACAGAAGGAAGGGTTTATCAGCTCATTTCCTTGTTGTCAGACTTTTCCAAAAGTATCTTCCACGCTGTAATTGCTTTATTTGTCTGAAATTGTGAGTTCTTCCTCCTCCCCTCCAAAAAACAGACATGGAGACTCAAAACTGAAGGACTAACTGCCATTCAACACATACTTTAATAGTAATAAACATAATGGGACCCCAGGTTTGAAAGGTAATCTCTTGGGATTGCCACAGCAGAGTGTCAGATGCTGATTCTTTCACCCTGTCACTCATCCTGTAGGTAACCAGTGTTGTTATGCCACTCGACTTTCTGGAAGATGAGTATGATACAAGAGACTGTGCTGCATTAAAGGTTAGTTTCAAGGTTTTTAGTAATGTGTGTTTTTTACTTGGAAGTACTTGAAAAAAAAATTTTCCCGTTGTAAACTGAATTTAGGTTTAGATGTTTTCTAAGGATAGTGAAAAAGCTGTAGTGTTCCTTTTATCAATCTACACCTATTACAAACTTTCCCTTAATTAAGTATTTTTATGAGACGAGTGCTATGCTAATGATAACCTTTCATAGGACTTCTTTTGTATATTTTAACTACAAACTGTTTTAGTAACAATGCTATTCTGTATTGCATAGTGCCATACTATGGATCTCTTGTATATTACATATAGTTCTTAAGGATGTGTCATGGAGTCGAAAAGAAAAAAGCACAGAGAGCCCTACCAGTAACTTTAAAAAAATCTATACTACCTTTTCTGAACTGCAGATTAAGAAAAAAATAATAAAGCCTGAAGGGGAATGCAGTAGCCAGGACAGAGCATGTGTTTGTGTTTATTGTGTGTATTTCCTTGTTTACTTGTGAAATAGACTGTATGTTCTCTGTTGGTTTCTAATTTCAAATGTCAAACCTCAGCTTGATTCCTGATTAAGCTCTTCAATACTTAATTTAGTCTTGATGGCATGAGTTTTAAAATAGCCTTTTATTTTTCTGAAGTATCATCTGACTTTTTGCAGTACCTATCATCCCTTTTAACCTAAATAGAACCACCTCTGCTTTTAGGATTTACTGGGGAAAGGATAATTGCATCCCTTTCCTTTTGCTCACAGCCATTTCCCTCATTTGCTTTTCCTGTGTTCATGACCCCAGACTGAGAACCTGGTCAGCATTGAGCTCCTAAAATTTTAGACCCAGGAGAGCACTTTGAAGGGAATGCTGTGAACAGAGTAACTTTCCTCTCCTGCCTGCTAGTTATAGACATGCCATTTCAGTAAATGATAAAAAATTCTCTTTACTGGAGACACCAGCAGGAGTGAAGTCAGTTCTTCAAGCTTGATTGTAAGAAATAATTTTAAATAAGAATGATTGTTTCTCTGCCAGTTCAGATGGTGGTTTCTTTTCAGCAGAAATGAGATTCATTTCAGGGGAACAAGTTGCAATAGATAATTTAATAATAAGCATCTATGAGAAACTGGGCACTACAAAAACCCTAAGAAACATTAGTTCTAGAAAAACCTTCTAAGATGTTTGTGTGTAGATGACGTTAAGCCCTTTATGTAATTGCTTCACAGCATTAGCTAACATGAAGAGTTTTAGTTGAAGTTTTAGCTGCTCTTTTATTTGCAAAATAGGTTGTATGACTAACAACACAGTAAAATACACTGACTTTGCCAAAGGACTTTTTTATAACAGTTTAATTTTAAATTCCAAAGGCCTATGCTATCCTAACTCAGTTCTCTGTTTCTGTTTATATGCAGACCTCACAGTTTTCACGGAGATCATTTTGGAGATTTTACTTTCATGAAGCCAGAGACCTTGAATTTTACTTCAGGCCTTTTGATTGTGAAGCTAAGCTTGAATGGGTCTGCCAGATAACAAAAGGTAAATTGCCGTTACATCCATCTGTTCATATAAGGAGTTTAATACAATGAGTTGTAATTATTGCCCTATAATAGAAACTTTGCAAACAGTATTTTGTTGTTTCCTCTCTGAACTGCTAAAGAGGACAGTACATAAAATGTCTCATTGGTGTCACATACGAACAGATGTACACTTAGAAACTGACCCTGAGGAGAATGCACTATCACTGCTCTCGTACTCTTTCTAGTCCCATGAAGTAAGAAGTGGTTTTGTGTGTGATGATATAAGCCACTGAGTTGCAGCATTTGTGGACTTGACTTAATGGTTCTTAGTGATATTTTTAACTAAATCACCACAAGTATTTTGGGTGTACAGTTTGCTTCAACCTTAGGTCAACTAGCCCTCTTCTTGTAAATCAGGTGTACTAGCTCCTCATTGTAGTGAGGAGTGGGAATACAAAAGAATAGCATGGCATATCTGCACAGATCCAGGTTTTTTCATGCAGTATGTAATCCAGTAGACTTTTACATTTGGGTTGTTGATTAAAAGGTGTATTGGGATGAATCTTTCTTGTTGGGGTGAGATTCTGGTGGAAATACTACTTTGATGCTTGAGAGATGAAAGAGCCACAGATATGCAAGATGGAAGTATGCAGTACTCCCATTAATTTTATATTGGCTAATTTTAAACTATTAAGCCCGTGTATGATTTCATTCTCCTTTTTTTCATCATGAATGGTGAGAAGTATGAGTACTAACCATCACTTCTATTATTGGTGGCCACAGTGTTGTTAGAAAGGGAATTCAGTGACTTTTCCTTTTTTCTTCTGAACAGGTAGCACTCCAAAGACACCAGAGTGGTATATACCAGGTAATTTGACTTCTTTTGTATTTTTCCACTATGTTGTAGGGTTGTTTGTACTCAGTATCTTTTATTAGGTTTGTTACATTGCTACTGCAATGCCTGCTTCATTCCAGAAAAGATTATGACTGATAGAATTTGGTTTTAAGAGAGTTCAAAATGCAGAGCATTGACTCTTCCCAGTGTCAAATTGAGATTCCTTAATAAATTCAGAAAAATAAAATATTTGTATTTCAGAATTCATTTCTTACTCATGTGATATTTCTTCTGTGTAGATGAAATTGGAATTCATGGACCCCCGCTTGTTGTTGATGGAGCAGAGCTGTGGTTTGTACCAGATAAAAACCTGAGCTACCAGGAAGCTATTTCCTACTGTCAAAAAAATGATAGTGATTTAGCCTCTGTAGAGTCTTACCCAAAACTCAGGACAATACTATCTCAAATAGAAAAGGTAAGGGGGTGTAATCTGTTTTCACAGTTGCTTTACCTTGCAGGGAAATTTACTTGCTAAGTTTTCCAGTATAAGAAAATGTTAATCCTAATTTATTTCTTTTTCCTGTTGGCCTGAATGGTTTTCAGTTGTACTTAAAAGGGAAAGATGGGATAAAAGAGAATTATTTTAATGGCAGTCTAGTAAAAGAATTTTTAAATTTAAAAGTAGGTTTAACAACACTGAAAAAACACAAAGCTCTCTGAATGGGGAAGAAGTGTCATAGCAGGCCTACCATGCAAGCATCCCATTGTCTGCAAATATTTCACTAACAATTGTGCTAGGTCTTAATTTTGTGCACAGGACAACATATAGTTTTTCACCCGGTGAGAGGATTTAATTAGAAATTCTGGATGGTCTGATATGGAAGGGGCTTGTGTTGTTCATGGCATAAAAGTACATTCTTGTAAGGCATGTGAGAAAAACATGTCAAGTTTCAGTACCTCTGTGACTAATTTTGTCACATTGTTCTATGTTTGGTAGAGTCAGGAGCTCTTTCTATGTGGGTTGTAAAATACTGGGTTTTTTCTTTCCTTCCACAGTTATCAAACAGCGAACAGAAGTGGTGGCTGAAGTTTATTGATTATGGCTACAGCTATCATTCACCGTATGTAGAATAATTATGAGTTGCTTTATTGTAAGCTTTATTTTGTGCATTTTAGGAATTGTTAACTAGAATAGTTAATTCATAGTAATTTTATTGTAACTGAGTTAGTCATCCATTTCTTATGTGTGTTATCAGAACCTTTAAATTTTGGGCTGTTGGGCTTAGGTATCTTGGTCTTGTTGTGTGAATCCTTGAAATGTGTGATCCTAGTAGCTAATGTATTCCCTTGATCTTTGAAATGCTTTTATTGGGGTTTTGGGTGAACTTCTGTGTTCTGTTAACATTTGGAGAACTGACCAAAAAAAAGAACTCAGTCTGTTGACTCTGAGGATTGAGGAATACCCAAGAACAGGGAATAGGAAATTGGTTTAAGACATCACACTTCTAGTTAGGTAATGCCAAAGTGTTGGAGGACTTTTAGTATAGCCTTGTAGAACTGGGATGACTCACAGCAAATCTTATATCATTCCCTTCTTGGCTGCAGGGAAGATTCATGGGCTTCTTACAAGGAAAGTCCTTCACTTTCCAGAATACTATAGCAATGCACTATTGTGAAAAGGAAACCAGAGCTATTTCCTATTCCCTTCACTTGTCCTGGCAATGTGCTGTGATTGCAGCATGGTGATAAATAACCTCATTCTGCACATCTCAACACAGTTAATTTGGGCACATAACTGCTGAACCTACCACAACTTTGTTTTTAGCCTATTTTGTGTAGCACATCTAGAAACAGTTAATAGCCCAAATTTTTGTTTGCACTGACACTGTTGCTATCAGAGTTTCTCCATGAAGGTCACATTGGATTGGAGACTAACTGAAATATTTATATCCAGTTTACAGTTATTTCCACGCTTCCATGATAGATTACTGAGAGATTGCTGGTATATTTCCAGAAAGAACTGGTATAGAGGTAAGGTGGTTTTTATTTTTCACCCTCTGCTATTGTTGTATTATTTGAAAAGAAAAAAAGTAGTAATTACTGTTCTACCCAAACTCTTCTATTAAATGCAGATTGATACCAAAATAGGAGTGAATGGCTTCTTCATGATAATCTGATTGACTGTTGAATCATTTATTACTTCCTCATGGTAGAAGCCATGGAAATATTTCTTATCGGCCAGAAGGAAGCCTGCATTCAAATGACATTTTATTTATGATAGCTTGTCACTCTTTTTGCAACAGAAATTAATTAGGTGAAATCTGGTTTTGGTGGCTACCTTTTTGTGTTTATGCTACATATTCTGAGGTCTGGAGTTTGAGAGTTGTCAGTTAGAGAGGTTAACTCTGTACTGGCAACCGTGTACATATCTGGAGACAAATTCCATTAACTGTTGGAGTCATATTGTAAGGGATGGACAAAGTAATGAAAATGCCTCCTGGTGGAGTTTGAAGTGTATTGCTTCCTTTCTTCAACTTTTATGTTGAGGAAAATGTACAACCTCTAGAGAACAAGAAGCTCCTCCTGTCTTCTACCATTTCCATTTAAAGCATGTTTCCCCCATTATTCGGTTGGTTGCTGCTGAACTGTTTTCATCTCTGTTAGCTAAAAATTGCTCTAGACCAGGAAGTCAGTCCATTTATGACTGCAGGAGTCATGTAAAGCAGTGCAGGTCAAATGCTCTCCATGTAGATGTTAAAGGATTCCTTTTGGCTTTTTTTGACAATTAGGTGTATCCTCTTTGCCAGAATACAAGATTAGTCCTCATATACAAAATCTTTTTTCAATAATATCCTGTTTTCAAGTTCTCTTTGCCTATACAAGTATTAATACAGGAAGTAAGAGTGAGACTCTGGAACTTTAGAAATATTGTACTACTGTCTGATATAAATGATTTATGCTTGCCTTCTGCTCTACTGCTATTTTTAATGCCTTCAATTGCACAGTAATTCATTGTGGTTGCACCTAAAAGGGTTTCCCTTCAGATTGGTCTTTGTCACATCGTAAAGCAACTGGAGTGTGATGGGCATTACCATAACTGTTTTTTAAACTTCTGTTTCTGCAGACTACCCAGTTAACTGTAATGTGAAACTGCCCTTCATCTGTGAAAAGAACAATGCCTCCTTACTAGAGAAGCACGATCCCAGTTACCGCCCAGCCCAAGGAGGTTGCCCTAAGGGCTGGCATCGGTTCCGGAATAAGGTACAGAGATAACACAGATCCATCATCCTTGCCTGTTCTTCACAGTCCAGTAAGCTGGAATGCCTGTCTGAAAGAAAGGAGGAGGTAGACCCTCTGTTGAGCAGTAGACTAGCAATGGACTTTTGAAAACTAAGTATACTGATTAAAATAATCTCCCCTTTTTGTCCCTTGTTCAGGATTGATGGTTTCTTAAATTCAAAGCATTCATTTTCAGATTGTTTTGCTTTCCCATCACCACACATTTAGGTCCAAAAACATTGGTTGTAGTGTCTAGTCTTGGGCTGCTTCTTTGGATGAAGAGGATTTGAAAGGGAGAGGGTGAGGTTTCTGTGGCAGAAGTATGTTGTGTCTCTTCTGGAGTAATCATGGGCAGGCACCAAGTTGGCAGACACCATTTCCTGAGTTGCCTTAATGACTAAACTTACTTAAGAATTAGTGAGCAGCTTTTAAGAATTAACCAACAAGTCAGAATCCATAGAATAATTAATTATTTCAGTACTATGTTTTAAGGCAGTCATCTAAAGTCTTAGTGAAACTCATTCCTGTTGTTTGCTCCACCATTATTCTTTACATGTGCATCAGATCTGCACATTACGTTGTGCCAAGGTTTGCAAACTTAATTCACATCATTGCAGCATAGACCTTGGAGTTCCCAAGTATTTTTCCCTGAAGGTAGCTTATTACAAGCTCCTGACCAGCACTATCTGACTGCAGAGTTCATGTGTGAGTTCTCATTCCTAAAACACTAAATCATTCTGAGGTAGCAAATAAGAATTACTGAATATGAGTGAGGCATCAGTCAGAGGGATTATATTATATTTAGCTACACTGCTGAACCAAATAAATGTTTGCAGCTAGTATCAGGTCCCTTCCTTTCTGCAAAAAAAAGGTTATATTTCATTGCAGGAAATGAGAAGGGAGTTTTTAGGGTTGGGGTTGATTTAAGATTTTTTATCTTACCAGGCAGAATGGTATGATGAAAATAATTTTCATTATATTTATTTTGCAGTGTTTTCTAAAGATGAAACCTGAACATTTAACATTTAATGGAGCTAATGAAAAGTGTGTAACTTTTGGAGGCTCTCTTCCATCTATCTCAGATCAAGCTGACCAAGGTATGGTGGTGAACTGGGGGCACTTTAGTGTGCAGCTTCTCTTCTATATTCAGAGTAGTTCTGCTTAAGAGCTTGAGCATAAATCACAGGCATACTAGGAGCCTAGAATCCATACTAGGATTCTAAAAATCCACAAGCATACTAGGAGCATTCTAAAAATCCAGGACTGATTAAAAATGTGTTGTCTGTTGTTTGCATCACTGGAAACATAACATGGAAATGCAGTTACCAGATACTTGAACCAGTTTGAAGAGCAGCTTCTCTATATGATCTTAACCTATTACAAAAAGAAAAAAGTTGCAAAACCTTGTTGAGAGAGTTGAGCATAAAATGGTCATCACTGAATGAAGAATTGTTTGGCTTTCCTAGCTAAAGCATAACTGAGACTGTAGACTTTGCACTCTGAAAAACCACCTTAGAAGCTGCTTCCAAGAGAAGCTCAGCTTTGTATGTGGGACTGAGGTGTCAAATACAATGCCAGCTGGAGCACAGGACCCTCTGTTTCTGCATGTGCTAAGCAGCTTAATGTGGCAATGTGTCCAAAGTGACCCCCGTTGAGCTCTTCAGGACACTGGTGAGAGGATGGAAAGCAGGACAGGAAGACAGAACTGTTTCACCTAAATCAATTAAGGTCAATGAGAGAAATGCAGTGAGGAAGAAATGGGTTCACATTGGCTGCAAGTAATGTTCAACAATAAACTGATGAATGATATGGCTGAATTTGCAACTATATTCTTGTGGATAATTAAGAGTTCTCTGAGGGTGTATCTGAAGTAGCTCAGTTGAATTCTGCAGTGCCCACAGTGCATATTTTCTTTATAAGCAAATAACCTCTTGCCAAACAAAATATGGTAAATAGACTAGAGAAGTCAGGAGTGTACCTGCAGGCAGCAGCTTAATGATAATTTTCTTTTACTGCTGTTATTGGGGAGGAATAGGGCTATGTACAGGAATATACATGTCTCAGGCCTGTGTGCTTTTGTATGTATTTAAGGTTGGAAAAGCACAGCCATTCTGAAATGTAACATAGCAGGATCCCTTGTGTGATTTGGTGCATTTGGAAGTGTTTGTTATTTTGTCTTGTTTGTTTTTCTTTTCTCTGTGTAATGGAGACCACCTATATGGAAAGGAGACACAGTCCTCTTAAAATGTGCTTCTTTCTGTGGGCTGCCTCTACTCCTCCCAGTGGTATTGGGGGCTAGCCCTGACCTGCAAATCTACAGTGGCTTTGTCTCCTACAGAAAATGGGCTGTGGCTAGTCTGGCATGTGACCAACAGCTGAAACATGCCAGCAGTAGCTAATTACACAGCTTTGATTTGTCTTTCTAAATTAGTCAAGTTTAGTTAATGCCTTTGGTGCCTGAGGGGTTACCAGAGCCCATTGTTTCTTGCCTGAATGGTCACTAAGAGGGGTCTGATACAAGGTTTACCTGGCTGAATTTTTTTTCAGCTCAATCTGACTTCATTTAACCTATCCTGCCATCTCTGATGGTGGGGTGGACAAAGTCTGCAGAGTCCAAAAAAACGTTCTGAGTTATGATATCTAAAAGAGAAAGATGGGAGATAAGACTTCCTCCATCAATTCAGAAAGGGCAGCAAGACAAGAGAAGATCTTGCAAGCTTGTGGAAAAGCAGCTTTTTAAATTTGTGTGTGAATAAAAGACTCCTAATTAGTGGGCAAAGGAACAGGTTAAATCACCTAACTTCTCCTCAGCTCAGAATTTGAAGGACGAATACCAATAGCCTGCTCCTTTCAGATAAAATCAATATGAAAGGTGTTATCAAATGGAAGGAAGGGCTGGAAAAATTAAATTAACACAAACAGGGATTGCATTGTCTTACTTACATGAAGTCTTCTCTTGGAGGCTTACTGTTTTCCTAACCACAATATGTATATTTACTCTTCTGTCCAACAGATTATATAACATCCTTGCTTCCTGGCCTGCCAAAAGATATTTGGATTGGTTTACAGTTCCTGTTCAGTACAAGGGAAAACAAATGGATAGATGAGAGTAAACTGTTGTATAGTAACTTTCACCCACTCCTGACAGGGAGATTAAGGAAAATTCCACTGGATGTAAGTTCTGACTTTTGACTTCTTTTGCCTATTGAGTAATGAAATTTGGAATGTTGTGTCAAGAAAACCCCCATGTAATAGACCAAATTCCCCAGTTAGTCATTTTAATTGGCCAACAGGGTGGCTGACAGTACTGGAGCTCTGTTTACCTTTACTTGGATGACAACTTCTGAAACGTATTTAGCTTAGGAAGACTTTCTGAGTCCAGGCACCTGGTAGTGTCTGTAAAACAGGTAAGCTGTATAAGCTGTATTGCACCACTCCTTTGAAACTTCTTAAACAAGTTCAGACAGCTGGGGTTCTCCTAGACTCATGTTACTTCACCTCTACACCAGTATGTTTTTACCTTATTTGAGTCTGATAAGGATATTTCTGTTTCTCAGCTTTTTGATGAAGAATTTAACAATCAGTGTGGTGTAATCCTCAATGATCCCAAATCACAATATGTTGGAACATGGAATTTCACTGCTTGTGCTGACAGGCACTTCTTGGGTATATGCCAGCGGTCTGTAGGTAAGTCTGAAGAGTCAAAATAAATTGCAGCCAGAGTTTAAAGGTGCATGTGCCAGGAGACTTTAATGCATGTAAATGATTCCACTTGAAGAGCAAGATTCTTGTAGAGACTGAGCAGGTAAATTCTGGAAAAGCAGAGTGTAGAGGAGGATCTGGGGGCTGTTTTGTCAACCATTCAGAATTTTCCCTATTGTGTTTCATAGGCCAGTTCAGGGAGAATCTGTTTTCCTGAAAGACTTTGTGCAGTCTCAGTGGAATTACACTTCAGCTGATGGGTCTTTAATGTTCTGTGTGTATAGAGGTCATGTACACTGAGGGGTGGAACAAGTGATTCCTTTTTCCTTTTCAGAACTGTGGAAGTGAGAAGCCCTAGGAGGGAATCACACAATATTTATATCCTCCTTAAGTACATCCTCTGTCTTTTAGTTCTATGAGAATATAAAGTATCATAGACTTTAAATGTTGCAGTTGGTCTCTCCCCAGAGAAAACTTGAGAGTTGATGTGAGTGGGATTTTTTAATCTGAACTAAAAATAATATTCAGATGTCCCCATGTGGGTTGGCCAATACCAATTACTGGAATAAGATCAATCAAACACATATAGTTATTAGGTGCATTTAATTACTGCTATGGGCTAATGTTCAGCATACCCACTTCTGAGTAGGTTCCTTTATATAAATAATCCTTTTAAGTGATGAACATGCTATCTTCTAAAAAAGAATCAAACACAAAGAAACCTAGGTGTACAAAACGCCCAAGACTACACCCACCGTCTTCAGTCTCAAATAGGCAGAGATTTCCACCTCCCACCTCCATTTAACATACAAAATCTTCTTTACTCAGTGCCAAATACTCCAGAAATTCTAAGTGTTAAGATTAGAAGTTTGGATGGAAGAGATGTCATAAAAATGTGAAAAGGAGACTTTTATGAATTGGAGGTTGACAATCTATCTGTTTATATCAATCTCTTATTAGTCTGGAGTGATTAAATACTCAATGTTTCTTTGCCACAGCTGTAGAAAGTGTAATGAGAAAGGTTTTTGGAGTGACAGAGAATGTGTCCTGCTATGGTCTGGTCTTATACTGTGTTAGGGATCCAAGCATAGTTTGGGTTGGGAGGGACCTCAGCAGGTTGTAGGGACAGCTGTGCAAGAGTCGAAGCTGTCTAGGGCTTTATCATCAGGAAAAAGATGATTCATGTTCATTGGAAATCTTGGCATGACTGTGTTTTGCAGAATTTCTTGAGATGGTAATCATCAGCAATTATTTTTTCAGAAATGAACATTTTGCTTACTGCTTTGTTTCCAATTTGGTACCCCTTGATGTGTGATGGTACCCTGGGTTCCATGGTTGTCTTTTGTAGCTGTTTACTAAGTGAAAGCATTTGGCAGCAGACAAACTACTTGAAACAATCTGTTTGAGCCTTGTCGGTTTTCTGATCTATTGAAAGCTGAAAATATCAAATTAATATTGTGTTTCTGTCATCATGTGTTTTGGAAAATGGCCCTGTCAGCCAATCAATCAGCCATTTATATACTGGTATTTATAGAGTGATGCCTCCCCTCACCCCGTGTAGGCATTTTTATACTTCAAGTGTTTTAAATACTGGGTGAGTTCTGCCTTTTGCAGAATGAGTTTCTTTTTGGTTGTGTATGAAGCTTTTGGGGTTACCATTTGTATGCTTAACCCTACCACCCCCAGGAGTATTTGCATCTTCTATTAACTGCAGTGGCCATGCATCACTGAGCTGTGCCTTCAGGTGTGGTGCTGGTAGCTGTGATAACACTCTGTGCTCAGAGCACAAATAGTGAATTATCTCCCTCCCCATGCAAGCTGGATTTTCTGCAGTTAGTTAAGTGGAGGTGAAAACAGTTCTCACTGTATTCATGGATGGCAGTAAGGAGTTCTGGGACTGTGCTGTACCAAGATCTGCATAGACAGGTTCTGTGGCACAATAGATTTGCATAAGCATAAATCCACAGGCTCCAGAGAGATAAATGAGTCATGTTTGGCTGTTGCTGTATTACAGCAGAGAGCACTTGCTCTCTCATATTTGTGTGTAAATGAAGTTAGAGAATATGTTTTTAATTCAATAAATTATTTTGCAATTAATTTAAAATAACATATACAAATAAATGAACCTAAATTGAGAAAAAGATATTTAATAATACATTGGCTGAAAATAATAATTATTTTTAACATATATTTTTCTATCTAAGATATCAATGATGTTTGCTTCTAACTATAATTATCAGCATAATCTACTGTCTAAGATTTTTTTTCCCAACTGTAGTCAAACAGGTTTTTCTGATTGTTACAGAGATATTGTGAGTTTAAAAGGTATTACAGTATTTAACTACTTAATTACTGGACTTCTTTTCTTATGTATAGGTACTGCTGATAACCAGACAGAGCAAGTCATTAATGAAACATTGAGCTATCAAAATGTTCAATACATGTTAATTCTGAAGAATTTGTCCTGGAATGATGCAATGGCTGCATGCATAAATAACAAGATGCAGCTGGTTAGCATCACAGATCAGTTCCAGCAGGCTTTTCTTGCTGTTCAGGCTGCTCTTCATAATTACCCACTCTGGACTGGACTCTTCAGCAGAGATGTAAGTTTTGTTTTTTCCTCAGACTGTGGCTTAAGGTATTTTCTACAGTTGTGTGAAACAAAACCTGAGTTAAAGAAATTCAGTAACAAATTACTCTCTGGGCTAAAAACTGTTTTAATTTAGGGATAACCATCTCAAGATAAATGTTTTAAACCTTCAGTTCTCCAAGTTATATATTCTTGAACTCCACTGGATGAATTGATGATGATGATAAAATTATTTTAAAAGACTGATGATGAAGGGATGTATTGTAGGGTGGCAGCAACATAGGTTACTGAGTCATCTCTTTTGTTTACAAATGAGTAATGAGTGTTGCCATTTAACATCATCACCACTGTTTACAGTACCACTCTAGAAAGATGACCCAAAAAATGACCCAAAAATCTGTTTTGGAAGGGCGAAACTACAAGTGGCAAATAAAATTCAAAATGAATCATTGAATACTTGTGGAGATGCATTTTTAAAGTTTAACTTAGATTCTATTATTACTTCATGTTATTTATACCTATGTTGTGAGTTTGAGAGAGGCATCTCTGAGACAGGTTAGTGGGTTTTTCTTTCTCCCTATGGTTTTTATTTGGTAAAAAAAAAAAAAATAATGCAGGAGGGGTTGCTTTTTATCTTTATTAGCGGGAGGACCTCTTGGAGATCTTTATTGTGGATTGAGAGGTGTCTCAGCTGTTAATGGGATGGCTTGGGCTTGCTGGCTAAGTTTATCTCTTTTGTCACACACATGAGTCTGGAGATAATTGCAAGAAAAAAGTTAGAATTTTTTTAGAGGTGCCTCACCTACACAGTATGTTGGTGTTCATGCAGCACTGCAGTGTTATGTTCTTCTATTGTCACTTCTGGGCTGTTGGATACTTTAGCAAATAGGGGAAAACAGAAATTTGAGTATAAAATTTATGGAGAATATTTTTAAATTTTTAAAGGAAACAACCATTTAATCTTAGTGAAAATGAGGAAACCAGACAACCTATTTTCCCATCTCTTTTGAGTTTATCTGTAAGTGAAGATCAAATGATTCATTTTGGGGCATATAGCTCAGGCATGCACTGGCTCTTCACCATTGCAACACTCTATTATTTGGGCACAATTAAAATGTCACATGAAAGGATATTATAATGCAACTGGTCAACAGAACTTGTTACTCCAGTGCTGAAATCAGACACAAAAGAAAGATATAAGACAAATTACACAACAGTAGGGGGATTTCCCAAAGACTTTCAAATGTAAGATTTTTTAAAGATAGCATGCTGCTTTTTATGTGGGTTGTTTTTTTCCTGCATCCTCCAGGGCAGGAACAAGTCTGATGTATTAAATCAATTAAGTATTTAATAATTTCTTTCAACTCAATATAGAGTAACTGAGACTGGACTTTCTTCTCAGTTATTAGCAGTTTTCCAGGACTAGGAGATGATATCCACCATTGCTTTGCAGGTGCAAATGATGCAGTTTGGACATCCCATTGCTTTCTTCCTATGAACAGTAATGAGACATTACCTTTGGATAATTTACCATTCAGCTAATTTGTATTTTTGCAACTGCAGAACTTAAAATAACAAAGCTTGTTATATTGTGAGCAGGAAATCAGCTCATGAGGGCAGTGGAATACTTACAGTTCTCATCAGAGACACTGAAAATGTCTAGCCAATATAAATGTATTATCTGCACCTTTTTTTTTTTTTTTCTGTGTAAGCTCATCCCTTTTGCTTAAATAATGCTAGGGTGGAAAACATTATGGCTGGCTGGATGGGAAACATGTGAGTTTTAGTCGCTGGTCTGAAGATGATGAATACACAAATGAAGAATGTGTGTTTTTGGATACTGATGGCTTCTGGAAAACTTCTGACTGTTCCTCTGAAAATCGAGGAGCTATTTGCTATGCATCAGAAAGTATGTATGCAACCATCATTTTTATAAAAGTTGACTTTTATTTTATTATGAAATAAATTCAATTATTTCAGCTTGTAACTTCAAAATTACAACATTTTAAAACTTACATTTTCTCCAACAGTCTGATTTCTATGCCCTTCAAAGACAGGGGACATGCACCTGTTGGTCTTAATCTAATTGTACCTTAGAAATAAATTCAGCATGGATGCATTGGGTTAGTACCCTTATTGCCAACTGATCCTGTCTTTGCTCTGCTTCTCTAAGATCGTTGCATACTAATCTCTCCCACTTGCCTGTGGGAGAAGATTAAAATATCTCTGTACTGTTTACATCTTAATATTGGAACCTCCTGAAATCTATTCAGACATGGAAATCTACAGGGAGAAGGTACATGGCTATATGGAGAAGGGTAGAAGGTTGACACTGAATTGAAAATCATCATCTGAAGTTCACAAAACCTTTCTAAATACCCACTAATTATAAAAAGACAGGAATGCAATAGGATATGTTTTTTTTATTTCCAGGAAAGAGCTGTGCTAGTTGTGTATCCTTCAGAAAAAGATTTTTTCTGAGAGATCATCACAAACTTTTTCTCTATGAGACCGTAATGATTTGTTTTGGTTTTATTCTGTGAGGGGACACAGGCCACTGTACATCCTGAGTCACTGTAAAGTGTGGTGTTATGACATCATTAATTATTTTGTGCTTACAGGCCAGGGAACTGCAGTTAATGATGTCATACTCTCACTCCTCAAATATTAGATAAAGCCTTAGAACTAAGAGGTGTTGCTAGCTGTGAAGTAGTTTATTTGTTACAGTGGTCTGCCCTGCACTAGAGGCAGTAAGAGCTTTTCGTTATTGGCCTACACTTAGCACTTTTATGTAAGGATTTATTTTTAAATGTATTTAAAATAACTGTGAAAACTTGCAAGTGTCTGAACTCTTTAGTAGAGCTTACTGCTGGTTTGTTACTTTAAAAAAATCACTATCATGAGGAAACTGAAAATAACACATTGAAAGGATGACAACTTAATTTGTCTTACATGTTTTTAAGTGGTACCTGAAAGTGCTTTGTGGGATGCCAGGCCAGGTGGTGCTATTAGTAATTCATGTCCTGATGTTGTCTTGTCTTTTTTTAGAGAAGTCTGAAAAAGAACAAGTTACACAAGTGAAATGCCCACATAAGATTAAAAATACACCCTGGATATCATTTAGAAACAATTGTTACACTTTTATGATAACAAAAAATAGATGGAGAGAACTGAGGCCTCACGAAGCTCATCATTTATGCAGGAACATGAGTAAGTACTTTGTCATACTGCAGGTGTTTATGGACTTGGATCAGCTTGGAGGAGATGAGTGTTGGATCTGAGTCACTGTCTTACAGAGAGCAGAGTGAATGTGGGGAAAGGCTGTGGTAGTAATGCAGCAATGTAGCACTGCCTGGTGCTGTTTGCCTTTGCACTACCCTGATGGAAAGTGCCAGAGCATGGATAGGAGAGTTGAGGAAAGAGGCAGCTTGGAGCTACTGAGCTCTGAAATCTGAAAAATGGCAAGGTTTTGTGTCTGTTTGGGATTTTATGATAATGTGCCAGTTTTAAATAGTTTGGGTAATTGTTATACCCTTGGCAACATTCTGGCTTTACAGTTGCATTTACTTCGTGTTTTCCTGCTGCCTCCAGCTTTGCTGAGTGGAACACTTAAGTGAACAAAGTAGAGTGAAAAGCCCATGGACGTTTTCTGTCCATCCTGAATAAAGTATAACCTTAGGAACAGCTTTCCTCTTGTATTAAACCTTCAGACATTCATCTTTCCAAAAATTATTTTAATTTTTTTTAATTGATTACAATTCAGTCTTTTTCTTAATACTGTTTCTCTGATAGAGCAGTTCAAGCATGAAAGTTCACTGGTATTTTTATGTTCTGTGCAGAGAACTTTTACTACATAAAACTTGTTTGTGGGTCCTACTGTCACTTCATCTCTGGAGCTGAAATCTTTCACTTATCCACAAAACCAGGGATAGAACCATTGATAATACATTTGAAAATTGGTTTTGCACTGTTCAATTAGTTATGTTGTAAAGATCTGGCCTTTACAGAGGTTAACTTGTCTGCAATAATGGTTAAAATTAATAGAAAAAAAAGTTTCTTTTTAACTTAAAGGTGGATTTGTAAGAAAGTAATGTAAAAAATGTTTCAACAGACCCCGAAGCATTTGTTCTGAGTGTTCGAGATGAAGAGGAGAATAACTTTGTTATTGAGCAGCTTCATTCATTCAGCGGTCTGGCTCTGTGGGTCTGGCTGGGAGTGATTTATGATGACAGAGGTAAGATTTAAGGGTTTGTTTTTTTCTTATTAACTGGATCAGAGACAAAATTTGCAGCATTAAGTGCACATTCTTTGCATGTTTCAGTTTATAACTAAAGTCAAAGTGAATGCAAACCTGTAATGATGATTTATATTTGTACTTATCTTCTAGAACAAAATAACCTGACATGCTCTCTATTTGAGTGATAATTAGATCCAATATGTTCTGTTTAGTTTAGATTTGATTTCCCTAGAAAGCAGGATGTAAAGTGGCCAGGATGAGTAATGCTAACATATTTAGCATTGGATATGAAACTGATTTAGAATAATTTGCAGTATCCCAGCATTTTTTCCAAAATGAACATCTCTTAATATCATTCATATATTCAAAGTTAAATGGTGTTTGTATACATAATGCCATTGGTTTAATAAATATGAAATATTTTCCACAGATAAAGTTCTCAAGTGGTATGATGAAACTCATCTGACTTACAATAACTGGAGGCTGGGAAGACCTATCATAAAGAAGAACAGTTTTTTTGCTGGTGTAAATCTTGATGGGTTTTGGGATATTTATAATTATTCTCAAAGTTGGCACGCTAATCACTACAACATGTACAGTATTCTTGCCTGTAAAATCGAAAGGGGTGAGTAGTATTGGAGTGTTGGGTGAGGGGTCATAATTTAAATCATAGTTCCTGCTGAATAAGGCTTTGGTTTTGCTCCTAGTGAAACACATGGCACAGCTGTCATGAGCATCTGGGGTCGTCTGGTCAGTCTGCATCACTGCTGTAATACTCTGATCAGGAGAAATGTGTTTGCTGTGCTCATCCAGTAACTGCTGAACTCAGTGCTCCAAGTAGCAAAAGTAAACTTACCTTGATAGAAGTGGCTTGTAGTGAGCACTTTAATGCTTGAGTTACACTGAGATAGATGGATTTTAATGCTTTCTGTATTTTTCCTAGTAACATGAAAGAAATGCACTCAACTTATCTTCTTATTCTTTGAAATAGGACCCCAACAGCACAAACCTCCATTGCCCGAGACTATTCCACATGGAAACAGAACATACAGGATCCTTCAGAAAAAATTAACGTGGTATGAGGCATTGAGATTGTGCCAACAAAATAACAGTGATTTAGCAAGTGTACACAGTGAATCAGAACAGTTATTTCTAGAAGATATTGTCAAACAGGATGGTTATCCTCTGTGGCTTGGGTTGTCAATTCATGATGTAAGTATATATTGTTGGGGATGTCAGTAACAGATCTGTAAATAATGTTTTGGACAAGATATGAAATATTGTCTGATGGTTTTTTCCAGTTCCTTAGAATCTCTTTTCCATGTAGTATATTTTCAACCCTGTGTAATGTGTTAATATTAAACTTTGGTGAATGTAGGCATACTAAGATATTTCTTCCTAATACCTGACAGTTTAAAATAGAGTGTTCCCTCATCGTTCCTTGCAGCACAAGCAAGCATGATTTGCAGTGCTGTCTCTAGAGGCTTCAGACTTTATGGCCCTCTGTAGAATCAGATTTCATTAACAAATAGAGACAGACAAGGCTGTGTGGAACCTGCTTAGTTGAGGTCAGGACTGGCTCTCTAGAGCAGTTCAGGCTCTCAGTAAGTTAAGTGTCCATCCTCCCAGAAAACACAATAGCAGGAGGCAGCTGCAGATCTGCTTCCTCCTCTGTCTGCTATACTGTGGAGCCAAAAGCCTGTGGGCCTCACCCTGCTCCCCTCACTAACTGCCAGACCTGGTAGTGGTAGTTAGTTGGCAGGAATAGTCCCCTGCAGAGGTGTGTCATTTCTATGCATACCTGGGAATGGGTCCCTCCCAACTGATTCCTCATTGTCATGGGTTTCCAGGAGGGTATCTGAAATAGGAGGTAGCACTGCAAGCCATCCCTGAGCTGCCCAGTTCTACTCACTGCAGCCATCTCAACAATTTAGCATTTTGCCACATATCCACTAGTGTTCATAGCAGGGAAGGCAGATTGCTTAAATGGAACAGCAGGGTAGAACCAAGTAAAATGTTCCCCATAGGACAAAACAGGCACATTGCAGGTTTAAACTTGTGAACATGCTGTACTTTCTCAGTTCCCACAAATAATGAAAATTTCTATGTTAAGAAAATGCAAACTATGTTGTACATTTATTTACTGTGAATTTAGATGAGACCACCTGCTGTTTAATTTGTCACTCTACAAGGGACAAATATTGCTACATGACTTAATTCACAATGGATGAGATTTAAAGCACAGTCATATGTGGTTTAAAAAATTTGGTTTTTGTCTTTATTAGGGAAGTAAAGCTAATTTTGAATGGTCAGACGGAAGTGACTTTGACTACTACCCCTGGGAATTAGAAAACTCAAATACTACTGAGAACTGTGTTCTTTTGGATACTAAAGGATTTTGGAACCGTACAAAATGTACTAATGTTGCTGAAGGTGCCATTTGCTACAGCCCTCCAAACAGTAAGTGTTATTTTTAAGGTTTTGTGTAGTTGTGTTTACATGTTGTATTTAGAAGTAGAAATCAACGTTGAAATACTGCACATGATTCCTTTTTTAAGAAGAGTTTTCTATCAGGAATGATAAAACACTTTTTAATACTTCAGGGAGATAAATTCTTATCAATCCAGTGGTGAAAACTTAAATTAAATCTGGTTACTTCTTGGGCGCTTGAGATAGGAAGATCAAATATATGTATCTTTTCTAAATCAAAATACTTATCAAATATACACCATAAATGTCAAAACCCACAAGAAAGCAATAAAAGTTGTTCCTAACCATTTGGGATTTGTCTTGTGCTCATTTTTAAGTAAATTCATCCATGACTCAAGAAGAAGGAATGTAAACTAATTGAATAGTGGTTGTTGGTAGGAGTAGTAGCCCTTGTTATTACTTACCGTTGTGTTATTCCAGAGACTGGGCACAAACTGCAGCAGAAATAACATCCATTTCTTTGTCTTTGCAGAGAGAAAACTAGAGCCAAAGCAAGCAAGCAGAGCCTCTGGATGCCCACAGAGCAGTGGCTCCCTGCAGTGGGAACAGTACAGGGATCACTGTTACGCTTTTGACATGGCATTCTACAATTTTTCTGTGTATAACGTGGAAGAGGCTAAGAGAATCTGCAAGAAGCTGAGTAGGTTTAGACTCTTTATCACATTACAACTTGTAATAGAAGTCCACTATTTGAGAAGAAATAAAACCCAACAACCTAAAATCTTACACTGGTTATACTTCAGCTTTGCCATTTTAATGCTCCTTGAGTTTTGGAAAGGCAATAGACAGCTTTATAGCAAGAGGAAAATTCTTAATAAAATACTGCAACATGCTACAGATCATTTGGCACACAGGTATGAGTAGATAAAATGCAGGTAGCCAGCTGAAGAAGATTCAGAGGTTTAATGTTTGTGGTTTGAGGGAAGATGTTTTATCTGCATGCAAAGTTAGTGCTGTTGGCAGGGCTTTCTTATTATATCCTTGCCATAGCTGCTTGCTGATAGGGAGCTTGCTAACCTATCAAATGGTTCAAAGGGTATGTATGTTATAGATATTAAAGCATATAACAAACTTAATGTTGTGTCACATTAAAGAATTGTCTGTCTTCTTTGCTGAGCTACGTGGAGAATTGTATTGCAGAGACAATGTTAATCAGTTTCATGGACAGAAGGTTTAATAATCCTAACATAGAAGTTAGTGACAGATGTAATTTCTTTTATGGAATCATCTTATGGTGTGACGTTGGACTCACTATTTAGAATCTAAAAACCCCAGTCTTGGATGCAGTTTTCTGTTGAGTCAAATTTGTTCTGGTAGTTGAAAGAGAAAGCACCTGGCTTATATTTCTATATACTTGTAGAAGATGGGTACACTCTGAGCATGCCCTTTCCTCCCTCTTATTCCTTAATTACTGTACATAAAAACCTGAGGCACGGTGGGAGGATTGATTTAGAAATTACACTCACCAAAATGCTGAGGTTTTGTTCAATTGTATTTTTGAAAGCCTATTACTTGGGCAAGACTAGTAATCAGGCATATCTCTTGATATCTTCCATGTATGTAGTCTGCAGCTGCAGTAAGTTTACTCCCATTTTATTCTCTATAACCTGGTAGAATAACAAGCCATCTGAAGCCATCTTGTAAAACATGCTGTATTTTAGGGGATGGGAGGTTCATGTCTTTATTCAGAAGGTTATTCTAAGCTAATTTTACAAGCCCTTTCCCATAGTAATTGTTCCCAAATAAATTCAGTGTACCAGCATCATGAAAAATTGTGTAAGTTGCAATTCTGACTGATTTCCTCTGCCCCTTAGATCCTTCAGCAACCCTTCTGACTATAGTGGATGCTGAGGAAAATGCATTTGTGAGCACACACATAAAGGAACACGATCTCATCACCAAGAATGTATGGCTTGGCCTGGATCAGAACTTTAAGGGTAAGAAGTAGCAACAATGAATGAGCATGAGTGTTTCATATTGTAAATATAAATGCATAAATCCTCAAATAAGAACAGTTCTGCAGCGTTGGTAGCCTACAGTAACTTCTACTTGACGTTGGAATCTGTCATTTAACATTTTAAAGAACTTTGGACTTCACTGTAGTTAAATCTCTTCCTGTTGCAGTTAGGGTAATCAGGAGTCCCTGAAATTAATTTTTCCCACGTCTGTTATTTCTGCCTACTATTTGATGCAAGAGCATCAATTGCTAAAGGTCTAGAGAAGAGGGGTGGCTAAAAGTTGTGTTCATATTTACTGCTTTTAATATGTGGGATGGCTAGTCAGCCCTTTTCTTTTTAGCAATATAAAGAGATCAATAGGTTATGAATGACATTGTGTAGCATTACAGGATGTTTTGGTCATCTAGACTAAGTAATGTTTTTTTCAACAGGGAAGTCCCTGAACTGGCTGGATGGCTCATCAGTTAAATATGTCAACTGGGAGAATAAAACTACAGAAGCCAATAAAAAATGCAGTGTTATCCTGTCCACAACTGGCATGTGGTCCAAAGTTGACTGTGCACGTAGTCGAAGCAGAGTGGTTTGTAAAGCTCCTTTAGGTATGAAAGTGTTTTTTTAGCAGAGAATTGATTTTGTTGCGACTGTTTTCGGGAATTTCTGGTTTATTGGATAAAGTCTGTGTTGAAGTACTGGAAGTGCAATTCACAAAAGAGCCCATCAAGTACTTCTGCCTAAGCAAGAGTCTTCTGTTGTTGTTTAGCCATAAAACTGCATTCAGAGGCAAATTGTCTAGGAATTTACTTCTTCTGGCTCTCATTATCCACTCAGTGGGTAAGGAACAGAACTGAAATGTCCAGAAAGCGTAGTTGTTGCCATTGCTTCTTACCACAGGGTATCTGTTGTGGGTGAGTTTGTGTAGGTGGGATAAGAGAGTTCTGCTTGTAAGCAAGTACTGCACATTGTGGTTTCAGTCTTGGGGAGGCTTCTGGGAATGTCACCCTGTAGCTCCAGAAAAAGACTCAGGCCTTTATTCCCTCATTCTTGGCTTTGTTCAGGAAAGCAAGCAGTTAACTGAGCAGTAAGCAAGCAAGTTCCTGAAGAAGCAGTGGAATCTTTCTGGTTTTGTATACATTTTTACTTAATGCAGGAAATGCAGGATTAGATTAAACTTTGTGCCAATAAGGAAGACCTCAACAAGATCTCTTCAGTCTGAGGGGAGTATAATTACCTTCCCTTCCAAGAGCCTAGGATATCATTAGATTTATGAAGTATACAAACCTCTAAACGTGTGCAGCCTTTGCAAGTAGGTTTTTTTGAACTTCAGAGGTCCCTTCCAACCTAAATATTAGTAAATTAACAACAGAATGATCAAAAATAAGCTGATGCATTCCTGCATGAGTCAGCATCTAACTTCCCATGTGATGAAGTGAAGACTACTGATAGGAAGCAGTTTGCCTTGACTTGAGCTAACTGTGCAGTATTAATGTGTAGCTACCTAAGCATCAACTCTTTGACAAAGTATTCTTGCCAGAACTCTTAAATAAAAAGCATTCCTCTTTTGTTCTATTTCAGGTTCCAATCATACTGGTGTGGCTGTAGCATTTGCCCTGCTAATTATCTTGGTTTTAATAGTTGGACTGGTATTTTACCTCTACAAAAAGAAACGTCTTCACTGGAGTGCCTTCTCCTCCGTGCGCTACCAAAGAGGGATGAATGATGATGAAACTGATGATATGTTCACAGATAGCTGAAAGATAGCTGTTGAAAAGCTTTCTTCTGTTCAATTTAAGCCTGAACTTCACCGTGTGAAGCCATAAGAAATGAGCTACTTGATGTTTTATTACTTCTTTTTTGAAAAGCAACAAGGTTATTAATGGGGGCTAAAATTAGTTTGTTTATATACAAGTGCAATTTTTATCCAATTTAATGGTAATTCTTTATATTTGGCCTCAGCTTTTTAAGATGCAAGGTGTTTAGAGTTCGGTTGTATTTTTTTAATTTATAGTATTTTCTCTCTTTACTGGAATTTTTGATGGAACAAATTAATGCCAACGGTACTTCATGCAACATCACTTGAATGAATACACTTAAAATTAACTTCTCCCAATACTCTTATTTATACTAGAATTAAATGCCTAATTTTATAGTTACCAATCTATAACTTTATAGGTGAAATATGTCATCTGTCCAAGAAAGAAGATAAAAGCTATGTCTAAGGAAAGACTGAGAATATATGGTAAACAAACTTATGTACATAAATGCTAAAAATACTTGAGTATTTTTCATGAAACTGAAACTTGATTTTTGTATGTGATGTGTCGCTGTAGACTTTCCTATGCACTCCAAAGAACGCTATAAAGGGAAAAAGGGAAGACAGAGTTGTATATATTAATTACTCAATGATTTGATCAATTATTGTTTTGAAAAAGTCTTTTGACTTTTTTGAATGCACAGTACAAAGAACAGGTGCATTTACTTTTATGAAGGAGGATATGCCAAAGACCAAATCCATTCTGCATGTAGTGGTGGCATGAGGTGGTAAATAGGAATACATTGGCCTGGTGTGCTGAGAAGAGTACTACTGATTTCTCTGAAGCAGCAGAGCAAGGTCACAGTGTTCAACTGCCTTCTTTTCCTGCAGTTTACTTATGTTGATGGCACTTTTCTTTGTTCCTGTTTGCACTATTTTGATAAGGAAGTGTTTATCATTTGTGTTGAGAAGTAGAGAACTCCTTGTAGATACACTTTGAGCTTGTTAAAAGAGCAGCCTGAAGGGGCACAGCAAGGGAGCCATTGTGGTAGTTTGCTGATCAAAGTAAGCACTTTTGTTGTTTGTTTTGGTACTTTTGGGCACAATTGTGAACATTTGCTTTTCCTGAGGTAAAAATGAAACTGCATTGTAGAAAATGTCGTTATGAGGAAAATGACTCTCATTCTTTAACTTACCCTGGTATGAGAAGTGCTTGAAATGTTGCAAAGTCTGGTTCCTGATGTCTTCTGGTTTAGCTTTTATGCCTAAGTGCTTTGCCAAATGACTTCTAACTTAATGGACTAAATAAATATTGGTTATTGTCTTTTTCTAACTACAGTAATAAATGGGAAAAATAATTTCCAAGTTCCCATGTTTTGAGATTTAATAGTTTTATAGATGTTTATACTCTGAACATTTTTAGGTGTGAGTCTGAAATGGAAAGTGGAAATTAGTAAGATCCTGATTCAACACAAAAGGATATATACTTTTTATTAAAATTGTATATTTTATTCTTATAAATGATGTAAATAATTTTTTCAGGCCCTATTTCTCATGTTTGTTTCATCACACCCAAGTTGTCTAATCACTGGTAATTCCTTTGTGCATAAGCACTATGGCCTTAGTGCAGGTGAATAACCTACTTCATTTGAAATACACAGGAAGATTATTTGGCAGTATTGTTATTGAAAGAATAAAGTTAAATAAAACACTGAACTGCTTACACTGGTTTTATTTCCATAGAAGCAGTTATCAGAGCTAAGGCATGGGTCATTAATCACTGGGTAAAAAAGCACAGTGCAGGGGCTGTGATCAGAATTAAAGCCAGTGACTGTGTGTTATTACAGTAAGAAAACTTTTAGAGGTAATACATCATCTTTGATGTATTTAAAAAAAATGCCTTTAATGTTCTTTTTGCAGTTGAAAACTTAGTTATACCTAGCTTTTATCAAGCTGCTTCAGGCTTCCACAGGGTACATTCCTCTGTGGCTTTTTGTTCTAATCAGGGTGTAGTTCATTAGCACCTCAAGGCCCAGATTATGGCAGGGTATAAAGGCTCCCTCCATAATGCCTCTTAAAATATAAGCAAAGTTAAACTACTTCCAGCTAAGTAACACTTGCAATTAAAGCATAAGATGTATTCATTTTTAGTGATGTCTGAACTCTGAATTCCAGATGCCCAAAACCTCTGACTGCTGGTCAAAGGGCAGTGTTATTTTTAGTTTGCTGGGAGAAACATCCTATTGTGCAAGATGACTTGGTCATCTGCTTCACAAACATTAATCTTAAAACTGAAGATGATGTACAGGGAAATGGCAGCAGAGAAATGCTTTCCCAGGTCCCAGAGCAATGGAGTTGAGAAGTCCTAAAACTCCTTCATCCCAGAGCACAGAATATCTGCCAGCTGTGGTAGCTTTAGGCAAAAAGTGTACTACTTCAGTTCCTCTTCCTGAGTTTTGCCCAGGCCTTGGAGACTCTGGGTCATGGAAAGGTTAATCCACAACTGCCTTTACACCAGCCAGCATTTTTATTTTAAAAGTGTTTCTGCATCAGTAACTTAATGGACATAAAAATCAACCAGTCTTTATGCATGAGCACTCTCTGGGCTTGATGCTTTTGTTGTACTTCTCAGCATTTTTCCCTTAAACCAAATGCACCATCTGCTTGTTGCTTTGGACATATGTTACACATGTAAACATTTTTGAAAGGAGTAAGTAAATTTCATGGCCTCCTAGTGATTCTTTGGTTTTGGTGTTGCTGCAAAAAATGAAGACCTAATATTACAATTTTTGTTGCTACAAGTTGGAACTACTGTTTGGGCCCTTCATGCATCTGCTGTTGCTGTGTGTATGGAGCACAGTGGGATATATAACACCCAGGTTTCTAAAAGTTAGTCAAATTCATTCTGTTGTCAAGAAGTACATAAAGTTCTTATTGACCAAATTGAACGGACACTGCACAGTTTTAAAGCAAGACCTATGAAGAATATTAAAGAACTGAGCTTAGGAAAAACAGATTCCTTACTGGAGAATAAATTCAGTTGCCACTGTAATGGACCTTTCCCATTTAGTTCTGAGTTTTACGATGAGAGTTGGCAAAGTACTAGAGAGAATATTCTGTTAATAGCAAATTAACTTGCAAATGGTGCATAGTATAAATGCCCTTATAAAACACTGCTGTCATCTTGGGTGTGTTCTTTATGGCTAAACCACAGCAATGGTATTTGCACACTGAAAATTCCTGCACACTCTATCATAATATCTGTCAGTAACTAAGATTTTTTACAGATTTGAGGGGCTAGGGGAGGATACCAGATGAGGGTTTTTTTATTATGATGACACAATACTGCAACAAAGACTGTAAGTCCTTTAGGATTTCTCTTTACCAATGCAGAAGGGACTATAATTACAAATGGTACATCAGTTCTTTGTTTTACTACTTTTCATCATAA
Organism: Zonotrichia albicollis; assembly: GCF_047830755.1. NCBI lineage: Eukaryota > Metazoa > Chordata > Aves > Passeriformes > Passerellidae > Zonotrichia > Zonotrichia albicollis. The sequence continues at coordinate 30,628,005 of NC_133828.1, forward strand.
ATAGAGTAATTTACTCCAAGGTGACTCTTGAAAAAGTGGATTCCAGCAATAAAAAATAATTATTTCAAAATGTGCTTCCTGAATTATGCTGGTCTCTTATGCTTTTGTGCTAGAACAAATGATAACAGAGATCTTTTCCTGCATGCTGTGTCTTGGGACACTCATACAGATCTCTTTTCAAATGCCATGTGTCATGTTCCCTTTAAGGAGACTTTTCAGAGCAGATAATTGTATAAAACCATGGTGCTTTCACTTTGTTAAAGTAACAGGCCTTATATGCATATCCGAATTAAACTTACAAAGTAGTGGGCTGAGGTGGATTTCAAATATGCATGATTGAATGTCATCACCATTAGCAACTGTACTTTCATTGAAATGTCTTTTTTTCATAAACATAATCTGGGTATTTGAAGAGTGTCTTGTGTTAAATGACAGTGTGAATTATAAGTGGAGGTGGGTAATGGGAAACCACATTTGTCCACAGCTTGCATCGTGAGCTGCTTTGAGGGAAAGACTGGGTTTCTGAAATTCCATCTTTTGTTTTCTCCTCTGGACACCATTCTTCCTTGTACCTCTCCTTTCTCACACCTGCTTTGCAGCACTGACCATTAAGGCGCCAGAAGGAGCACTGCCGTGGGCTGCAGGGAAAGGGCTGCAGCAGCCACTGTGGACAGCTGGAACATCTGCAGCAGAAGGACACCACAACCTTGGCAGGGTGGGTCTGTCCCCCTCCTCTGCAAGCAAGAAAGCTGAGAGCAGCTTTCTTGATCCTGACCTGAGTATTTATGACACAACAACGGGGAGTTTGCTGTGGACAACAGCTGTGGACAACAGCCACTTCTCCCTTCTTCCAGCACCAAGGAACTCCCTCCACACCCTCTTCAGCCAGGGTATCTCTTCCCTGCAGATTCATTGCCTTCAATGCAGATTCAGTGCCTTTGTAGCCCACATCAGGCAGCTGCCTTGCCTTTAAACTCACACTGCAACTGGAGAAAGGTACAAGACAGGTAAGCTGCTCCTAATGATGTGTGTGCCTCATTAGTGGCCCTGCAAAAACTCTGCCCTGTGTCTAACCCAGTACAGAGCCAACTGAGTTCATCTTCTTGGGCTGTCACTGGGATAGTCACTCAGGATTTGTGTATCCCAGCTGTACCGGAACCCCTGGTCAAAAAACTAGCCAAGAGCCTGGCAAATTTACATCCTACCAATTTAGGAGTTCATATTTTACAGAGGGGGCTGGAATTCTTGTGTGAGATTTGCCTGAAGGCCCAAGGGGAGCGTGTTACTTTGAAGCAAATGCACAGGGTAATAATAGAATACACAGCCCACATAGGGAGAGGCTGTGTGTTTTAAAACCAGGTACAAATAAACGTTTCAAGTTTACTGCCAATAATAACTAGACCCATGACTTTGTGAAACAACTTACCTGAGGCAGTGTTTTTCTGTATAAACCATTTCGTGTTTATGATGTATGTGCTGATTATAAATTGTCTAGAAACTAGTTCATATAAAATAAACAGAGCATTCAAACATGAATTAACTATTACAGAAATACTTGGGTGGGGTCCCCGAGGGACTGCATATCAACCTGAAAGGGTGATCAAACACTTAAAAAGGGAGTCAGAGAAGGCTTTTAGTTGGGTACCACTTTGGGTTGTTATTCATGGCTAGCACTCAATAAATGCCTCTGTGTGCATTGCTGTAATCATATTGGACTGCAGCAGTGCATGTTTGTTGTCTTTATAGAGATGTGTTAATGAAACAAGTGCAGTCTGAAATTCAACAGCTGCCCAGAAAGGAGACTGGCTAGCTGGCAGTAAGCAGAGGCATTTTCAGCCTCAAGTAAAGACATGAAAAATCTATGCTAGAGGATAAAGATGGAGAACAAAGAATCTGAACAGTTGGAAGTGATATTGTATAGCATTGATCTCTAGAGTCCTGAGGCTCTCGGAGCATCTGACCAAGGTATAAAGGGGAGCCTAATGATGGGGATTATGCATTACTGCTTGGATTCCATACCTGTGTATGGACTGAGGAAACTTTTGTCTGCTAGTGGGATGGTCTGTCTGTGTTGCTGAGAGCTCAGCTGCTACCAGTCCCAGTTTCAGCAACACAAACTCTTAGGTGAGTACCGTGACGCAGCCATGCACTTGTGTGGGAAGTGCAAACTGGCAGCTTATTTGAGCCAGAAGTGATTTTCTGTTGTTAGTGACTTTGGAGGTGCTGATGAGAAGGTGTGGAGCTGATGCCACAGACTGGGCCTTGGGAGACAATTAATTCCTTGCTCGGCTGTCTCAGAACCAGTGGGACATCTCCCACTGGGCAAGGGTGTGGCAGCCCCAGAGAAAACCAGAAGTTGCAAACAAACCTTCCCCACTTTAGCAGCAAACTATTTTCTATTTCCAAAACTTGCTTCTGGGAGGAAGGGCTGTTGTATCCTCATGCTGATGACGCCTGATTTTCACTTGCACGTTCCAAGTGTTAAGCTCTGAGAAAACCCCTCAACATGGGCACACAATGTCTCTAAGTGAATACAGCCTGTGCAATCCAATAATTTATTAAACTTTCATCTTGTAAAGCCAGTTACAAATTAAAAAAGACAGAAGAAGGAATTCTATAATAGAAATGAGCAAAATTACAACAAATAGTAGTGAGAGTTATGTTTCAAGTGGGTTCAAGCTGCCTGCAGCAACCCAAGAGCCAGAACACAGAGCTAGTGCAGAGTTAGGACATGGATAATCAAGCCTAGTCTGATACATTAGAGATCGAGCCAGTGTATGCAGTGTACACAAAGTGTTGCTTCTCAGGTGGCCTCTGCATTCCTGTTCTCTCCCATCTGTGACCTGGTCATCTTTTAACTCCTCGTGACAACAAGGGGGTGTTTGTGGGCTCCATCAGTGATGCTATTTAAGGCAAAACTCCAGTAGAAGGGATGATGCACAGCAGGGGCCACCCTCTTTGACTGATCGTGTAGCAAGTGCCCGGTGTGTTTGCACATGCTGCAGTGTAGTGGAAATGAGAGAGGAGCAGGGGTTATGTACAGTATTTCTTCTTGTACTGTCACCCTCAAAACCAGTGCTCTGCAACACAGTATTAATAATATTGGCACAATTTAATGATGAATTGGAATGGAACCTGTTGCATACTGACACCTACTTTACTATGCAATTTCTGTTCCATAGCTAACAGGCCTTAGCTGCTGCTACTACAGAAATGGAGACAGCCAATTTTAAATGTGGAAGAAGGCCCACATCACATACAGCGCTGCAGTTTCATGGGCTTTTGCATTCTGGGATCCCAAGACTAGACAAGGGTCATGGAAAATCGCTCACCACGAGGTTTCTTGGTAGTTAATGCAACTAATTTATGATGGAACTGATAGTGAATATTGTTTTAAACAATTAAATCAACTTTCTGAAATCAAAAAACTGAAGATGAATGCCATTCATAGAAAAGAAAAACATTCTGCTTCTTCAAATTGCAGGTAGCTATAAAAACCTCCAAGAAGCAGTTGTTTTGGCAAAATAGAATTGTTTTCAAGTTCTGCCGAGGACTAAGGACCTAGAGGAGACTGCATGGGAATCTGGGGATTCAGTAATGTGAGCAGTTCTTGTTAAATTTGGGATGGATGCAGGATTTGGCTTTTGCTTACTGCAGTAAAGAGGAAGTAAAAATCTTGTCTGTAACAATTTATCTAGGCACCTATTTACTCCGTAGGAAACAGTTCACTTAAAACTAAGTTCAGGGAGCCCAGTGACCTAAAAGCCCCCCTATAGAAAGAAGGATCTTAATGCAAGCAAGCTGTTCACCACAAATCTCCAACCTCCATCTAATACCTGGAGTTTGTGAAGAGCAGCTCTTCTGGAAATGCTACTAAAACCATCTCCTCTCGTGGGCTGTACAGGAGAACAGCAGTTATTATTTTTTATGCAAGAGGCACTGCTTGAAGTGTGACCTTAGGGCCTATTTCAGTGTTGCTAGTCCCAGAGGTTCTCTCCCAGACTGGAGTATTTAATAGTTTAACTGAAAGTGCCACTTTTACAGTCGTGTACCTATGAACTTTTATTGGAAGGTAAACAACCACCTTGGGTGATTTTGTTTTTGTTTAATGCTCTCTCGTGTAGGGTTTGATCTCTTTTGACCACTTGACTTCAATTATACAAAGGCTTTTTAAGACCAGATCAGATTGTTAGTATATCCTGAAAAAAAAAAAAACCAACAAAACAAACCCACAGTGATTTATATTTTAGATTTGTTTGCAAAATAAATAAATATTCTTTCAGCAGACCATGCTGTGATCACACGATCCCAGATGTCTGCATATTCAAAATTCTTAAGGAAGCTTAAGTCTGTCTCCTGTCCTGCAGAAATGAACATTGTCAATTTTTCTGCCAGTATGACAGGTGATAGTGAAAGCAGCAGAGAGGACACGGAGGAGTAGGATGCTTCTGACTTTGCTTCTTTAAGGTACATTGTTCATCAAATAGGCAAGGGGAAAACAAGTTTTGGGCCATTAGTATTTCACAACAGTTGTAACTGTTTAGTGTCTTTGGGCAGAGGTGCAAATCCTATGGTATTGTAGATGTCACTTTAGGTTTTAAATACAGTAGTCAGTTGAATTCTTAAAAAACATCTTTGCTACACTTGTGCTGGCAAGTTGCAGACACCCATGACTAAACTAGTGCCAGTTCATCCGTATCACCTAGTCCAGATGCTTGCATGACTGTCCACGCTGGTGGCTGATTTGACACTGCAGCGTTTCTTCACGATCATGTTGATGTACGCTTTCATGATCTTTATTATCTCACCCACCTGGGGAGAGAACACAGCACACAGCATAAGCACTCTGAAAACCTCAGTTCGCTGAGGCATATAGGACATTTTGCTGAAAGAGATTCCCCCTTTCCAAAGTCATGACACAATCAATTCTGCATGTTAATACTAAATGTGAACATGACAGTAAGAAGAGAAAGGCTTGACAAGTTTGTACTCTGATGTAGCAACACTTTAAAATATTTTTAGCTCAAAGAAAAGGAACTCCCATTCTACTAAATAATTTTTTAAGTGTGTGAAACTCCCCATTCATCTACTGGAAAGGAATGGAGAAAAAAAAAACAGCCAACTGAAGAGCCAGAGTTTCCACCCAGAACTGGAAACTCTTGATGCATTGGAATATCCATCAACCTCCTTCACTTTCTAACCAGCCTATTTCTTTGTTCATCCCTGTATTCAAGAAGAGGCATCATGCCCTTTAGGCTTAAGCTCCCTTCCTGTTTTCCCTTGGCTGTGTAGTCCACTAGTCAAAAGTTCTTCTATTCCTTGAAGCTTAACTGAAGTGGCTATGTGCTTTCACGTACCTGGGAGGTTTCAAAGAACATTTCTCTCTCATCCACTGTAATTTTGAAGGTGTTGGGCTGTGGTGCTCCAAAGAAAACAATGTGCTCATACTGGAAAGTTTCCAGTGGTTTAGGATCCCCTCGTTTGTAGACAGATACATTCTCTGTGCTGACTCCAAGCCAGAGATCATTGGGGAATCCACCCTCCTTGCACTGCAGAAAGAGAAATATGACCATAAATGCAGTGGAAGATCACATAATTTTCCATTCAAGAAAAAGCCCTCTGTTTCTAGCTCTTATAGGATATTTCAATTCAATACACAAACCAGGGTACTTGCAGAATCTATGAACTTGCAGCTGGAGGCACTCCTGCTGCAAAGATTCAGACATGACACAGCTGTGAGTCAAATACTAGCTGAGTAATAAATAATTGTAATAGGGAACAGCTCTCATCAGATTTTAAAGTGATAAGTGCAACCAACTTCCCATGGTGATCCACCTTGGCAACAGCCAAACTGGCAGAACTGAACTGTGGCCTCTGCCTGTAGCAGGCTGGCACAGTGCTGAACACGCCCCAGTCTGCCCAGTTTCTGCTGAACTGCTGCGGACCAGGACTGCACATTTTGCTGGCAAGAACAGCAGAGCTTTGCTTTACTTTGACTTTTGCTAGCCACCACTTTCTTAAACCCCTCTCTCCTCCCCCATTCCACCATTATTCGAACAAAGTGGGAATCCATTGTCTCCCTTCATTTACCAGGATGCCCTGCCTTGCTTGCTCTGTGCTCTCCATGTCATAACTCTTGGGGACTGTGATACTGCAGGCTTTCTCTGAGATTACTAAGGCAAAATGTATCCAGTTCCCAAAATTCCAATCTGTTACACACAGCTTTATCTGTTCTCCAGACTGATACCTCTCCTCAGCTGCGGTTTTAGGAATTTATTAATCACTCACCTCAACATCAAAGAGGGTTGACCCATAACCTGGCCACTCCTTTACAATGGACATGTATTTCACCATGGCCTGATGCTGAGAGAGCCCCTGCAGCTTGGTCCATTTTTGTGCTATGCTTGCCCGAGCAGCTGAAAGCTCTTCTTTTACCCACATCTCCATCATCTGCTCCTCTTCTACCTTCTGCTTCTTCACAGACCCTGTCTTGAAGCTACGCTTCAACGTCCCTTCAAGGAAGCTGGTCCGTCTCCTCTCCAGAGTGTGACTGGTACTGCTGCTGCTCTTTGTTGAGTGCAGTATTTTGGATTTCAGCCTGTTAACTGGGTAGATTCCATCAAGGGTCCAGCTTACTTTAGAATAATCTCCATGAAGGTACTGCAGCCGCAGAGCTGCCAGACGCTGCAGAGTGTCCTCTGGGCCAGGAAAATGACCGGCTATGAGGCTTTCATGAGCCTACAAACAAAAAGTGCCCCAAACTCATTAGAAAACAATAGCACACTTTATTCACATCTGCGTGCATGCAGAGATTCCTGTCACCTCTGCTGATCCCAGCAGGACAGACATAATTCAGGAGGTTGCAGCAGACATCGGAATAAATATGTCAAAGTCTGCAAGGGGTTGATATGGGGGAGGAACACCCCTTTCTGCAAGCATGAACAGGACAGAGATCTTTGAGGGGCTCCTATCCTGTACAGAAAGTCCTACAATGAGAATCTTTTAGGTCTGGAACAGACGGACAAAACGAGAATTGAAGCAATTTGTTTTTGTGCTGTACCAGCTACAGCTCCTGTGTGAAGACTATATTCAACACTAGAGTAATTATATAAATTCAAGATTCTCAACCTCAGTTTCATTACACAAAAGCACCTCCCACCTCTTCCTCCTTCACCTCATGTCTCCACCATCTTCTTGCTTCCCTTTGCCTGTTTTTCTGTGAAATCTATTAATGGGGCTTTTTGCACATCCATCTAATGTCTGGGTAACACCTACTCTCCCTACTGTTATTTCTCTTTGCCAGTTAAAGCTGTGTAGACTGAAAGCCTTGTCAAGAGGGAGTTGATTCATTTCAAGAATGGAACCATCATCTGAGTGATGTGCACGCCATGCATTTGACTATCAGTGAGTTTCAGTCTTCATGACTGACTGCCATTAACACAGATTCAGTAATCTTCTATGATTTTCTGAGGCAAGGTCAGTGTTCATTGAAATAATACAGATGGGACAAATCACACAGCTGGGTGCTCCAGCTGGTTTAGTTTTACTTCCCAGCTGCAAGGCTCTTTCATACCAGTGTGACCTCTGATCTTGCCAGTATCATTGTGCTATGGAGTACAGTGACTTAAAAAAATTAGACTACTCAGCAGATAAATATTGTCAACTACATTCTCCTTCCCTTTGTCTGCAGTACTCTGCTAGTGCCTCTCTGTTAATCAAAAGAAATTGCCCAAAAGATGGTTCTTAGTTAGTTGTGGTAACACCACAAGGATAAACTGTTCTTGTAAGCCAACTGCAGATAGACAGATGGATAGATGTTCCAGTTCTCTTTACATTTTTGTTCTGCAAGCGGCTACTTTTAATGATTCTTATAAATCAGTACCTGAATTTCTCTGCCTTCTAAAGCTAAAGACCAAGTTTAAAAAAATTAGTAGTGCTTCATTTTTTCTAAGCCTTTGCTAGCTTTTCTTGCCTTTGTTCTAATACTCATCTTCCCTAGAAAATTCCATGGTCTATCTGCTTAGTAGATTCCAGACAAAAATCCAACACACTAAATTCTTTTGCTACAAACAAAATTCCCACTTCTAATGAAAGGTAAACCAGTTTTCTGTATCCTCTTGTGTGCTTTTGCCATCCTGGAAACCAAATCATTCTCCCAGAGTTTGCTTACCTGCTCAAACATGAAGGCAAATTCCACACCATCTTTGGGAACATTCTCAATATCCAAGAAGCAATAAAGCTTAAAATACAGTTGCCACTGTCCCTCCTCCTCTTCTTCTTCAGAGCCAGCAAGTCTGTGAAATATACAAGAGAATGAGAAAACCCAGTAAGGAGAAGTACCCACGGTACTGGAATGTTCCAGTGCAAATCACAATCTGAAGGTAACCTGAGATTCTGAAATCCAGTGTTACATCCAACTAGGAATTAGATGTTTCATGAAGCATTCTTTTACCTCTCAAACTTGGCCAAGATGTCAGCCACAATCACCCGACTCTCCACAGCACGGTCAACCTGCTGGTTGTGTTCAAAGAGCGCGAACATATTCCGGCTGTCCTCCATCGCCAGCCCTCGGATCAGCTTCTCAACCACCTGCAAAACCAGACACATCACGCAGTGGGCATCACTCCCCCTTTCACAACAAAGACCAGTACCTCTTCAGGACACCTGTCTTTCATACATCTCCATCACATTTAATCTCTCCCTTAATTACCACGTTTTCAGATTAAAGAATTCTAACCCTAAAAGATCATTCCCTGCAATGAAGTCATTACTTGTATTTGATCATCCTTGCTTTTCTTCTCTGAATCTTTTCAATCTTCCCTACCCTTTTGAGGGTGGGGGAATTAGAACTCTGCACAAGACATAGGCACATAATGGATTCAGATGTCACGGTGACATTCTCAGTTCCTCTAGTAACAATTCCACTTTCTGCTCTGTTTAGCACTAATGTTTTCACAGACATGACTACTGCAACCTGGAATCCTTCTTTGGACCTGCTAATGATTAAGTTACTGGTGGAATAACCCTCTCAGAAGGATTCCATTATGAACTGGAATCTCTCCTTGTCCAGAAAACTGTGTTTAGCAAGTTTCAGACAAAGGGCAGAACACCAGAAGCATTTAGATTTTGCAACACAGTTTTCAAGTGATACTCTTACAACCTGGCCTTGTAGAATAAGCTGAACTTTGCCCAAAGAAACAGCAAAAGAGTTGTGATTAAAACAAATAAAAAATTAGGAAATAAAATGGAAAAGGGTGTTTCTTCAACAGACCCACTCTCCAGACACAGATGTGCTCCCATCTGGTTAACCCCACTGATGCATTACCTCCCCAGCGCTGGTGTGGGAGTTGATGGTTATTTTGCAGGAGCCACCACCATGGCAATACACTGTCGTGGTCATTTCCTCACGGGTAAGAAGAGCCTGTATTTCCTCCTGGGAGGGCACAAACTCCCTTGTCTTCGTTCTCTTCAGGGAATCACTTATGAACTGTGCATACCTATCTATTTCTGAGTCTGGAAAGAGATCTTTTACCCTAATTGTAAAGAGAAGCAAAAAAAAATCCCATTACACAGTGAACAACACGTTACCCTAGAAATGAGACAACTGCAAGTAAAGAGTTTGGTAGATATGCTGATGTCAAATGCAACCACACAAAAATCAAGCTTATTTCCTAAACAATACAATCTGCTTTTACTAGTAATTTGAAAGTCACTTCAGTGACATTTCTCAGCAATGTATGAAATAAGCAGTTCAAAGTTTCAGGAGTTTAGTGATAGCTGAAGACAGCAGGATTGACAATCTCAATTTACAACACTGAAAATAAAAACTGTGAAATCAAATGTAAACTTTTAACTTTTTTAATTTATTCTTAATGTTTTCGGTTGTTTTTTGTTTTTTTAATTTGCTGCCCGTGACTGAGCCACTTCTATAGTATGTTTGAGAATTAAGAAGATAGAAAGCAGATGCCTGTACACTGTTCTCCTCCCTCCAAGATCAGCAGGTCTAAGTATAACATTATTTTCAACTTCAGGGATAAAACAATGAAATGGCTCAATGAAGTATCTGCATCTCTTAGACCCAGGCCATGGATATAGCTATTTGGTATATTGACACAAAACTCATGTCACTCTTTCCTAGCTTGGAAGGAATCAAATAGATTTTATTGATCTTGCTCATCATTAGGAATGGAGCAAAGTCACATAGCTGCAGATCAGGCCCAGTGCAGACTGCTTTGTAAAGCTGCATTAGATGCTGAAGATGACTTGGGAAGAAATGTAAATTATTTAGATGATGAAAATGGGAGGTTAAAACAGATTAAAAATATTAATTGCAAGCATTATGTGCTTAGTTAGAGAAATCTTGAAAAATATAAACTGGATTTACAGTATCTCTCCTACTTCATAGTGTGCTTTTTGCCTGTGCCAGCTGCAAGGTAGGACAGATTTCCATGAGTATGAAAGTACAGACCTCACCTTTCCTGCAGCTTGATAATATCTATATGTACATTAGTAAGCAGTTGTAAATCCACTGCAACACAGCCTCATGGTATTCTGTTTGGGTAACTTACATTTATTCCACATCCTTTTGACACAACAGATGGGTGACAAGGAGGGGAGTCTGAGTACAGAGAAAAGCTGGTGGTGAGAACTGGGCAAAGGTAGGAGTCTGGAACACCACAGGAAGATGTTTGCACAGCAAGAGGGTGAGACAGGTAACTACAACAGGCAGTGGAAGATCAGCAGAGCAAAGGAAACACGTGCAAACGAAAGAGTTCACCTTCGGAGGTGGAACTTGAGGTAGCGCAGGATCCCTCTGCTGGGCAGGAAAGTGCAGCTCATACAGGTCATCAGCTGCCAGTGGTGCAGGTTGCCAGCACTGTTGGGATGTGGCATGTGGTTGGTTTGCTTGATGAGCTGACAGTACACTTCATCTCGGAGGGGCTTTAAATCATGGCAGGTCTGCAGGATGCCTTGGATAATGGGTATGGGGTCAGACACTGTCTCGATTTCCTGAAGGGAGTTAAAGATCTTCACTGCTTCATCCTGTAAGCTGCTGTAACCCTTCTCTTGTTGCACTGGGGAACAATCACAAAGATGATGAGAGGTGAACATCTCCCTCATTTTCTACTGGCCCAGCAGTACTACAGTCAACTCTACTCCTCTGTCATGGAAGAACAGCAACCTGAGCATTAGTGCATATCCTGAACTTAAATTTATACTTTAAGTTCATCAATGCTTCCTCTCCAAATGTTCAAATGTAGTTTTAATTTGTATTTGCCAACATCTGATTTGTCACCACTCCCAATCCATTTCTGGATAGACTGCACAGAAAAGCAGAGCAATATTTTGAAGGGAAATGAACATTGAAATCTAGTTCGGGCTTCAGTGTCTGCAACCAAAGTAATGGAATGTGGCCACTGAAGCCTGGCTTGTTTAATTCCAAAATTCTGTGGTGTGTCTGTATTAGCTTTGACCCCTGGTCCGATAGAGAACTTAGGCAAATTGCTGTACCACAAATGCATCTTATACCTATTGTTTAGATTTAAAATGCTTACACCAAAACCTGAGTTTTTTGAGCACCTAAATGTCTGCTTTTTGAACTGCTCAGACATGTGTGATAACATTCAGATGCAGGCTTGCATCCTCCTGTGCACATCTCGGGCTTCAGGTCCTTCTGAATCTCCTGTACAGCCACTGCTTCCCCTGTGGCCATGTATTAGCTGTACAATACAAAGACACAACTCTAAAAAGTAAGTTCCACAGTGTGTTTGCTCTGTATTTTTCCTGTATTTCAGAATTTCCTTTTCTGTGCTTTTAATCTGCCATGTAATTGGATTGTGACAGACCTAATATCCATTCACTCTCTCCATGACATTCTTCTGATCCTAAAAATTTCATTTTGAAGCTGAAGAATCCTGCTCTCTATTTAGTCACATAATTGTAGGCAAGTTCTTCTGTACCTTTGATCATCTTTGGGTAGGTTTTTACATCTCCTCTATCTTTGATGAGATGTAGAAGGCAAAACTGTCTCCTGTACTCACGATGCAGGTGTATGATACATATACAGCTGCACAAAGACTTTATTTTTCCTCTTCTAAGCTTTCAAAACCTTACATTAGCTGTTTTGTTTCTGTACTCAGAACTGTACCACCACTTTTCATAAGCTATGTAAATTGATGTTCACTTTCATAAGCACAGGTAGATCACTACCTGTGTGGCAGACTGTTTTTCCCAAATACATTGCTTTGATTGAAATTAATTTCTTAAAAGATTCTGTGGCTCAGTCACTCCAAAGAGACATTCTTCTATAGTTCTTCACCAGCTTTCAGTTTCAGTATGTCAAACAGTCTGTAATCATCAACAAATCACTTTGCTTTCTGGTGGCCCATTACTCTAGCTCTTTCTTGTTTCTGACACTTTTGAAAAAAGGGTTCATTTCATCTGGTTTTACAGCAGAAAACTGTAAGAACTGTAAGAAAACTTCTGTAGAAAAACTACCCCACTGACAGCTGCAAGATGTAATCCTTTCTGTAGTATTTCCAATGGAACCACTCACAACCCAGCTGTGGCTAAAGGATGACAGGCTGCATGTCCCCTGGATGGATGATAAAACCATCTGCCCCCATTTACCCTAAGATTCCATGATCCCATAAGAGGCAGTGAAAATGCACACAGTCCAGAGAAGAAAGGAACAGAAAGGGCCTGCTCCCTCCCTGAACCCTGTGGGCCACACTGCCCCAAACAGACTTCACCTGCACAGAGAGAGCTTACAGGCCCATTTTGTGGTGCTCAAGCTCCTCAATGACCCTCAAAATGTGAGTGGATTCTGTCACTTGGGTAAAATACTTACAGTTGACACTGACATCTCCATAGGGTAACGGGAGCAGTGGGGAATGCAAGGGGTGCTGGGTGTATCTCAAGATTGGGTTCCTCCTATATGTCTGTTCGACTACTTCAAAGTTTGTGCTGTTTTCCTGGAAAAGAAAGCAAAAAATCATTATCCTCAAATAGACACAGTCCTTTTCAGGATGCCCTTACACATTTAAGCTCAAGCTCAAGCATCTTTTCTAAATTTCGGGAGGTGCCTAGGGGGACTAAGTGATCAAAGCACAATCTGTATCTAGAAATTACCCTGTACATTATTTCTGAAAATTAAACACAAGAATAGCCATGCTACATCATCCCACAAGTCACCAAGCACAGAATTTTGCCTTCAGGCATGGTGTGCATAATACATGTGTCATGATCCCTCTCTCCTATGTCCTTCAAGCTTTCAACAGGACATGGGTAATGGACTTTCTGACCACAACCATTTCCAGTGTGTAATAATGAGCCTGTTCTCAGCTTGTCTGGTTGTGTTATACGTGTTTACAGAATGAACAACCAAAATGCTCCATGGTGTTCAAAATCTGGGCCTGTCACTACCACACACACTGGATCACATTCTTCTGCATTTTGTCCTAGACTTCTTCCTAATAATGTCCTTGAACCTTGAGCTGAAGTTTTCCACCGTTTTCTACAATCACTCCCAGCTCTCTCTTCCTAAACAAAAACTATCTAATTGCATCTAGTTTAGAGTTCATCACAAACGCACCTCTTCTGAAATTTGCTTTGGTGTGTCTTCTTAAATGATTCTAGGTCTATCTGCCAAAGTTTCTGGCAAGTTCATTCTCAAAAATTTCTCCTGTGGTACAATTTCTGCTATTTTAAGGATATTATCTTTCCACCCTTTACTCTGATATTTAACCATGCAAGCCTAAGGTATAAAGAGAACTTCAGGGTATATCAAAGTCAGATGGCTGGTAGGAATGGAATTTTTTGTATTTGTGTCTGAGGGATGCCTAGGAGCGGAAAGGATGGAGTAGAGATTTGCAAATACTCAATGGTGTAATCCTGCATGTAATTTTTAATTGCACAGAGTTGTAGTCTAGACTTATGGAGACCAGCTAGCAAAATAAAATTCATGTAATATTTTTTTTTTTTGTGCACAGTTGTGTGAATTCATTTTTTTACCCTTTTCCATTCTCCCCTTAAGACAGTAACCCCATTTTTTGCCACACTCTCAGCAATGACTGTGTTAGGCCAGTGGTGGTCTGGCTGCTCCCAAATCAGGTGGGGACTAGCAGGCTGTCACGTACCCTGATGTCACGGATGAGCTGCTGTGTGGGTGTTTCTATGGGCACCTTGCTGTCGATGACCCCCTGGATGGCAGAGGCCCAGCGCATGGCTTCGTTCAGCAGCTTGGTGTACAGTCTGTACGAGTGCTTCCGCCCGTGCACGATGATGTTCCAGTAGCCTGGCAGAAACAAAGGTGGGAACAAAGCTGCAAGGTGAGACTGGCTGCCCTATTATGGAGCTGACTAGAGGTTAGCAACTGTGCCATTCACCTACAAGAAGGGCCAGAAGGAGAATCTGGGGAACCACAGGTCTGCCAGGTCAGCCTTGATACCAGGGAAGGCTATGGAGCAGATCAGCTCTCAAGGAGAGCAATGGAGCTGCGCAAGGGGCTGGAGCACAAGTTCTGCGGCTGAGGGAGCTGGGGGTATTCAGCTTGGAGAAAATAAGGCTCAAGGGGGACCTTATTACTAGCTACAACTACCTGAAAGGAGGATGTAACCAGCTGGGGGCCTGTGCCTTCTCCCAGGTAGCAAGCAACAGGACAAAAGGAAAGGACTGCCAACAGACTGTCCAAGGAATTGGTTGAATCACCACCCTGGAGGCATTAAAAAAATGTGTCGATGTGCCACTTAGGGACATGGCTTAGTGGTGGACTTGACAATGTTAGGCTAGTGGTTGGACTTGATTATTAAGAGATCGTTGATTCTCTTTTTGCCTGTATCTTGTGGCTGATGTAAAACCCCTGCTGCTTTCACAGCAATATACAGTGTGTCTCGTTAAAATCCTCTAGGATAGACATTACACCCCATTGCCAAAACAGATTTATAAATAGGCAAGTCCCAGTCCAGATTTTGGTACAAAGAAAGCTTTCCAAGATGGAAGTATCTTGCAGTGTAACCTGGCTACCTGCCTGCCAACCAGGCAGCTGACTTTCACAGACAGCATTTGGACTACACCATCCTGTTAATCACTTGGAAAATGACCACTCTACACACAGCACCTAGTCAGATTGCCAAATCAACTCTTAGAACTTTTAAAAATATTTTTGACAACCTGAGAGAATGTGTCAAGGTGATGGCAATTCTATCTGCTAAAGGCAGCTCTAGACATCTGTTGATACCAAAAATGTGGACACTTTGTTGTGAATGAGCAGAATAAATTTCCTCTCATCTCCCTTTACTAAATACTTCCAGCTTCCAGCCCTTTTATCCCATGTATCCCAAACAACTCCAGTATTCAAATGTCCAGTATTTCAAGTATTTTTCTAAGGTTCACAATCTTTGTATGAGGGATTCACCCTTTATCCGATAACCTGGGTTCCCTTCCAACCCCTAACGCAAGCAATGGAGGATGATGCCAGATCCTGCCCTCCCAGAACTCTCTCATGTTGCACAGAAAGCAAATGGGCCTTTGCTATCTTTTGTTTCTATCAAGTAGAGTGGTACCATAACACATGCACTGTAAATCCCTTTCAATGCATGGGATGGCTGCTATTTAACAGGTTAACTCTGACCTCAGAGACAAACGCAGGTCATGCTACAAAGTGACAGTTCTGGAGATGTAATAATAATTACTGTCAACTACAGGAACTCGCACCTCTTACCTTGCCTGGGGAACACTGAGATCAGAGTGGCTCTACTCAGTGAGAAACATCAGCACTGTGTACCTGTGTCAGGTGTGAGGTACTTTGCACACTTTGCAAATCTCTTACAGTGTCTATGGGCAGAGACGTTCGCTGCCACACACAAAGCCTCGGTGACATCCAGACTGCCTTCTCAACATGCCACCCCCCTACAGCCCTGCACCATCCCCTCTTCAGGTGCTGCACACCTGGAGCCTGCCCCTTCCCACCTTCTCCCTCTCACCTGTGTCTTTGAAGACCCTCTCATCAGGCTGCACCACGGAGCAGAGGCTGTTGAGCACGAGCGTCCCCAGCTTGGCCGCCGTGCGCTCAGAGGACTTGTAGTAGTCGAGGGCAGTGTTGGTCAGGACAAACCAGCGCTTCTTCATCTTCAGAGAGGACATCTTGTTGCTGCTCTGAACCTCCTTATGAAGCCAGCCTGGCACGGAAACACAAACATGTCATTACGTGCATCTCTTGCTCCCATGGTCAAGACAAATAATTTCACTGTCATTTTAGATTTGTTGCAAAATAAAGTTAAAAAAAAAAGATTAAGAAAAACTTCAATAGAAAAAAATTACAGCCTGCATTGCTAAAGCTGTCAAAAAGATAATTTTCTACTCAGAGGTGTAAAAAGCAATGTCCACCCACAAGGCAAAATGTTCAAAAACAGTGGGACTGAACCAAGAGACTCAGAAAAAAACAAAAACATATAGATCTTACTGAACAGAGGTTTTTATGTGTCTACTCTGTCTACAGTGTCTCCTCTGCTGTTACAGAGACATCTCATGAAGAGCAGAGCATACTCCCCAAAGGATCATTTCTTTTTCTCTTTGACTAATGAACAATACCAGATAAAAGGAACTGTTGACTTGCAATTAAGTATTTTGAAGTTAAGGTACTCAAACTGTTGTCTTATAGTCTCCTTTGTATCATTCAATTTCCTTGAAATTTTCAAGACTACGCTGGAAGGCGTTTGCCACATTTTGGGGACCCTTTTATTCCTGTCCTTCTGCCTTGCCATGACCACTCCATGACCTTTATTTCTTCATAGACACTTCTGGAAGATGCAAGGCAATTTGTTCATCCACTTCCTTTCCACAGACTGGATCAGGAATGTCTTCATACATATAAGACCATGTGATGAGCTCAAAGTATAGAGGAAATTTAAAAATATTTAAAACAAATGGGTGAATATTTTCAATATGGGTGAATATTTTGCAATATATGTGTGATCCCTACTAATGCTCCGCCATCTTCAAGTAAGCTCCGACTAAGGGTGTAATTCAAAGCTTTTGTTCAACCCCAGAGAATTTCTCTCATCTCACTTTGTCTACCATAACCAGGTTAGTTAGTTTAGCTGAGGACAGCAGCAATTCCATAAAGATCTCTCTCCCTCCCTCCCTCCCTCTCTACATGACAGGTGTCAGAAGGAACTGAGCTGCCAACAAAAGCCACAGTGTCATGTTTTAGTCCATCTAAGCCAGCTGCTCCTCATCAGCAGCCATGCTTCTTCCTATTCCCTGGTGGCATTTGCGAGACATGTTTAAATAGGCTAGAACTATCACCAGAAAATGAAACATATGAAGCCTTTTTTTTTCCCCACCTGGCAGGGAATTAGATAGGAGCCAAGGCTAGCACACACGTGACATGGCAAGCAGCAGGCAGGAAGGTAGAGGGGGGCAGAGAATGACAGTTTTTGGGGAGCAGCTAAACCCTAGACTGAGTTAGCAACAATCAAGTCTCCCTGTCAGATTACAAGCAGAAGATGAGTTTCACATGTAATGGCATGTATTTCCTTTCACCTCTCACGAGGAACTCCTGGCCATCCACCTTGGATTCGCCTTTGGGTTTCTGCAGCAGGGAGATCCAGTGATGCATTTCCTCAGGAGTGTCGCTGTTGCAGTGAATCACGCGATTGGCCGTGATGATCACAAAAGAATTCGGTCTGCCAGAAAACAAAAGCATTAAAATTAGTCATAACCACACAAATAACTCACAGCACACCCAGAGTCATGCTTTTTACCTTCCCATAAACAGAAAGACTTTCTGAATACAAACTATAGAGGAGTGCAAAATACTTAAGATCATCTCTTCTTCAGTGGCTCTGTCAACTGATGAATGCAGAGACCAGCTAAATGAAATTAAATATCTTTCAAATGCTACTTCCAAAGACTAGAAAATATTAATTAATTAATAAGCAGCTGTTAAATGTCCTCAGCTCATTAGCAAAGGACTTTGACTGACTGGAGTGAACCAGTGTTTGTACCACTGGGCTGAGCTGGTACAGCCATTCTCCTTGTACTTATTAAAACCAGTGCTGCAACAGCAAACACTGGTCTCAGTAGGATCAGCTGCAACATGTTTGAGATTGGTTTTACAAAGGATGAGCTGATCCTGACAAAACAGAGAAAAAATTGTTTTGTTGCTCCCGGATGACTTTGTCCTTCTCCTGCAACTGTATCTTATCAAAAGAATATTCACAATTCTGTACAGAATTGATGCTTTACAGGAAAACAGAAAAATAGAAGTATGACCAGTTCTAGGAGGACAGACTCATAAATCTTTGAAAGCAAAATCAGGTTTCTATGAGAAAATAGAGAAACTGAAAAGCAGAATGCAAGTACGAAGCAAAAGGTGCAATCAAGCTCAGTTAGAAAAATGCATAAATCTATGGAAGATCAAAATAAGCTGCATAAAAATGTTGTTTGAGAATAAGCATTCTCCTCAGAATTTGTTTAACGTTGCTTCAAGTACTGATTTTCCAGAAAAGCATACATCAGCACACACAGAAACAAATTTTCACTGTTAAGCTTACTATTTGTTCCTAGTTTTCACTGGTTCACAGATTAATTATGAGGAGTACAGGCTAAGAACTGCCTAAAATGTTTCCATCAATGAAATCTTAGTTCATTTCTGAAGTGCATTTTCTAAACTACTAAAAACAAAGTCCTAGCAACCTGTGTCAGAGCCTAGAGCTCTGTCCTCAGACTACAGAGATAAATAACTTAATAGCTAACATTTTACTTCAGCACTGTGGCGAGTATCTTTGCCCTGGCTGAACCTGTTAATATGTGGGAAATAATTAAATGTTAACATGAAGGGATATGAAACGTCCCATCATCTCTTCTCTGAAACTAACTAAAGGTCTGTGCTCTGCATTGCAAAGATATCAAGACTAATACAATTTCTAAATTCATCCATTAATCTCCCACAATGCTGTTTCTTTTCCCTGAATCTACAAAATTAAAATTACTCTGTTGAAAAAATGGAAGCACTGCTTTTGCTGGACATATTTGTTCAGTGCTAGTGGTAGGTAAAACTATAATTTTCTGACATTGAGATTATACTGTTTTCACTTTTAGGAGCTGAAGGAGAAACTTTGACTTGAAGACAATACATATATGGGCTTCATGCCTGTGAAGTGATATTGGTTGAAACAAGCTACAGATTTCAGCTATGTTTATTTGTCTAGAGAAAGAGATGTGTGAGTTTCAACAAATACAAACCCCAAAGGAAACCTGGACCTACCCACAAAAATATTGTAGGGAGTTTCTGATTTAAGAGATGGTCATATTGTTGCACCTACCTATCAGGATTGTCTGAGGCACAGACAGAGTCAATAAGCCCAACATCCAGGGTTCCCTGTAAAATGAAGAAGATATAGATTGCCTTTTAGATTACAAGTGTTCTCCTCTGTGAATAGGACTGGAATTGAAACCATTCATCTGAATTCCAACAGCTTGAGTAGAAATGAATGCACGAGAAAGGCACAAGTGAGTCATCTTTGCTCCTTAAACAGCACAAGACATGCAAGGGGCTCCACAGGACTGGAGCAAAAACATTTACAAGTTTCCAGAGGGTATTATGAAGGTCTGAAATAACCTTAGCTTTTATCTCTGTACTGGCAAAATTACATAAATACACCGTTTTTCCCAACTGCTATCTTCTGTCTGGATAACTGTGACCCAGACTAGTCGCATCCATTTTATCTGTGTGAGGCAGCCTCCCTCTTTTCCTCCAACTGAAAAGAGCTATCTGTCATCAAGCTGAGCAACCCACAACAAACCCATGTTCCCCACTGCTTACCCTCTTTGCTACCAGCTTTGCTGTTTCTTTATAATTACCAATGTCCAAGTTTCTTACACTGCTTAAGAAGTACAGCACTGCACGTGCTGGAAAAATACGCACAAATAGTTAAACACAGGGGGCTCCAAGCATGCCCACAGGCTGGTTGCACAGTAACTCACCACAGCATTCTTTGGATTGGCCTGCTCATCCTGCATTTCCCTCAGCTGCTGTGCTGTAGCGCTGTGCACTCGGCTCAGAACATTAAACCAACCGCTGCCAACCAAAACAGAACCACAGTTAAACTTTCAGTACTGAAACTGGCTCAAGAACACAAATTAAGGAACCTGGAAAGATTTCAGTGGGAAAATTTCTTCATTCACAATTTCCTGAATACTATGTCAAAATATCTCTTGGGCTGATCATACCAGATTCCAATGTCTTCCTTCCTCCTTATTTATCCATGAAAATTCTGTGCACGTTCTTCAACCCACTAACAGCTGCTCCTGCAAAATCCAGTTTTCCACTTGTTATTCAAGGAACTCTTAAGTAGGCAGTGGCTTTACAGGGAGCCCATGTCAGCAGACTGAGAAGAGCATACAGCACTTGTAAAAACAGGGTTAGCCGGGAATCTTCTGCCCTAGAGTCCTAGAGACACCCGGGAGCCTTCTTGATTAGTCTCTCTCTGATCTGCTAATAAACTTGAAAGTCATATGGCTGGCAATTAATCTTGGGTTTGTTTATAAATGAATTGGAAGTGAAGTTTCTTGTCTGTGAAAGGGCTTCTCTTACAGACATATCTGGAGGCTAATCACTGCTGCAGAAAAAGCAGATTCTTATCTGCAGCTTCCAGTGAGATCAGCAAACATCCATACTTCATGGAGGATTCTCAGACTGGATACTCTAGGACATCTGCTAATCTGCCCTTTCCTACTGTGAGTGCTGGTGCTTTATTCTCCCTCAGAAGAGAGACTGATAGGGCATAGGCAGAGGCCACATTTGGTTTACACTCATCCGAACAATTCTGCAGTGTTATCTTAGGGCATGCCTACTGCAGCTGTGGTTCTAGGGTAAGTTACTGTTCCTTCCACCACTGCTCCGTACATTTGCCCTTTCTTGTCCATGTGGCTGTTCTTCAGTCTATTTCTGTTAAACTGCATCCAAACACCTTGCCCCTTTCCTACACCAAAATAATAATAAACCCTAAATAATGTCACAGAACCAGTAGATCAGAGAAACAGTTACACTGTCAGGGCTGAGAGAGCAAAAGCCTTGGTAAAAGTGGAAAGACATGAGTGGCTGGGGACAGTAACCTCTTAACTTGCCTTTGCATAGCCAGGACAGGTTGTCCAACCTGCCCTTAAACAACTGATTCCCACTGTCTGGCCAGGATGCCAAGAAGGAAGGACATGAGTCACTTGTTTGCTTTGCACTTGGAAGATTTTATCAGATGACACTGCAGACTCTGATAAGCTGCAGCCTTTTTCTGTCTCCTGGATAAAACCCAGCTGCTCTCGCAATCATTTACAGACAACATGAATAGACTTTTTGTTTGATTCAAGATTCCATTAAATAAATAAATCAGCTATTAGATGTTCCAGTTTATATTAAGGTTTGTGTGTCTGCTGAAGTAACCCTTGAATTCCACATGCTCACAGCCACATGAGAAGCTGGCAGTCCTGTGACTGCCACACTGAACCACAACCTTGGCAGCTGTAACATCAAGTCCCCAAAGTAGGTGTGATGCATCCCAGGAATCACGAAATGACGCTCTGGAACAAATCCCCCCTTTTCTCCAGTAAAAGAGAATTGATTATGTTTCTAAAACTCTCCCATGAGTAGCTGGGTCGGGCCTGCACTGAATGAACAAACCTAACAAAACTTCCTGCTGTACCTGGCATCTTCTGGTGACTCTGCAACAATGTGGTAAACTCGGTCTTCTGTCACAATGTCCAAGGCATTCTCCTTTTCATGAATATCCACAATCTCTCTGGAACACAAGAAAACACAAGAGCCAAAGCTAAAAACCTTTCACAGGCCTGAATTCCATCTGGTTGATTCTTTCACATCATACCCTTCACCACACAGAAGGGAAAGCACTTGGTTCAGATGGCTTGTAACTCCGATAGAAATACAAAATTCTGCCAATACACATCAAGATGTTTAAAAAGATCTGTACAGTTAAAAACCAAAGCTTAAGGCATTATATAGATTTCCAAGACACCAACAGACTAAACGGAAGAAGAGATAACAGGGAGGCTGATATAGAGATCTGTTTACAAAGTCGGGTGTGCCATTCTTTTTGGCACTTTACAGGCCTGCATAATGCTAATAGGTGACCAGTCTGTCCTTTCTTACAGCAGGAGCTGAGGAATTGACTACGGCAGCAGAAAGAGCATTCAGGACTCAGGAAAAGGCACAGTACATGCTGCCAAATTCAAACCCCGCTGTGAGCTTCATAATACCTCTGTGAAATGCCTGGAGAAGCCAGAAAACAGATGGAGTCTGGGTAGGAGAGAACGCATGGGGTATGTACTTAATTAGCCCCTCCTGGTCTGGCTCCATCCATGGCTTGGAAAGAGCTGCTGCTGGATTATGAAAGGCAAGACTGGGAAAAGAACTATCAAGTAATCACAGACTCCCTCCAGAGTAAAACTAGATGTTGTAATTGCCTTTTCCCTCCTTTGTTTCTGATTCTCCAAGTAGCATGGGAGATACGCAGGCCAATGAACAGCAGCACTGGACCCTTCATTACTGATTTAGAGAGTGAATACTGGGCATCAAAGGGATTTCTTTTTGCACTCACTTTGCCCTTCTGATATCAATAGTCCCCTTCAGCTTCTCCTCACTATCATTCTCGAAGTACATCAGCTTGGACTCCCGAAGCACAAACCAGCGGCGTTTCCAGTTGCGGCGCGACAGGGTTGACATTCCTCCCCCTTTTTTGTAGAGCCAGCCTGACTTGAGGGCCTCCTGCTTGGTGCGGAACCACATGAAGGCCTCGTTCTTCAGGACACACCAGCGCCGCCGCCACGGGTTCATGAGACCTCCTGCAAAAGAGAGGCAGCAAATCTTCAGCAGAGACACAACAGGGGCCATGCTTCCACTCTGAGCCTGCCCCCAGGCAGGAACAGCGGCCACTTCAGTTCCTACATCAAAAAAAAGAACTGAAGGAGAGAAACAAAGTTGTGCCTAATTTCAAACATAGAAAAAACAGAACAAAACTAGTGAAACAAAAGCAAAATACATGCACTACTCAAGTGTTTTTGTTCTGAGTTCAGTTTCATAGCTGAGAATGAATCATTTAAGCCCATACCAAGTAGGCACAATGAAGTCTCGGTGGCAAAGATATCTCTGTCATCCAGCTCTCTCGCTATTTGCTTTTTTAAATAAAAGAAGAAGAAGAAAAAAGAAGAATGAACTGAGAACTAAGAGCAAATAAAGATGATGATTCTGGACAAACAGAAGAGGAAAGCAGGTTTCCTGGATCACATCTATCCATGGTTTTGGTAAAATCCACTTACCTTTCATGTAGAGGTAACTGTGAAAATAGGGTGGACCTGAACCATTGAAGATAGTGATTCGTCCATTACAAAACTCTTCATCTGTATCAATGTAAACATCCACTTCTTCCTCACTCTCCAGAAACTAAAGAAAAAAGAAGAGATACAGGCTACTTGGGTTCTCCTGGTGGCACGAGGACTGGAGCAGTTAATAGGGTTAGAGAAGTCACATGATCAGAACTACACATAGTCCCTTTGCAAAAAAAAGCACTGCAGTAAAAGCAGAGGCTTGACAGCTTATCCATTAACGCCTAAAGCAAGAGCATGGAATTTTCATACCTGAAAGGAGAGCAGTGGACAGGCCTAGAAAGCTCCAGTTCCCTGCAGTAACAAAACTCCCTGTTTCAGGGCACCATCCACCTTGCATAATCTAATTTGATGGGATTAAGAGAGAATTTTTCATATTGGAGAAGTTTTCTGATTTTTCTGGCCATAATGCCAGACAAGATGGAACAGTGATTTAACCCCAGCAAGGAAATTACTTGTTTTGGGTTAAGAAAAAAAGCACAGTCCAGGATAACTGAACCCTAAAAACATCAATCTGAATTACTGAAATAATAGTACTGAATTTACTCATCTCTGTTCTCCAACTAGATAAAGGCCCTCAGCCATAAGAAAGTATTTCACACACAAAATAATTTCCTTTACCTTAAATACAATTTCCTTTGATTTGCTTTAATTATTTAATACTAATGAAGGCAGTTCCTTAGACCTTTTCTATCCTCAAATGCATGTTGCTTCTTTTGAGTTCCTTTCTGTCTGCTCTCTGTAACCCTTTTGTCTCATCCCTGGTCCACTCATTCATTCCCTCCCTTGGCATTAAGTTTCAAAAACCAGGTAGTCTTCAAACAGCAGCTACTGATAGCATCTTGACTCACCAGTGGTTATCACTTCCTGTGGCTCACACTATGACAAAATATCAACTGCTTTTTTCATTGGTCTTACCAATGAGCCCAGTAAAACCCTCCACTTCTATTTGCATTTTAATGGTAGAAACTAGCCTAAGCTGTGACAGAATGATTCATGATTTGAAGAATACCTGACAGTGATCTGTGAGTACCTGCCCACAGAGAAGGTACCTTTACTCAAGAGGTCACATAAAAAGTTCAGATGGCTGGCAGCTGACATTAGGGAAATGCAAACAAGAAAACCATGCAACTTTTTTAAGAAAGGTCACAATCTGTCATTGAGAAAACATAATGAAGGAAGTAAATCTGAGTTCCTTAAAAAAAAGATATTTTGTAGTTCAAGTGTCTCTTCTCAGGGATATCATTTATTAAAAGTATTTTTGCAGCTGTCATTGGCTTCACACCTGAACTCCTCACTATCTTATGTGGGCCTTGACATCCTGGTCCTGTAAGGGGAATTATCCCTGCATTATTAAGCAGCTGGCCTGAGAGCACTCAGGAGGTCCAGAGCCAGTGTGGGATGTCAGCTGAGGTGCTGAAGTGCGAGGCCAATAGCCCAGCTCTACCACCCTGTCATTGTCCCTGCAGCAGGAATGAAAAGGTCCAGTGATCCTGGCAGTGTGCATTGGGACCCAGCCCAATCAGCACAGTAATTTCTTCCAGCTTTAGAATAGTTTAACTTGTATACAGCAGCTGAAAATAAACCCTTGACTCTGAACAGACTTAGAACAAGAGAAGTTTTGGTGATGGAGACAAATCAGCCTTTCCCAGCTCCTCTTGTCATTGCACACTGGAATGTGCAATGTCCTTTCTGTGAAATCTCTCTGAAGCAGAAAATACACCTACAAAATACCAGTTGTTTGCTTTCCTTTCTCCTAAAGGGTGTTACAATAATATATGGCAATGGAAACAATCTAAAATAGGTACACATGTACTAGCTTGTGTGCCAGCAGACACCAGACAATCACAAGCCCTCTGGCCTTCAGCCTATCTATGACTCTTCCCTTTTTTTCAAGCTGATTATTGATATGAGAGTTACATATCAGTAATTATACCCAGAGAGAGCAGGCATACAGTAAGAAGACACAGATATTATAAACATCAACAAAGTCACACTAATGTCCAGAAGGGTGAAGGGAGAGATTCTCACCGAGTCCAAGCTGCCACGGTTGGAGTCCAGGCTGGTACCATGGGAGTGTCTCAGACCCTCCTCATCATTCAGAGGCTCAGCTGAGGCGTTACCTGCATCTCCATAGCCATCAAACTCCTCGTGGTCATAGTCAGACTCCACATCAGGGGGGGAGGTGTAAATGGGCTCTCCTGCCTCTCCACTGTTACTCCTCTGTGTATCAGAGACACTGCTGTAAACACTTTCTGCTGGGTCAGACAGGGCTCTCTGCTCCTTGGGACTACTGGTTCTTTCCACAGGCAGCCCTGGAGCAGGGGCAACCTCTCCCACTTCCCTCTGGAGAAGCAAAAGGCTTGTGTTTGCAACTTCCTTTGAGTAGTTACCACTATTTCTTGTGCCATGCTGATTTGAGACCACCAAACTGGAAGTTGGGCGTCCTTCATCATCGGCATGAAAACCCTCATCCACCTCTTCTTCAGCCAGTGGTGCCACCAGGCTGCAGTCAATGTTGAGTGTCCCCTCACTAGAAAGTGAGCGCTCTAAGTTCTGCACACTTTCATCCAGATTGCCAAAATCCAGCAGCTCCAAGAATTCCTGGGCAACCCTTGATGCCTCTTTTTCCAACCTCTGTATCTCTTCTTCTCGCTGCCGACAGATTTCATTTCTGGTGTCCTCAGAGATGACAGACATGTGATCCTCTTTCTGTTGCTGCAACTTTTCAATCTCCTTCTCCAGTCTTAAGATCTCCTCCATCTGACGTCTCTCTTCTTCTTGCAGGGGAATATCCACCTCCTCAGTGTATACTGTTTCCACCTTAAAAGAATTTAGAACAGTGTTAAAGCACTTTCTTCAACCTGTCTGTGCTCCTTGCTTGGACCTTTCATTCTTCCTGTCTGCTGTGCTCACCTTATACTTACCACCTGCAGAAAGATGACTCCAAGCATCCTGCAATCATTCATGGTGTAAAAGCTAAAGGTAGAACTGCTGGATCTTCAGGTACCTCCTTTTTCCCAGCAATCTACCTCCATTATGAATCATACAAAAAAGCTCACTGAGTTCAGTGAATTTTTAGAAAAGCCTCTCTATCTGTTGGTCCCTGTACATTGCAATTTGAATAAAAGCAGCCTCAAAGTCCGTTCTCTCTTTTTGAACTCACACACATACAGGAGAAAGCAACTATATATGAATACATACATGCATAGGCTACTTAAGAGCTGAAGATCTCCCAGAAATTCATTAAGAGGTCTGGAAATTTCACTGTTTCTTGAAATGAGGATCTGACCATCAGAATCTGGGGCTGGAAGGGCTATTTGCATGAAGCAGCAACCACAGCCCTACAAAACTCCACCCAGAATTTCTCTGCATTCTTTACCATCACTAGATGGCCGATGGCTGACTGCTGAAGACTCTATCTTACTCTAAATTTTCCACATTGAAGTAACAGGAAATTTCTATCAGATACATGATAATTGGAAGATGGAAGATACTGGTAACTTTTACTGATGTTTTGGATAAAGCCACCCTTACCTCCACAGAGGATGTTGAAAACATACACATCAGAGAATAGATACACACATGAGACAAAGTAAAAACAAATTCCAACAGGATTTCTTGTACTTCTTAATAGGACTTATGACAATGCAGTCAATATATTCACTCATTTAAGCCTTAATCCTTGTTTTTTTTATTTATCTAGTTGCTGGCTCTCTACTTGACTCTTACTTGTGGATGAATGCATTTCTATGCTTCCAACCTCTCCTGAACAAAGATGGCCTGAAACTGGGGAACAAGTGGTATGGGGAAAAAATCAATGAAATGCACAGCCATTTTCACACACCTCAGGGTAGGTGGTCTGCTCTTTGGTATGTCAAGTACCAAGAATTAGATCGGTTACAAGGGGTTTATTTTAGCTATGGCAGCAGTTGGCTGCACTCTTATTTCGGCAGTTACAGGCAACAATCCAGCAAAACAGACTGTGTCACAGTGTAGCACATCACAAGGTTATCTAACAAGCTCAAGCAGTAGAGATAAAAATAGGATGCTGCATGTTCAATATGGAAATTTTCAAATAGAACCAGTGCAGGCTCATACAAAAGCCTTGAAAAAAGCCCTACCTTGTTAACACTGTGCACCTTTGCCTGCAGGTTTTGCGTGAACAAAGCTCATTTTTTAAATAGCGTTGCCACAATACTGATGCTGCCACAACAGTACCAGTATCCAGGCAAAGCAGAGGCAATGAAGGACTCTTCACAGATATTCACAAGAAACCATGTGAAAAGAACAACTTTTAAACTTACCTGGGCCACCTGCAATAGCGCATTCAGTTGCTCCTTTTCTCTGTTAAAAAACAAAACATAACAGTCAGAGACAGACCTAGTTCTCCTACGTGAGGTTTTCAGAATTACATGCACACATCATCCCTCCGTGGATAAGGTTAAAATGAGGTACTTGCTGTAA
The DNA here is from genome assembly GCF_047830755.1 of Zonotrichia albicollis. Taxonomy (NCBI): domain Eukaryota; kingdom Metazoa; phylum Chordata; class Aves; order Passeriformes; family Passerellidae; genus Zonotrichia; species Zonotrichia albicollis. Next base: position 30,655,869 of record NC_133828.1, read on the forward strand.
GACTGATTTAAAAGCTTTTGCAATTTAGTAAAAATCCAATTCTCTGTGGTTGGCATGACCTTTGTGGATGTAACAGATTTTCCCCATGCACTTAACTTTCAGATCAATTAGGAAATTAGATTAGTTGAAACACACCAGGAAGGACATTGGAAACAGTGACAGAAAGACAAATCAGACTCATGATAAATGTAAACAGAATCTTCTGAAGTACAATAAATCTGTGCATATTGAGGTTGTGTAATTGACAGCTATCAGGAAACTGTTCATTTTTTAAAAATAGAATTATTAGAATACTAGCACTGAATTTGTGTTTTGTTTTGCTTTTACTGTATTAAAGCCCCAACTCACATAACTTCTCAGTGGCTTGCTAAATCCAGTTTATTAGCGAAGACTGTAAGAGTCAGAGTTTCTTAGTAAACATGAGCAGAGGAAAAACACTATGCCACAGTGTTGCAGCTCTACCCAGTTCAAAAAGGGTACACTCCAAAGCAAAGCTGTCACTATGGCCAGTTTCTCCAGAGCAAGTATGCCACAAACAACTGAACCAGCAGACAAACGAATGCCAGGGTCATGCTTAGGGAGCAGGAATAGGATGCTGCTGGATGGAAGAAAGTGACCACTGCCAGTGGTGACTTTCAAACCTATAATTCAACCCCAGGGAGAACAGAAGGGCAATGATATTTTTTTCCCAGGCCATGCAGATTTTCCCAGACAAATTCTAAACTGCAGCTGTAAGTCACAAAGTCCTTAAAGCGCTCACTCTTGTGCTCACACTCTCAAAAAAAAAAATCCAGGAAATATTTGTAAATGAAAGCTGACAAAAGTGAGATCCAGATGGTTCCAACTCCACTGAAAGATCCCTAGCAGTCACCATGAGTAAAACTACTGCCTTAAATTACAAGAGAGCTCAAAAGCACAACCATTTTAAAACACATTAGGAGTGCCACCTATAATCTACATACAAATTCCTGCAACTGTCGCTCACAGTTTTTAAACCTTTGGTATTTCTTCCTGCTTTCTAGTCTTCATCAACTGATCTACACTCTTTCTGAAATGTGACACCCAAAACTTGGGACAGTATTCCAAATGAAGGGTACTGAAGCATCACCTCATCCTACAGAAACAATTCTGTTTATAGAGAGCATTTGCTTGCTCCTCTCACACAGCATGACACTGGTGACACACTCAACTTAGCCTGCAGACCTTCCTCCTGCTGTTGAAGTAAGCATTCCTCCTCCGCTCCCCGTGCACTTGATTATTCCTGACTGTAAATCTGCATATGTCTGAACCCAAAGTTATCCTGCTTTTCAGATCCTTTAACTTGCCAAAATTATCTGAACTGTAATCCTAGGCTATATGCCTACAGCCCCTCAGCAGATGGTTTTATCTGCAAATTTAATAAGGATATTCGTATTTCCTTATCCAAGTTCTTATGAAAACACTGCACAAGTACCATATCCAGCACAGATCATGGAAAAATCCCATTCAAGAGTTCACTTTTATTTAACAAAAAGCTACTATTGTTTATTAATTAAATGCAGTAAAAATACAAATCCTAATCTTGCTTCACATACTTTTTCCCAATGCAAATTTCTTCAAGCATCTTAGAGTATTGTCATAACATATCAAAGCCCTTACCAAGCTTTTATCTACCCAAAGTCCAGTTACCTATCCTCCATGGCTTTTCCCTGTCCACAAGACATGCCATAAGACATCACAGAAGGGAACAGGTAACTCTAACACTGTTCTTCAGAAATCCACATTGGCTTAATTCCTTTATCAAGCATTTACAACTGTTTGATCATTTGTTTCAGTATTTTCCTGGAACTGAGGTCAGGTTGACTGGTCCACAATTCCCTTATTTAAATATCTTCCTTTTCCCATTTTAAAAGGGGGTCGTAATTGTTTGGTATTTTCCATTTTTATGGAAAAATTACTATCCATATTATCACAAAGAACAAGAAAGAGAATAGCTATTGTTTTAAACTGCTTTAGCTAGCTCTGGAAGTACCCAAACATTACTTTCATCAAATCCCCGTACCTTCTTTATCATTTGTAATTTGATTTATCTGAGCATTTTCTAACCTTTTATTTCCATGACATGTTCTGAATTCTTGTACATCCTTCCTAATCATATTTAGTATCCAACAGTTAAGCTTTTGGGGAAGATAAAAATAGCATCAAATACCTCATTTTTCTCAACATTATTATTTTTCTCCCTGTTGAATGTTAGACCAAATTGTTCAGTGTCTCCCCTCTGCTAAAAGTGTACATACAGTAACTGTATGCCAACTTCTGGTTCACTACAGCTCAAATCGTGCCTAGGTCCTTCCTGACTTTGTCTCCACATTTGTGTTGTTTTTTGATTGTTCTCAGGGGACTTCCACCTCATTTTTTAGGTCAAATGGATATTCCGAAGTTAGACACGTTGGTCTGCTAGTACGGTCCTGGCTACTCACTCAGGTGCCATTTAACATTCATTAGTAAATGAAAATAAAATGAGTTTGCCTGACTCCTAGAAACATTGACACTTCTCTGCCATGATTCTTGCCTTGATTCAACCCAAGATGATGGGCTGAACACATCTCTCCTGCTCTGGGAACTGAAGGGCAAAACCACTCTATAGCAAATAAACTAGACAGGTCCTTCCTTTTATTACAGAATCAAATGCTGAGTTGGAAGGGACACACCAGGATCAATGAGTCCAACTCCTGGTCCTGTGCAGGACACCCCAAGAGTCACACCATGGGCCCAAGAGCATTGTCCAATGCTTCCTGAACTCTGTCAGGTTTGGTGCTGTGGGCACTTCTTTGGCGAATCTGTTCCAGTACTGACAACCCTCTGGGTGAAAAACCTTTTCCTGGTATTGAACCTGCATCTTCCCTAACTCAGCTTCCTGACATTTCCTTGAGTCCTGCCACTGGGCATGACAGTCAAGAGATCAGAGCCTACTCCTCCTCTTCTCCTCATGAGGATGCTTGAAGACCACAATGAGATCTTCCCTCAGTCTCCTCAAGTGACCTCAGTCACTCCTCATACAGCTTCCTCTCCAGACATTCACCATCCTCACTGTCCTGCTTTGGACACTCTCTTGTTTAATGTTTTTTACATTCTGGTGCCCAAAACTGCACACAGGACTCAAGGTGAGTGCTTCTAACCTTAGAATTTTCTGATGCTTGCCACATAGTCTTGATGAGATCCCCCTTTGGGAAAGTACGTAACAAAAGCCTACGAGAACTACTTCTGAAAAGCAAACTACCACACCATTATATGTGAAAATTATATAATAATAAACCCAGCAGAGTCCAGCAAGTGCAGCAAGCAGCAGTGCTGACCCCACAGACTGCAGCACTTCCCACTGCCCACAAGAACTGCTGGGTAAGTTCCTTCGTTCCCATGGGGGAATCCTGCCATCCTTCCCCTTTGTCTCCCAACAGCATGGTCACCTGCAAGGGCCGTCATCTTGAGAGGGAGGCTCTGACGCCATTTTCCCTTTGGCTCCCTGTGCACCATGGCCTGTGGTGGGTGCCATCTTGGAAAGGGGGATTTCCACCATTTTGGGTTTCAGATTGTTCTCAGGGAGTTTGTGAGATTTAGCAATTTTGTATATAGTGATTATTTACTGTTGGTTTTTGCCTGCTGCAGTTTCACTTGTTAGTAAACTTATTTTTTCACACATAGCTATTTATATTCATTCTTTATTGGTGGTAAGGGACCGGTTAAAACAAAGGGGGAGAACCCATTCTAGAACGTTCCCCTTTAAACTGCCTAAATCCAAGACAGAATGCAAGATACCATCTTGTACCTTTCCTTCACCTCTTCCTCTTCCTGTTTCCTCCTACGCTCCTCCTCTTCTTGCCATTGTCTTTCCTCTTCCTCTCTTCTGATCTGCTCTTCCTCCTCCTGCCTCCTTCTCTCCTCGGCTTCCTGCCGGCGCAGCAGCTCCTGCTGCAGCAGGTGCTGGTAGAGGCTGCGAGCCAGGCGGCCACGCCAGTGCTTCTGCAGCGTCACCGCAGAGGCCTTCAGGCGCTGCAGGCTCTTCTTCCAGAAGTACGCTCGGTAGTTCTTTTGGATTATTACAACACTGGATAGCACCTTCTGATACTTCTTCCTGGAAACAGAACCACACGCTTAATGCATCGCTAAGCCATACATTCTGCACTCCTCATGCCCTTGCACACTGACCACATCCACAGGAAAGTCCTTTTCGAAAAATACAGGTCAGAAGTGACATGATTCCTGTTCCTCTCCTGCCACTCACTACCTGTAAATCATATTCACCTCACTGTTCTCCCTCCTAATCTACCAATAGTTTGTTTCAATGGGCACCTACTTTTATGAAGACTCTCAGACGATGAGAGGACCTTCCCTTTCCATTTGGCCATGGAAAGAGAAGGTCCTCTGGCCCAAAGTCTCCTTGCATTGCATATAAACACATTCCCTGTGCAGTGGGCATAATCATTCAGTATGGATTTATTATAATAGAAACATACAAATGCCCTTACTATATGAAAACAAATATTGCGCCATCTCTTAAGTGATCAAAAGCAAAGCACCCCAGGAAAGGCAAAACCAGTGCAAAAATAGATTTGGCGACATTAATTTCACATTTTCTGGGAGAAAACACACTGATACTACAATATTGACAGTTGAATCAAACATTGTAACAAGTTCACATAAAGAAATACTTCTATTGCACAACATTTTGCCTAAACAAGAATCACAGAGTATCTTGAGTTGCAAGGAACCCGCAAGGATCATCAATGATATCAAAATCAATTTTACAGCACTTTAAGAACATGACAGGGCTCCAAACGACAACAATCACCATTCAGTATTTCTGTAGTCTAGTAATGTTGTAGAAAAGTGAGGTTTTACCTCTGCATTAAAGACTATCAAGGACATGAAAAAAGTTCCTGGTAGAAGTTTGTACATGATACATAAACAGGGCAAATAACAGAAGTTAGCATTACACAGTAATCTGGATCAATTTGTAAACTAGATTCAAGCAAACATTAAACAATCCAAAAGAGCCAATCATAAGGTTTTGTATTGAAGAATCAAAGGCCAAACACAACTGATGTGGGACTATGTTGGGAAGCAGCAAGTCAAAACTGGATTTTTGGGCTCCAGATCATCACACAAAGGCAAACTCCCACCACGATACTATAGAAAAAATACTACTGGGATTCTTATTCTTGCAAGCAGAAATATTGTTGTATAGAATACTGCTTTTATTCTGTGCACTGTGCTAGCACCCCCATTTCAAGAACAATGTTAGACCCTCAAGTGATTTCTAAGGAAGCAGGACTGGAACCAGAAATTCAGATGTACAGAATGAGAGCAATTGCTCCATGCAGGACCTTAAGAAATAGAAAAGCCTAAGGAAAGACTTTACCCCAGATAAAGTATCCACATTTCTATTTTTCCAACAGGGGCCATAAGATTTAACCAACCTGAAGCTGACATCTATTAAGGCTGAAAATAAGCAGACATTTTTAAAGTAATTCAATATATTTGGATGCCTTAGTATCTTGAACTGAGGAAACAACCATTGGTACCAGTCAAATCAAAAACTTTTTTAATCCAAACAAAATTGCAGAGAGAAATTTTCTGGGGCTGTTGCGCAGGATCTTGGGCCAGAAGGCTACAGTAATCCTTGACGTTTTACAGTCCTAGAAAGCACATTGGAAATAGCATGGTATTCTCACATAAACTTCCCACAGATCTTCTGCAACACCCTGAGGAAAAGACACACCTTAAAATCCCTCTCCTGGCAAGGAAATTCCCTTCAAATGGCAACAGGGACCTATGCTGACAGCTTGCCACCTCCCTGCACATCAGATCCATCAGCCCAGTCAAGAAAATCAGGAGAGGGATGCTGACAGATGTAGTGTGCAGAGGTCATGCTCTTTTCCATAAGTAATAAGTCAAAAGGAGGAAGCCCAGAGAAAGGAAAAGCAAGAGGTGATAAGCAGTAGGAGATCTTAGGTTAATTACTCCTGGACTGCAGACCCCTTATCCCCATTCCTTCTGTCCACCCTGTGCCCTGCACAAGGGGTGTGAACAGCTGCACATGCACTCTCTGCCAAGGCAGACTGAGAGCATCAAAAAGGGTACTCTGACTTTTACAAAATGCATCTGCCAGAAACTCTGTCAAGTGCAACATGTGCCAAGCCCTGCCCAGCTCTAGGCCAGCTCTGACTGCTAATCTGCCAGGCTGAAGTGCCCCCTCATTCCTCATAACCACAGCCAAGCTTGCAGATGCCCTTCAGCTGGAATTGCTGCTGCAGGCAGCAAATCTCATTCCCCTCGTTCCAGCTTCCACTCACCCTTCTGCACTGGCCAAAGAAGTTCAACCTGCAGACCAAGCAAAGGGACTTGGAGACCCAAACATGCAGCACACCAGAGAAGGCAGGCTGGCAGCAAGACTCCAATGCTGTATTTGAAATTTACTTAATTATTCTCTCAATGAGCTGTAGTTAGCAGTTATGCCTCCAAGGAGTAGAGATCACAGGGCTACTGTCTTCTTCCCATGAAGAACAGTCCTGAAGAAACCAGGGGCACAGCCAATTTCATACATGGATCCTGTACTATGTGGTTTTTAGCTGGTGAAGCCGTTACCTGCATCTCAGAGCCCCACAGATTAGCTACATAAGAATGGGATCATTTCAATGGGCTTGATTTTCTTGTCTCACATTTTAGTGATCAGAGATACTAGGCGGCATAGGCTGCAGGGAATGAGAGCGAAGAAAATCTGGTTCTCCAGGCTCACAGAACAAGTTCACAAAGGGGGAGAAACCAGTAAAATCCCTCCTTTGCCAGTCTACTTTGCATGAGACCAAATGAATTTAAATACACTTATACTTGCAAAACTAACAGAAATGGTATCAAGCTTAAGGCAGCACATACTGGTATTCCTGCCCAACTCTGCACAGACCATTCAGCACTTGCCCAGATGAACTCCTGCCTGCTGGACTTTTTTCAATCCAGGTGCAGTGCAACTGGAAACTCTCTTCACAGAAAGTTTTACAGACCCCCTTTCCAGCTCTTCTTTACTCTCCTCCCCTGTGAAGTCCAGTTACCTCCAGCTGCTTGTGAAGATTTACACTGTGGCTGCAGAAGCACAGCTTGTCCTTAAGGATGAGACTCATAACAGCAACATGTGGGATGAGGAATTCAGAAGTGTGGAGGCTGAAGGACCACAAGATTTCTAACCAGGAGGAACACTGCTGCCACACAGTCTCCATCACAGCCCTGCAGAACAGCTTCCTCACCAGGATCTGAGAAAAGCAGTAATCCAGTATATGCCTGCAGTGGTGTTTCCAGCAAATCAATTTTCCTGCGCTAATCCCTACCCCTCTCTCCAAATGCTAGACAAAAAGTAAAAGAGAGAAGAGGCCCTGACATAAAGAACTTGCAATCTCATGTACAAACAATAGAGCGAGCTCATTTGTCTTCCTAGAGGGAAATAAATAAATGAATAAAAAACCCCAGAGACCAGATGTGTATTTTGCTGATATTCCACACTGGCAAGGCAGGGTACAACCCTTGCACACATTTCCCAATGAAAAATGAGCTACCTGGTGTAACTGGAGCTCTAAGAAGAGTGCCTGCTGAAACAGTTCTGCTGGCCAGGGATTTCACCTCCTCACAACCCTGACTGACAGGTGTCTGGAGCAAAGACCAGCCAGGAAAGAGCATCTTACTGGGATTAAGTGTGCATACCACGGCCATTAAGGAGTCAGCTGTTGCACTGACTTCGAGGGCAGAGGAGGGGCCGTTTGTCTGCAGTTGGTTCTCCCAAACCTTCACTGGTCAGGTGCAAAAGGGAGAGGCAAGAGGAGATTACTGTTGCAGAGCTGGCCAAAAACCAATTCTGAACAGTTAATTAAAAGGAGAGGGCGATCACAAGGCAAACAGGCAGGGCGAGGAAGGAGGGTGAGCAAAGGCAGAACTGCAAGTGAGGAAGAAGCAATTCGCAGGGGGAGCAGAAAACAGAGTTGACAGGCACAAGGGAAAGGAGGGGACCCAAAGCGTAGGTGGGGCCCAGCCAGGAGAGCCCTGAAGGCAGGGAAAAGGTGTCATCACAGGCAAGCAATGGGTACAAAAGTCCACGGGAAGCCTGCTGAGCAGCGCTGAGGGAAGGTGCAAACGTGCACATAACTGAAAAAGAGGTGCCAAAGGTGCAGGAAAGGTTTCAGCAGAGCTGATGCTGGCAGGGAGGGCAGATTCTGCAACTCTCCCTTAGAATACAGGAGGGGAAGACGGGACGGATGCTAGGGGACTAGAGAGCAAAGCAGGGTGTCGGGGCAACCCAGGCACGCAAGCACAGGGATGGTGGGGCAGCCCCCAGCACTGACCTTGCCATGTAGCCCAAGACGTGGGCCCGGATGACTATAGCTGCTTTCCTCAACTCCTCTTCCCGATCCTTCTCCAGCTTCTGCTCAAGAGCTTCCTTCAGGAAAACCTGACGCCACGGGGAGGAGTTTCAGTAAACACAAAGAGAGGAAAGAAGTCAGTCCCCGGGAGAGCCGGCCGGTTTCATCCCCGGGTGAGCGGCGCGGAGAGCGCTCCGTGCCCGGGCGGCCGCGCCGCCGCCGCCCCCGCGCTGCCCCGGGCGCCCGCACTCGGAGCGCCGGGAAAAGTTCTGCAGCGGCGGGAGCCAAACTCTGAGCCCAACCCCCGCCGCCCTCACTCTGTGGTCAAGACTTAAAAGAGAGAGGGAGGGAGCAGAGGAAGGAGGGAAAGAGGAGGGAGGAGGAGAGCCCAAGTTTGCGCCTGTGATTAACTCTTTCCCAGCTGACAGCTCGCCCGGCGCAAGCCGGTACCTCCCTGCAGCAGGTACTGGGACCTGCGGGGGTGATTAAATATTTTGCGAAGAAACTCCTCCGCGTTTCAAGGAAAGGGAGGAACTTTCAAGATTTCTAGGCTCCAGGAAGTAACCTTTACAGGAATCTTAATGGAAGGCAGGCGGAAAGCCAAAAGCCCAGTCGAGGCACAAAGCTGCGCTTACTCTCAAGCCCACCGGTGCTGGAGCCCTCCACAGACCTCCAGACACTCTGGGCTGAGACGCTCCCGTGCTGAAGAGGTTCCACAGTGGAGCATGCACTAGGGGCAACTGAGCTCTGACCACAGAACTCTCCAGGTATTACTGGTTGCACGCCAGTGTCCAGTATTTTAATTCTCAAGCATCTTTCACCGCCTGTATTCACAACTTCTGCTCGGTGCTAAATGCTTGTGAAGAATGCAGGTGCTACGTTAAAGACAAAAGAACTGAGATACAAGCAAGATAAGGCCATGTTTACAGGAATTGTGCTGACATGTCTAAGCAATGTTAAATCAGCTGGCTTGCATTAGGTTAGCACAGGATTCAGCAGAAATTCCTGAAATAAATGTGCTGCTTTTTAGATGGATTGCAGCCTGCAGGAAGCTCCACGGTGCTGTGGGTACACTGCTAGCAGTACCCAGACTAGAATAGGCTGGTGAGACACGTCCATACAAGCTGCAGGCACAGCAGCAAGTGCCATATGGCCATGCTCGTGTGACCTGCTGCCTGGCATTGGATAAATCCCTGCCAGGGCCAGCAGCAGAACAGGCTACCCTAGGGAAGTGCAGCCCCACTTGTTAAAGCACTGGCATGGACGCAGGATGTGAGCTGATACTCATCAGTCTGCAGAATTGAAAACCACATTAATCAGTAGAAACTCCTTACAAATGTACTGGCTTCATGTGGTTGTGGTGAGAGGCCAAAGATTTGAACAGCCATTTAGTCCAGTGCCCTGCACCAGTTCCCCTCTTTCCCACTTACCTCCCCTCTATGTCCCTCTATACCTTCCCCTCCATCACTGCTTTTGGCCTCATCCCTTAAGGCTCTTCCTTCCCCCTGCAATTACCATTGTGTACTGAGGTGTACTGACACCCTTCCCTGAGTTAGTACCCATAGCCAGTGGCTTTCCTGCACTTGAATTTCTCCTGGGGAGCAGCTTCCATTAAGAAATGAGCTGTTTTGTAATGACTAAATAACCATGGGTAGCCTGAAAAGAAGCTTCATTATCAAGGTACTGCCAACCATGAAGCTGGCATCCTTCCCTGCAAGTTGTACATCCACTCCCTCTGTCAACTCAACAATCTTTTAAAGATTTCTTTGAGGCAGGGATTGCTCTTTCCATTACATTCCAGAACCAAGCAGCAGTCACCCATTTCAAGAACGCAACCAGCAAAACACTGTCTCGGTCCATTATTTTCATCAAATTGCAAAAATACTCAGGCCATCAGTATTTCCCTAGCAAGCACAGTCTTTGCTGAGCCAGGCCAGCTTGGGGTGGAGGAGGAACTTCAGGGCATACAGAGATCCATGAGACGCAACCCTAATCCTATAGGATTACAGGATCTATATATGCTAGAGTGAGAGGTTAATCTAAAAAAAAAACCAGCAATATCTACTTATAAACTTTTGGTATTTTGAAGGTTTGGAGGTTTTTTAGACTCCACTAGCTGACAAGGAAGAATAACATGCATTTCAAGTCCAGAAGTTTTTTTGATGCCTTGCGGAAATAAACTAGAAAGTGGCTGTTTCTTTGTCATTATTCTAGTAATTTTCTGAAAACATGGGACTGTTTTCATCTGAGAAAAGAATGGCTAAACAAAACATACAAGGTTACATCTATCATATTCTGCTGATACTAGACACTGGCCAGGTTTTAAACCACAGTGCATCACCACAGTGTTCCTCACATAACCTCAAAGCCTGCATGCACCATCAGTGGGACAGTGAACATGTTAAGGTGTCTCAGAGATCAGCAGACACAAGTGTAACTGCTTGGGTACCCACGTGTACATAAGTGGGATCATATGATTCTTGGGGACAACACTGGGAAAGCAGGAAGTGGGTCACTGTGACCTGGATGCCAAACAATGTACAGCAACCTCCTCCTTCAAACAGGCCATGCAAACCAGCAGGTTGAAATGTGGAAATTAATGCCTTCAAACAGCAAAGGTTACTGTGTTAAACCACTGTAGAAATCAGTGTTGTGGGTATGGCAAGTATGGCAGAAGGCCCAGGTGCACTGAAGGAAGGGTGCCATGGAAGCTGCTGCCCCATCCCAGCACATCCCCAGTGAAGGCAAAGGCACCTTAGCACAATCTCTTTCATCATCACACTGCTTGCTTGCATCCAAACCCTCAACTCTGCCATACCACCATATAAAACCTGTATTGCATACATTAATACCTCTTATAAACATTAATTTGACAATTGACAGCACAGCAGCTGCTCTATTCTTAATGAAAAACACAAAGATCATCCTGCCCTTCCTCCTCCGTTTCCTTTCCCAAGCTTCACAATCCCCTGCACTAATTCACAGAGTCCTTTCCTTCCTCCTTCAAACAATTGCTAGGGATATAATTATCCTTCCATTCATTTTGCAGGAAGTATTCCCCCTTCTATAAGCCTTGCTCTTCACCCACCCCTTATACTTCTTCCTAGGTTACATCCCCATGGGCTTGTCACACCTTTTTCAGTAGCTACTCCTGACTAAGCCAAGATTGGTTCTGGGAATACCAATGTGAGTACCCAGAGCTGCACCTGTAGCAGCAAAAGTGGCAGTAAGGCCATGCAGGGGACTTCCTTTTCAGGACAATGACCTATGCTCCGTTCCCCTTAGCTGGTAGCTTCACCTTTACCTGAAAGACTCTGGAAAAATAAGGCTCTTTTCTCCATCAACCCAAGTATTCCAGGTCTATGTTACCTAGCACCAGCTGAAACATGAATGCCGACAAAGCAGTCTGTAATCCAAGGCACAGCAGCTGGATCCAGACAGCAGGGAAGGTCCTACCAGGAAGCACCACTGCTCTGCAAGGCCTCACCTTGGCAGCTGCTTTCCTAGGGACAGGCTTTCTGGAGGCACTGTCACAAAGCTGAGTTGCAAGGTGGTCTCCAAGGGAGGGATGAAATGGCTTTGCATGGGAAAGAATGCCAAGCAACTCATCTGAAGAATGTAATGGCAGGGTAGTACACCTTGGAATGATAGTACCTTGGAGCAGCCAGGGGCTGGCCAGCCATTCAGCATGGCAGCAAGTGTGGAACATGCCAGGACAGCCTTGGAATGATCCATTCTTTCAATAGACAGAACTGCTCCCCTCTACCAGGACACACATCTCTGATACAAACCATGTCCAATAGAAAGTAACTTCTACAGCCAAACAAGATGGCTCAACTGCTTTCCAGCTCCAGGAAATTTTGCTCCTTGGGCATCAGGAATACAAAGATTGCTTCTCTTAATCATTTCTTTCTTTCCATAATATCCAGACTCACAGCAGCCAGCGCCCAAGCAGAGAGATTGCAGTGTACCAACATACAGCTCTTCAGTCAAGTTTTAGTTTACAGAACACAATAATTAAAAAATAAATACATTGGACTATATCCAGAGTTTTGACAAAACACACACACATTTTCTTTGCCACAATTGCCACCCATATTGTCTTTTTCCAAATAATTTGTGCAGGTCAAGGAATGAGTGTAAACAAGCAGATGGACTCAGTCCTTCATGATGCACAATGGGGACTGAAGAGAAAAGGGACCTATAGCTTCCAGGGGCTCAAAGCATCCTGGATTTCCTGCTTGTTGTTAGTCTGCTGTAAGCTTTGGGCTTCAGCTGTATAGCTTATAACCTTTTGTACTCTAAAAGGTGAGTTATGTGCTTGTGAGTTTGGTCCTCCATCCTGCCACCCTTATTGTAGCGCAGCAATCTTCCACCTCTTGTCATGCTGGAAGAAAGTTCAAACTCTGTGTTTACCAGCTCTAACCACCATTTTCTAAGCTTTCCAGACAGCTCTGCAACACACAGTCTCCTCATAGGCTTTAACACTGAAATGCTGGGAGACTGGCAGTCACCCAAGCAATGTGGATTATCCAGGGACAAGAATCACCAAAATGCTTCCTGGTTTGCAGGCACCAGTGAGGAGACTCCTGATTCCAAAATCAAAGATAGGGAACACTTTAACCACAGACCAGAAATACAGCTAAGTGATAAAATCTTCTTTCTGGAGCATCAGTGGAGGCATGGGGGAAGAAAAAAACCAAAACAACCAAACTCCAGCTTAGTACATGTCCTTCCCACAACAATGGCCAGTGGTTTCCTTGATTGCCACATAGAGCTCATAGCCCAGACTCTTAAGTGGACTACCACCAGTCCTCTAGGAAGAGGAGAGAGATCTTGCTTTAATAAATATTATAGTCTATCCACTTACTGAGAAATAATTGCTCAAGGCAACAAATGTCATCATCTGATCTCCTGGACAAATTAAATGTGCATGTTCACTAGAATCACTGAATCACTTCTGGTTTCATTGTGACACTGGAAATATTCTGAAGTACTTTTCTAAAGGCTTAAGGGCAAAAAAAAAATGCAAGAAGTTGCTTTGATGTGCTACCATCTGCTCTAGATATGAACTGCATCCCCACTATTGAGAAATGCTGCCTGCATTGGACACCATCCCTCTTGGAATATTCTTTGAAGAATTTACTGGAGTGTGTGGAAAGTTGTGAGAGAGACAGCTTCACACTCCCAGATTTCTATAGCAATATACCTCAAAATGCTCACATCTATTTCTGCATGAAAATCCTGACTATTCCAGGCAAGAGAGAAGTGTTAAACATTCACCAAAACAGAAGCAAGATCTGAATTACGCAAATGGGCAGAAGCATTTGGATACCTATTCACAGAAAATGTATGCTAGCATCTGGGCTAGATGCAAAAGCATCATCTGAGCTTCCCCAACAGAAAGCTGTCATACATCTGGTGATGTAGCTATTCACAGCTTAGATATACACCAAGATTCAGCTCACTGCCCCGGGCAAGAATTTCAGTTAGTCAAGCAGAGTGAAATACCTGGCACAAGAGGCAAGAGTTAATGGCACACATCACAATTACATAAATCAGAGCCATGCTTGTTCCCCTTGAATCTTTAAATTGGATCAGACACAACAAAATCAAGCTGGCTTGGTCAATTAGGAGTTTAGATAAAATCAAAAAACCTGCTATGTCTCTAGGTACATAATATGGGAAATATTTGGATGCTGCAGGTCAGTGGCACAGGCCAGTGGATTGAAAGGATCATGACTGCAATGCCTTGCAATCTGACCAGATGCAATCATGTCCCCTTGCAGCTGGAGTAAAGCCATACCCTTCCCCCCACTGATGCAGTACCTTGGTTTTACCCAACTGCCATTCCTTCTTGCTGCTGTCATAGGTCTGAAGAAAACCTGCACATACAGCTTTGCTGTTCTCTGAGAGGCTTGGCCCCTTCACAAGCATCTTGTACCTAAGAACAAAACAGAATCTCATCAGATTACAGATGACAGTAACTGCCCCCTTTCCTCTCTCTTCCCAATCTTTTAACTCTAATTATCCTCCTCTCATTAGTCCTTTTTCCTCTGGGACCCTCCTTCTTCATGTTTGCCTTCCAATTTGGAAACTTCCATCCCCCAACCTTTATCTGTTTCTACCACACTGGCATTTATTGTTGCAATCCCAGTAAAAGAATACAAACTCAACAGAATTTTTCAGTAAAGAACAACTGTCTTTTTGAAACATGTGCTTTCATCAGACACAAGATATTTTGTTCAGTGTTGGGATGGCATTTAGTGCTCCAAGAGACAAAGGAAGCAATGTTCAGTGTCCCTTCTAGCCTTAAACTTCAAAAAAATCCTTTTGATGTAGCTCATTAAAAGAAATAATCACTTCTTCCAATATTAATCATCAACTATACTGTCCATTAAAATTTTCTTCAGCTGCCTAAAGGTTTTAAGCATGGTATTTTCCTTTTACATATTATGACCAGCTGGGTTTCACAGCATCACACTAGCAAATCTGTGGCAAAGCTACCAAGGAAAAAAAAAAGACAAGGAAAAAAAGACCAAAGACCATCTGGCTATTTTTCCATTCTGACTTATAGCCTAAAGGCAAGTCTCCAAACGGCCTCCCAGATCAGTCGATGATATGAGCATTAAGGCCATGGTTAGAAAAACATCCCACAGATGATCCATACCAGAAGAAGCAGTCAAAGAGGGAGCAATCACGTAGCAGTCAAAGAGGGAGCAATTCTATACTTTGGGGCTGTTGCAGCATACAATCCAGTGGCAGCAATTACCGGCTGAGGAAGTCCTGGAACAGGCGCCGTACAGGGAAACCCGCTCTCCGAACCTTCACTGTCTCCAGCATCCCTGAGTAGCGGAGCTGATTCAGCACCACGTCTGGATTAAAGAGGTTCGGCGCCTAACAGGGATCCAGAATCAAAACCAAGTAAGTGAGGCAGTCACAGGCTGGGTATCTGTTCTGGTGTAAAAAGCCAACCCTGCATATCTGGGCATGCCAAGTAAAAAAGGGGAAGTTTGGGTCAAGGGGAAAGCAACCTCACAGCACTGCATAGTGCAGAATAAGGGACAAAAGGGAATTGGGCTGATTCTGGAGGAAGGAAAACAATTTGCAGACTGCACTCACAGTCAGACTATGGTAGGAAAGCAAAGATACAATGTCTGAACACATACAGAGTGCAGAACCCTGACTCAGTTCTCTTTGTAGTCTCTCTTTTCAGTTAAACTGGAGACAAATCACAGAATTATTTTCTGGCATAAATCCCCCAAGCAGCCTATCCTCTGCCATATCATTCATGGTTTCAAAACACACAAAGGAAAGGATCAGTTCAGATCTAGCAGGATGTCCTCCTGCCACAGCCCACAGTCCAAGCAAGAGCCAGCCTGTCCCTAAGCACTGTGACTTGCTCATGATGCATCCACCTCCACTGCCTCAGAGCCAGGGATCTGCAGGAGGCAGTGCCTACTGCACAAGCCCTTCATTCCAGAACAGATTTCTCTACAGGCACTATAAACAGGAGTGATTGCTTCGTCTAGCACAGCTCTGAACTCTGCACAAGCCTGGTTAATCCTCCAGGCTTCATAAGCACTGAAAGAGGTGGGAATGGCTATATAATCTCATATTCAGAATGCAGTCTTTCCATCAAATTACCAGAATGAGGGTGTGTTTTTTCTCAACTGTAAAATAACTTGAATAAAAAGGGAAGGTGAGAGGAACTGCTCTTACCCTCAGTTTGAGGCACCTGCTAGGCATTTGTGCAAGGGCATGCAGGCCTGTGTCACATGCACACATATGGCTGGGGTTCACACTTACCTTTTCTGTATTTGGTTTGATGCAGCGGATGAAAAATGGGTTGGAAGTACTGAGCGTGGCCATCAGGGAATGGAGAGAATCCTAAAGACCAGCAGGAGAGACCCAAAGAATCAGTCACTACAGAAGGGAAAGGGGCTATATTTGATGCAGTAAGATCTTCATGCAGCCCTCCCATTCCTAATGTCCTCCTTTGACTCTGCCTACCAAAATTTCATTAACCCACAAGATTCCTTCCTGTCCAAAACATACCCACACAGTCTGCTCTTAAGACTATTTATATGGCCATCCTTGTTCTTGGAGCTGTATAGCTTTTGTGAGTTAGTTTTACAAGTCTCTCAAACTTTAAATATTGGAAAAAAAAACCCAGTGAAATGAACAGGTCTGCAGACAATCCAAGTGTGTGAGATTCATGCTTGCAAGGTCCTCCTAACAAGGTTTTATTGGAATTGTCACCATACCTGCAAAAATGTGGCCTAAAAGAACACATACACTTAGCTGGAACACCAAACCAATATGAAAGATCAAACAACCTCAAGAACTTCATACACTTAGCAAAGTACTCTTCTCCTCTGTCACTCTGCTTCATCTTATCATCTCACATTTTATACCAGACAGAAATCCTTGGGGCAGTGGCACTGTCTTTTTTTAGCACTGCAACATTCCTGCACATTTTCAGTGCTGGACACAAAACAAGGATGAATGACTCCTCTTGGCTGCAGGCCTTGCTTTACCCATCTGCTGCTCCCCAGAAGCCTGCTGCTCTCTTGGAAAACATCATACCCTGAACTGGGAACTGACAGTCGGTCTGCGCCTCTGGGTGCCCATCTTCAGTGTCTCTTCACTGCAACGACTGCAGACTCTTTCAAAAAGGTCATAGATGAAGTCCAGCCTAAGGGAGAAGAAAAGATTTAAAGAAGATGAAAGACACCTACCACCTGTGAGAAGATGGTTCTTATTGTCAGCTACTGCCCTGTCCTGTTGTGAAACATCTCATTTTTATACCTGCTGTGCCAGAGGAAGCAGTTCAGCTGGCACTTCAGTGAGGAAATTAATACTTCCCATGTGGCTGCCCAGATCCCGTGGGCTGCCTTATATGCCACACTCAGATGCAAAGCCAGAAGTCCCCTCCCACACTTTCAAGTAGGATATTACACAAAGGAAAATCTCCCTTCTGCACTGGCTGGGACACCTCCCTTGAGCAAGGAGGGTATCTCAAGGACACCTCCCCTGAGCAAGCATAAGCCCCCAGGCAAAGCTGCCTTGAAGGTATGCCAGCTGGACTGATGCTGTCATGCCTCCCAAATCATGATCAGCCCCCATGATACGATCATGAAATTGGAAGCCCAGCTCTTCTGCAGCAAGAGGAGTTCTAGAGCTGCCCTCCATGTAGCTAGCCCTCCAGTTCTAGGGAATCTTCCACCATTTTGCCACTCCTCAGACATTGGCACTGGTTCTTACAAAGTTGCCCAAAGTTCTTTAGAGCTGCTTGTGCCAGTTTATTGTTATGGCTGCTTCTGGCCCAGCTTCCCTTTTGGCACGTTGAAAAAGCCTGAGTCCTTCTATTATGCTGGACAATAACAACCACAATTCTGGTCTCAAGCCTCATGTAAAATGTTCCCCAGATGCTACTGTCCAAGTAAGACAACTATGAGCAGCTCATGGTCTCAGCTCCCTCAGGTTGTTTCAAAGCTTCTCAGTGCACACTCTGCAGCAGCTTCAAAGAAGATGCAGTTCTGAAACAGTCTCATCAGGCTGGAGCCCAGAGGCAATACATGGACTGTGGTAAGAGGCACATGGTAGAGTTGCTGCTCAAAGACTTATAGGATCCTCTGTAGTATTAAATGCCTCCCTCCTACTAGGCCCTGCTTCTGTTTCCCAGATCTTGCTCAAGATCAAAATTAGCTCATTTCTCTAAGATCATGTTGCAGCTCTGGGATATAACATTAGAGTCCATGCCCAGTCCCACAGCAACAGCTCACTCTAGCTCAGGATAAGGACAGATGATTTCCACTAACAAGCAGGCTGGAAAACAAGCAGCATCTGTACAGAAGCTGGCAACTGACAGCATGGCAAAGAGCACTGACTCATTCAGGGAAAACTTTGCCATTGTAGGTATAGAGAGATAAGAGGAAGGAAGAAAAGGGAAGGAGAAAGGGAAAAAACCGATTTGCTTGGAGGGATGTCTGTCATGCTGTTAAAGCTCTTTTTAAAACTGGGACAACATGAGTCCTGATTAAATCTGTGCCTCATCTGACTTCTCCAGCTCTGCTTTCTTCTATCAGGACACTTCAGCACAAAGAGAAGAATGATTAAGAATGATGCCTGATGCTCTGGCAAAAGCAACTGCTTTCCTTGGTCTGGTTTATTACGTGAATGCAATTAGTACTGCCCAACAGATGTGGCCTGCTGACAAGCATACCTGCTGTCTTTCAGCATGTTTAAAATGTCATCACGAAAGGTGTCTCTGTTCTTCTCCAGAAAGCCTCTGACATCATACAGCACCTGCAACACAGACACAGCCACTAGAGCAGCACCATACAGATCATGAAGTCCTTCCACATTTACATGCCAATGTACAAGGCCTCCAGCAGAGCTACACAGGAACACTGCAGGCATGTGCCAAGATCTGAATTTCTGGGGTCAAAGAGCTACAGAGTTCTGCAGTTACTGGCAAGAGAGTGGCTTTTAGCCATCAATTAAAAAAAACCAAAAAAAAAACCCTAAAAAACAAGAGCCAAGTGAAACAGCTGCAAAGATTTGCCTGGCAGGAGAAGGTCTGTGTGGAAATCCTCTGCAAGGTGTGAGGTACTCTGTTCACTTCAGGAGAGTGAAGAGAACGGCCACCCAGTGCCCCAACTTCCCAACCACAAGTGCTCAGCAGATTATTCTGGGAGGAGGTTAGTCCTTCTTTAATGTGCAGGTGTCCTCCCTTGACACACCTTCATCTGCTTCATATCTCTTCACAACAAAGAGCAACATTTAACCTTGAAGGCTTGGTAACCTTTTCCTTTCTGCAATAGGTATGCAGTCTTTCCTCCTCCTGAAAAGTCAAATTTTCCTTGTGACTTTTCCTTTGAGTTTTGTTTGTTTGTGAATGTCCAAGAAAAGACAACATGAATAACAGAAGTAAGGAGTTTATCCCCCAAACAAAAAGTTACCTGAGAAACTCAAACATCCAAGTTGGAGAATTTAGTACTGCAGGGTGACATGTTATTTTAAGCTCATCACACTCGTTGTGCTTTGGTATGGGACATTAAATGTGTGGAAACACACAGATCAGAGATGTTCTTGGTTTTTGGAACCTAGAATTGAGGACCTCAAGTCCAGAATATACCAAGCATCTCACAAACACATCATGAACACCTACCTCCCCTGCATAATGTCTTATGCCAAACTGATGGTCTGTCACCCGAGGCTTCACATAGTAGGGGTTGCTCTGAAATGAAAGAAAAAGAAGTTGTCTTATAATGCTGGTATAAGAATAGAAAGTCAGTCAGGAACTCTGCCATGACTATGACAAGGCTGGGATGGGCAAGGACCTTTGCTCTTGCAGAGCCCGACCACATCTGCTGCAGCTGGCGGCAGCTACATTGCAAATATGTTACTCAAATTTAAGATGGAAATATCCAGCCCTTCAAGGCATTTCTCATGTGAGCAAGGGCTTGCAGAATCAAGGCTGCGGAGGCATGCCATGGATGAAATGTTAATTCTTGTGTGTCTGACACCTGAGGAGACTGAGCTCCACACAAACCATGTGGTGCAGGACACAGGATCAGGATGCAGGGAAGATGGCAGCTTTGCATAACACCTCCACACCTTTTCTTCATCAAAGAAAATAAAATACCAATTTCCTGTCTTCCTCTATATTTTATCTTTCTTTGCACCTCTCTTCCCCTACATTCAATATTCAGTTTTCTATTTTTCCTCTCACCTTTTCCCCTTCCTTTTTCTGTTCTGTGAAAACCATTTTAACTGATTAAGAGCAGCCATGCTGTTCCAGACCAAAGATCTATCCAGCAGTATTCTGCCTCTAGCACTGGCTATGGAGGATAGAGTACAAAGAAAGAAAGTAAATCATACTTTCATCCTAATATTCCCTCAAACTCTAATTCTTTCTATGAGGCCTACCTAACTAGTAAACCCAAAGGGATTTCTCTTTGAAATACTTGCTCACTCCACAAGTGAACCCATGCAGACTTCCTGCACCTGGAGTGTCCTTTCACACAGGGAGCTCTCAACCAACCACATGTGGAACTAGAGCTGCTTGGATTTACGCCTGGCTTCCATTAGTACCATTAATCTTCTACAGGCCATGTGTGACTTTTACACCCATCATACCCATCCAAGATGTCTTGTCTCCACACTGCAGGTCCCTTCAATGCAGTTTTCTGTAGCACTGAAGCTGTACCAGACCTGCTTTTTTTCCATCACAGCCTCTGTCTGGGTCTCACTCCTGAAGAGCAACAGTCAGTTCAGAGGCCATCATTTCAAAGGTGAAATCAGGACTCTTTTCCTTCAGGTACAGCACTTTACATTTATCTATTCTGCTTTTCATTTTCATTTTCACTTTACAACACAATCAGTCTCATGAGGCCCCTCTCAGACCAGCCTTCCCTGTGAGTCAGCAGAAATCCTCAGTGCTTGTCTCACTTGTAGGCCCTCCTGTCATTGAGGTAATTGACCTTTTACATTCTGTGAATTTACCCAATTGTGAAAACAGAACGACAGGCCTATAGTTTCCTACAACACTTTCTAAAAATTAATATAATCCCCCACCTCCTCAGACAAAAATACTAAGAAAATTTTAAGTAACATGTTGCATGATGCTGTTTGTAATTCAGCGCTTTCATCTTCAAGATCTTTTAGCAGTATTTAGCAGGTGGACAGCTTCTGATGCTGATAATTTGTTAGTGCTACTGAAAATTTTTTCATGTGTTTTTCTTTTCACACTGATCCCATTTCATTGCTCTACCCTTCCCCCATACAGTCATCTTTTTCCAACCACAAATTTCCCTGCCTCCCACTCCAAATATGACTGCTACTGGATCTCTCATGTGGATTGGCATCCTGTTCTCCTCTCCCTCTCCACCAAGCCCTTATATTTCACCCATGCTCACAACACTTTTGGTTCCTTCTGCTATCTTCCCTATTGCTCCTCTCTCCAGTTGTTACAGAGGTCATATTCTCTTAAATCTCAGCTTTAAGCTTTTCCTCCTTAAGACTACAGCATTCCACAGAAAATACAGAGAAGAGGGCTTGTTCTCCTCAGGCTTCCCAGCAATGCTGGCTGGATGTCTTCCAATTCTCTTCCAGCCAGCACTAGAGACTTTAACTAGTATAAAAAAATGCTTTTGCCTTCAGCAAATGCAAGTCCTAGTGCACTCTCCACTGTTCCCCCCTGCACTTATAACTCAGCCTCTTCCATCTCCTGCAAGCTTCCTAGGGTTCCACATTAACTGCTATTGCCTCAAAGCAGACAGAGGTGACACTATGGACAGCTTAATGAGAAGGCTACTCAATGCACAGAAATCACCAAAAATAGCAGCCAAAATGTAGTGGGGCATAAAGGAATGCAAAATAATACTGGCAGTCTCATGCTGCTGTACAATAAACCACAGGTACCTTCTTACCAAGGGAACTGCATTCTGGTCTGATTATTTATCTCAGAAAAGAATAGAGAAAAAAATATGTAGACAAATTCAGAAATGAACGGCAGAAAGAAAGAGGAGCTTTGAAACTTCTCCATTTGGATACAAACTAAAGAGTTTGGGACAGTTGAGAAAGAAAATTCATAACAAGTGATAACATTAAAAATATTCATTAGTTCCATATTAAGAAATACCAATAACCGTTTTTTAAAAATAAGTTATAACAGGCATTCTCACATTTCTTGACCTGCAAGACAAGGCAAAGCCACAGTGGACTAAATTGAAGGTCTTGATTTAAGCCCAAGGAAAATATATATTTCCTCAGAGCTGTATGTAGCCAACCAAAAGTCATTGTTATTTCTTCTAACTAAGTAATTAGTATTACTAGCAGAGTTACAGTGCATATATGAAAAATGAGAATATCTGCATATGTGCCAATTTTAAAAATTCAGATAAAGGATACAGATTTGTATGTTTTTGGGCTTGGATGAAGCCTGAATTAGATGACTAGAAAACATATTTGCTGACAATGCTCCTACTGAAGTAGTTAATTATTCCATAAGTCCATGCTACAGGCTTTAATTTGCTTTGTTTTCAGTCTATTTGCTATTTAGAACAAAGTGTTGGCTGTACCAGAGACAACAAGGGATTGCTACAGTGATCTCAGTGGGGTTTCTGTGTCCCCAGGATAGCTTTCTGACCTGAATGAAAAAGTTCCACTACTGTGTCCAGAACACAAGACAGAGGATGAAAGAATTTAATTAATTAGGAACAATAAGAGAGCTTTCATTAAAAGTCATGAGGCAAAAACCGTCCCCAGCCCCAGGAGACAGATTTGACATGCTTTGGAGCAGACTGCTGTGAGTCAGCTGGCAGGAGAAACCCACACACACTGTGCAGCCACATCCTGCGCCTGGGGTGCTGCCTCGTGTCCCGTCGCAGAGCAGCAGAACCTGACCCCATCCCCTCCTGCAGAGTCAAACCTCCTGTGCCCCAGCCTGTGGAATGCACACTCCCTCTTCCCTGTGTGCACAGGAGCCCAGGCTCAGGTTCCTTTCCGTATTACTGGTGCTCAGTGCAGCCTTATTAAACACTCGCAGGTTCGGGCCTAAGGCGTTTTAAATTTACTGCACAAAGCACATATTTTACATCAACAAAACCTTCACTTTAGGTTTTGAAATGCTGATGGGGCTAACATACTGATCATTTGCCTGCCAGGTTATTTTCTTACTTACCATATGCTGGCTGTGAAGTTTTTCCAGAAGGGTGTTGTCTGTGCCTTTGGGGAATCGACTCTCTTCATTCACCAAAGCCAGTAGACCTAGTTTCTACAGCCAAACAAGAGACAAGCTTTTACAGTCAGCAAAAGCTTTCACTACACAGCACCAAGCCAAGAACTGGAGATCTGAACAGACCATTGAGCAATAACCCTTGAGTTATACCCAGCAAAACTCAAACTGAAAGCCGAATTCTGGACAGTTGATGCATTCAGCAAGCAGATCATAAGTGGAGATTGTTTATAGAAAATTCACATTAAGGTTTTACTTGAATGCTAATCCCTGTCTAAAACTGTGACCCCCTTCCTAAGCTTGCTCTCAACAATAAGCAGAGATCTGCTTTCTTGAGCCAGAACCATGGGTAGAACAGCTCATACATTTGCCAGGTCACTATGGGAAGAGGATCTAAGCAACTATCTGCTTTTAAAACCAGGAAATGCCAGGGAAGATCTCAAGACACTCAGGAGTCCCCACTGATCCCTAGAAAGTGTCACAGGTAACTGCTTACCTTCTCAATAAGGTCCAGGCACTCTGCATTATCCATCCAGTCAATGGCTTCCCAGTTTATCCCTTCCCTGATAGACAAGAACAAACAGAACAAAGTTGTGAAATGCAAGATCCAATGTCTTGGGGTGTAGGAGAGCAGAAGTAAGTGAGCCTGGCAGTTGTCCCAGGACTCAAGGTGATTTGCAGGAATTAGGCTTTGTTATGGCTTATGGCTGAGGACGATGAATAAGGGACACAATGCACTGCTAACACAAGGAGATTGGAAATAAAAGCCAGCCTTTCTCATCCACACCAGTGACATAGACTGATGCTTTTCTTATAGTCATTGAGCAAATTTCACATGAATTTTAAGACTGTGCACTTTCTGGAGTGAAAAGCAGCAGCCACACAGTGGCGATGATGGACAGTTTGCTACACAGCTTCAAGAGTCAGCTGCTGACCCACCAATCTGGAAAGCAGGAACATCTGAAGCACATCTGCCAGAAGACTGAACCACAGCTCACAGGTCCACCAGGAGAAGAGATTGGAGAGAGTTTTCAGGGAGAGTTTGTAAGAGGATGACACAGATAAGCTTTGGCCTGTCATGCAGGGAGCCTAGAGGGTGGCCCTGTATCTTTCAGAGTAGGAGCTGATGTAGGGACAGTAGTGCAATAATGTGCTTTGAAAATCACCCATGACATCCTGTAAATGCTGAATGGGTTTTTCGCCCTTACCATCTTCTTATACTCCCATAGTACAGGATATGCCTATTTTCAGAATTCAGAGAAACCTAGAATAAATCTTAAGAATACAAGGAAGACTAGAGGCTATGTGTGAAGCTACTTACTGACATTCTGATAACTCCTCCTTTCAGGTGGAGACTAACATTTTGAAGATAGTGGATCTGTTGCATTCAATGCTTCAGCCCAGGCTTCATACTTTAATGTTCAAAGCATCAAGACGAGATACATGAACCTACTTACTAAGCCTGAGGGAGCAGAGCTTATATGGTGAAAGATGAGCTTTAAGTATATTGCCTTAGAATTATTTGATATGTAGTCAATTGAAAAACCTCACTCAAAAAAATCTTACTCCTTCCAAAGTTCAGCCACATAACTTAAATATCTATGCAACCATCAGGAAAAAATCATTTGTCATGATGGCACCATTTTTAATACAAGATTCCTGCAATGGTGGAACTGGCCTGAGAAGTGAGCACATAAATAGCCTTGCAATTTTGTAATCTTTAGAATTTAATGAATTGCCTATTCAACCATCTCACTTTACAAGGCTGCTCTCATTTGCCCTCACTGACCCTATTCAATTCCTTCATTCACAAACATAAAGGCTTCTGTTTCAGAGCAACAACTGAAGTATTTGACTAGCAGCCTTCTCTAGAAGCAGAAATACTCTAGAACATCACAGGTACTTCACAAAATACAATCCAATATGAAGCCCACAGACGAGGAAAAAGCTGTGCAGAAGGTCCCAAGCTCAGGCTGATGTAAATCTTGCTAAGGAAAAGAGTCCTTTTCACAGTATAGGAACTTCTAGGACAGAAGGAGCTGTCAGATATCTCTCCCTATCTTTAGGGAATTTCCTTTTTGCACACCAGGATTCCATCTGCATTACACCACCACTGCCATGGATAAATCATTAGCAAAGTCAGTAACACACCCAGTGACCATATAGTCTAATGGGTTAAAGCCCAGGAACTTTCCATTCAGCTGAGAGACAGAAGGAAATCCGGAATTTCTGCACACTACAATGGAGAATGCTTTTTCCTGGAGACAAGTGACTTATGCTGGCAAAGCACATGGACAATGCTTAACAAGACACATCCACGGCCAGGGTTGTACTAAGGTCTTTCCTGCTTCAGTGGTAGGGACTGAGGAGCAGCACAGGAGGAATGATGTCCTCCCTCCCAGTACCCATGAAAGCAGTGGGGCCCCACTCCCACTGTTTGTCACCTGTTGTACTCCAGCTGCTCCAAGGAAAAGATGTGTTTGTTGAAATATTCCTGGAGTTTCTCGTTTGCATAGTTTATGTTAAACTGCTCAAAACGATTCACCTGCAAGAAAAAACAATTGTCAAATTTTACATTCTTGTTCCTGAGCTCTAAAAGAATCTATAGCAGCAAAAGGGAAGGTGCCAGGCTTGGAGTAAAGGCAGAGAACATAGTGGTGTCAGGTGGATATGAGGAGGACAGTATGGAGAGGTCCACTAGGAGAACAGCTTTTGTAGCCCATGCAAGGTTAATTCATAGTAAAGCATGCCAAAGACAATTATGTTTCTCTTCTTGGAAGAAATAAATTCCCTAACAGTTAGGTCACAGGGCTTTATCTTCTGTGAAATATCTGAGCAGTCACTCTATGACTGTTCAACACACATCTCATATCAGCTGTAGTGAGAAGCATCACATGCAGGATTCTCCACACAACACAAAACAGATGTAAACAAACAATGTACATGTAGGGTTTGGAGAGCTGGTTCACATACAAATAAAAAATTCAGTATTATCTATCACAGCAGATCTGCTTAGGGTCTGTATCACAAACCTTGAACATCAGCCTGTATGAATGTGGCTGGCAGAAATGGGCAGCTAAATATATCTTCCTGCTTTCAGGGGAAAGTGGCAGGGTAGAGATTCCAGAATGCCCTACGCTATCCTTACCAGGATGCAAACCCACCAAAGTTTCTTCCAATATGCATCAATATCTCCAAAACCAACCCACCCCACAAAAAACAAAATCCTGACCTGAAAGTTCTCGAAGCCAAAGATATCCAGGATGCCCACAGACTTAAAGTTTTCCTTGCCTTTGATCTTTGTATTAATCTTGCTAATGAGCCATGAAAAACACTGGGAATAGAGTGCCATAGAGAGGGAATCCCTGGAGTCAGCTGCCTGTAAATACAGAGAGAAAAAATGAGTCACAAAGAAAAGAGAAGACATAAGGGCCACACAAATCTCTGTGGGACTTCAGGTTCCTCCGCTCCTCTTCAGGTTTCTCAGGCTGTGTACAGCGCAGTATTTATTAGTAACAAGTTTTCAAATAGCCAGGCCACACACAGACATGCCATAATCTTTGGGTAACTGCACTTGAGAGGGTGAAGGAAGTAACAAAATCAGTGACATTTTTTGGAACAAGTGCTGGGACGGGGAAGGTGACAAAATACCTCATAACTAAGCCCACAGGAGTAATTTGTGTCACCTGAGCCAACATTTGCAGTGACAGGCAAGGTATCTCGGTTCAGTACTCCTAGCAGAGCTGTCAAATGGGTGTCTGCTCAGCTTTCAAAAAACTGGTAGGGCAGGATTTAAGGGAATATTCTGTCACCAAGTTACCCTCAAAAATTCCCTTTCCAAACCATTCCTGCAAACAGCATTATCCTACCAGAATCCAATTAGACTGGCCAACAGCCAGGACACATGCCCCAGAAGTTCATGGGTTGAAACTTTGCTGCAGTTGACCCAACATCCCATTTAGATACCATAACCAAGTGTCACACATGGGAAAAATAACTTAAATTGCAATCACTAACAGGCAGGAGATAATTGAGTGTATGAAAGCATGTAGATGAACATCCAAAATCAAACTTTCCGTATCTTAAGCAAAAGCCTACTACCTGATAGCTGCACAAGGGATGGGCTGGTTGCATATTTTGGTAACACTTGGACACACAAAAAAGGCACACCTTAAATCCTCCAGTTAATAAAGAGACATGATACAGAACCACAAACTGGGAGTCTGATGTCATGTGCTGTCCTTCTGCACATACACTATTTAGAATGGGAAACCAGAGTTTAGGGTTCTGGAAAGACAAGAAGGCCAAAAATAAGGGTCCCTAACAAGAAGACATGATCTCAGAGGACAGCAAAAGGAGCCAGGAGAGAAGATGGCAAAGATCATGACTGGAAGAAAGATGCTGGAAGTGGGGAAAGATCCTGGAGATCAGAGACATGGAGATAAATGTCAGAGCATGCCCAAGGACC
The DNA here is from genome assembly GCF_047830755.1 of Zonotrichia albicollis. Classification (NCBI taxonomy): domain Eukaryota; kingdom Metazoa; phylum Chordata; class Aves; order Passeriformes; family Passerellidae; genus Zonotrichia; species Zonotrichia albicollis. The sequence continues at coordinate 30,683,464 of NC_133828.1, forward strand.
TTGGCTAGTAGTACGGAGACTGGTAACTGCAACTGCACAATATAAACCCAGACAAGCTTTTGCCCAACCCTCTTGGACAAACTGCAAACTCCCAACTGAGAAAAGAAGTTGACATCTAGAGAGTTCCAGAGAATGTAATGCTGAGGGGCGAGCGAGCCAGTACATTAAATAATCAAGTAGGGTGAAAGCTGTAATCTTGTCATTTCATAAATAAACTGCAGTAAATAGATTGCAGGTTGTTTCCCCTGTCTCACCTATGACACCAGCAGGGCAATTCCTTCAGTAGGCCAGACCAGCAATGACAGATCTTCCAAAAGCACCCGAGCCCCCTTCAGTTTTACAACCCTAAATAACACGAGCTCTTTGCTAATAGCACAGGCAGGCCAGCTGTTTCTGATCCCTTCCAGTGTCTCACAAACTTCTGAGGCCCAGCCTGCCAGATCCTTCTTTTCACCCAACCACACTGGTTTTCTCCTCCTTTCTCTTCCTAGGTACTATTTCCTCTTCAGCAGCTCAAAGTTGACACAGAATAACCTCCCTTCTCCACTAAAGAGAACATTTCAAAGCATGGGCACACACGCCTTTTCTGGCTGTTTCTTCTCTCCATCAGATATTGGTTGGGACTAAGAATGCCCTCAAGGCCATGCCTCTGTAGAGTATCTGGCTACACAGTAAGTTGGACACATTTTCCAGGAACAGGACCTCCCCATACAGCTGTAAGCAGTCACTTTCCCCACAGTATGGCTCAAATGAGATTCTCAAAGGCGCCTTTCATCCTGCCAGCTTTGCCTGCTTAAGGCCAGTTCATCCCTTCAGCCCACTGAAATGTCAAAGCTCAGACGGGTAACGAGCCCATTACATAATGAGAAATCCCCAGCAATGCTACCCCACAAGTGGGAAAAGGTGGGTGCAGCACTTAGGGCTTAGGCAGGAACAGCCTTTACAGGCCCACTGTTGAGTGCAGCAGGCTCACAGCTAAATGGCAGCATCCACTTGCTATCACAATTTTCTTGTGGCCTTGGTACTTCACTGGGCTCCAAGCAGTAAGTGTGGGGTCCAATACACACACATGTCAGGAACAGCTATACCAGCAGGGGAAGCTCTGCTCAGGGAGACTGTCAATTCTACAACTGCATGCCATTGCTGTGGACTGCAAGAAGTGCCTCTGGTATAATCTGTTATCCAACCTTACACACTGCTAGAGAAAGATGTGGCTTATTTAGAATAGACAGCTGAACAAGAAAACTGCGGTGTCTGATATTGACGATATCTACCACAGACTACAGGCTGGAAAATATTTTTCACACAATTTCACTGCAAAGAAAGATCACAGAATATGCAGAAAAAGGAGATCATTTCTTAAAGGCAAAGCTCTGTTTGTGATATATTAGCATGTGTGTCTACAGCAAGAAAATAAGCAACTACGCTACCATAATGAGCACTGCTGAGACTTCAGCTTGAACACAGTGCCCAGTTAGGGGCATTCCACTTCTTAAAAGATGTGGGAAAACAGAGACAGAAGACAAAGAGATTTAGAAAATTACTTACAAGGAAGCACTGAAGGAACTGGATTGTTTAGCTTAGAAAAGAGAACACCACATGAAAAACTTCACAGAAGCCAAAGCTTGTAAGGTGGACAGCTGGGATGTCAAAGGTAATCTAAATTATGAGGAAAATCTTTTCAGATCCAGACTCCACTGCAGCTAAAGCAGGATACTTAAAGATGCTGTGAAATTCCTTCCATGGGAAATCTGAAGGAAAGTTAGACAGACATCCATCAGAGAGAGTCTAGTAACTCTGGCTTCTCTGCCAATGTAGGCGTTGGATTGATAACCCTCTGCAGTCTGTGTCAGCACATGATTTCCATTACAGATGTTCATTTTGCTATAACATGGTGCCTTTTCCATCGTAGTAATAGTACTCCGTGCCTTCCAGTGCCTTGCATTTTATTAATGACAGAGGATTTTCTACAGTTATCTGTGCATGGCCTAAAACACCAAGAGTGCCCTCAAGTGATCAGCAGCACCACAAGAGCTGCATGTCAGTTTATGTGGTCCTCCTTTGTGGTTGTATGGATCCAGAAAGAAGCTGCTGTGGGGTAACAGCCCAACTGCCAGATATTTTGTGGGAATTGTGTGCCAGCTTTTACTTTCCAGTAAACACAGCACAGCCTGGAAGTTCTGCAGGATAAAGCACGCACACATGCAATTACCACAAAGCATCTGATGCACCTTCTGCATGACACAAGTATGACCAGCTCCTGGTGAGTGAAGGTGACTTAAAACCAGTATTGTGCAGGTGAACTCCCCTGTAAAGCCTGAAAAGCAGAGTCAACACTGGGACTTGAGCTACCAATAAGGGCAAAATACCTGAGAAACAGGAGGCCCTAGGCTGGAACGGGTGACACAGAGGAAGACTCAGGGCCTGGAAATGCAGAAGTGGCAGAAGTGGAAGCATGCACTGGGACACTTACCTGCTCCACAGTGAGAGGAGAGCTGATCTCTTCCCCACGCAGAATCATGGACCTCTGGGTCAGCACTTCAGAGAGCTGAAAGGCGTCCAAGCCCAGGAGGTCACTGGCAACATTCAGCACTAGAAGGAAGAGACACGTTTTTCTCCTGCATGGATCCCCATCACTCAGGGATATTTTTGCAGCTCAGTGAGGAAATCCCAGGGACTTCTACAAAAGAGGTGATTAAACTCCAGCACAAAACACACTCCCTCTTACTTGATTCTCTTGGGCATACCCAAAGCTGTAGGCTCACATACCCAGTCTGAGGCTCATATACCCATTACAGAGCACAGTCAGGTATTCATGTAAGTCAGCCTTCCTGCTGACAACAGCAAGAGCAAAACTATGTGCAAGACTCAGCACCAGCAAAACACTGCCTGAGAAGATATGTTTTGTAAAAGCACAATACTGCAGTCTGAGCATGGGATTGCTAAACTTGGATGTTGAGAGGCAATTAACTTACAACTTGAAACACTTGTAATACATTTTTATTGCTTGTGTCTGTTTTGGGACTCGCTTTGCAGACCAGCTGAGATTAAATAACTGTAACAGAATGCACACTAGCAACTGCTTCAAATGAAGACGGGGGAAAGGCTCTAACAGAGCACTTTTATCTCAAACTCCTTCCTGATCTATTTCTTCCATTTCTTTCAATTCAAAAGAGAAACTGTGAGGCTGTGGACTCAGTCTGAGAATATCGAGGAGCACAAATAGATCACAGGGCCACAGACCAACTAAATCCCAGGGGCAATGCATCCTGTGGCAATGCTTCTGTAGAGTTCAACTACAGGGAAACTGCTGGTGAGGGTACTGCAGACCAGCATAACAGAGAGAGAAAGGAATAGGGAGAGGGCTTTATTGGGCACCTTATGGGGCTTTGCATGGTCTACCAAGTTGCTAAAGTCCTACTTACCTGCTTTTGTTGTAATCTGGGCCCCACCAGCTGTCATGAATTCAACATTTCCCAAATGAAGTGTGCCAGAAAGAAGCTTGAAGATGTCTCTGATTTCCTCAGTGCTGAAGTCCACCACCTTCATGGCAGTCTGTGCAAAACCAAACAGCTAATGTTAGCTGCAGGTACAGCCAGGTACACTGGAGCCGGGCCAGGTGTGTGTAAGATGTAAAACTCAGAATTACAATCACCATGAATACAAATGAAATGGAATGGCACAGCACCTCTCTGAGCTATACATTTGTCAATGATCTTTACTGCCTCGCATTCTCTCTTACATTTACTCTATTGCCAGCTAAGGCAGGTGGGCATTGTCCCCATCCTCAGGTTGCACTTTGCTGCCACCACTGACGGTCTGACACAAGAAAGAAAATGTTTGTGCCTGTGTGAGGAAATCCTACCCTGAACACTGGCAGCACAGGTTACAGATGTTACTGGATGGCTTCCACATTCTCACTTATTTTCTTCCCTGAAGGATGGATCCATATAAGATACTTAATTTACTCTGATCCACATAACCCCCTTAATTCATTCTTAGTACAGTAGATTTATGCAGCAAGATTTAAAACCAGGCCTTCAGCATTAACTGTTAGATGGTTGGAAAGAGATTATCAGATAATGAGGAAGTGGGGCGCATTCCCTCTTAATGCCTGCATGTGAGCCAGGGTTTTTGGGGCATAAATTGACTTTGAGAGGTAGGGCCCAGCCTTCATGCATGCACCCTGTCAGTGGGGCACTCTGGGCTTCTAGTTCCTTTCTTTCCTCCAGCATCTCTTCAGCTGAAGAATAAATGCCATATTGCCATTGAAACTTCTGCTGTGCAGGTGCCTCCCTTCCATAAATCACACCCAACCAGGAGGTACTGAAATCCTAAGCTGACTCTACTCATCTTGCCTATCTGGTTTCACCGACATTATTAAAGCCTTCAGGCCAACAAGTGTTTTCAAATAAAACATGAATTTGCACATTCATCCTGCTAATCCCTTAACCTCTGATAAACAGGTGTCTGTTAAATCTCTGTGATATTTCAGAATAGGGGATTTGCCCAGGTGATATAACTTCACTGGACTATTTCTGGAGAACAGTACCTTCAGGCCATACTCCTCCCCTTCCAATGGTCAGTCTGAGGTTCCCTGAATCAGGCTATCTAGGAGGCTCCCACAAACCATTATGGGGTGGGGTTCTGCTCTCCCAAATTTTCTATCATTCTAAATTATCACTCATATTGACTGTTTTCCAAACCCCCCAATTTCTGTACACTAAAGCCACTTTTTGAGTCTCATTTTAGCTGAGTTTTGGACTTGAACACCAAATTCTGGCTTAGGACAAATCAATTCTGCCTGTGAGATCTAGACCATGCAGCATGTTAGTCCATGAGCCTGTGCCCAAAAGTTCAGGAGGAGTTAGGACTGGACTCACCATGACCTTCCTGAACATCTCTGCATCATTCAGGTTCTCATCAGTCACGCAGCCAGACTGGTTCAAGTAGTGATAAGTCTCTGGCTCACACAGAGAGAGGCTCTCTGCAACAGGAGAGAAAGAGGCAGGGGAGAGACAACAATTTATTTAGCAACCAGTCTTTTAGTTCATAGGAGAGGAGGGTGGGAGGGTGTGCTGTAACAAAGCTTGCAGATGGTATGCAAAGTAATTTAGAACAGTCAAATCCCAAGCTGCAGAGTCTCAGAAGAATATCTCAATACTGAATTGACTCAAGAAAAAACCTTTTAATTCTAGATCCAAAAGTGTACAGAAAAATAGTCTTAACTGCATATATATGGTAATGACCTCTAAATTAGATATCATCACTTGACACAGAGTTCAGAGAGTCACAGTCAGATTTCTGAAGACATTCAGTGCTAAGCAGCAGTTAAAAACTGAGCATAGTTCACAAAACTAAATGTAAACCCAGAATTAGGACTCTGTATATTTGCTGTGCAACCACATCTTAAACACTATCTGCAGATTTGATCCCCCATTTTGAAAAGAACATAAGATAATTAAAACATCAATGGAGAAAGGAGGCAAGGATGATCAAGAGCCAAAACCACATTACAGATGGGGAGCTGAAGCAGCCTGGGACACAAGCTTGGAGAAGTAGATGGGGAAGAATAGCAGAGATCTGCTGAAGAAAGGAATCTGTTTTGTATGTTTTCCCTAAGCAATTGATAATAACCATCATCCTCACTATTTTCCTTTGCTTTAGATTAATCTCTGAATTGACCTAAGTAGCCAGTCCTGCACATACCCCCTAAAACTGAAATCCTACTCCCTCCTACTCTGTCAGGCCCAAATCTTCCATCTGATTATCCTAACACACAGAAACCAAAAGCATAAAGAAATTCCCCAGGCCCTCAAAACCAGAGTACAACTGTAGCATGTCCCTGCCTGCCTATCTGGCCTCTCCAGAAACACCATCAGTGCTCAGCAATGCCTGGGACAGACACACACAGAAGTTGTTAGGGGGCTGCTGCACTACAGAGAGGATTTGTCCACAGGCTGCAGCTGCCCCTTTCTCTGTGTGCACTTTTTCAGACCCACCTCTCTTCCCCAGGTACAGAGCTATAAACCATTTGTTCAGACACAACACATGTTTTGTGTAGTACTCTAGTACCTTCACTACATCACTGGTCTTTTAAATTCTTCTCTCTACTATTACCTATACTGAAGATTTGTTCTAAAATATATCTATCAGTCCATCCTTTGAACTCCCTGAACAGCTCCCACCAGCAAATGAATCAAGATTCTTTACCCTTCCTCTGCCTCTAGACAGTTCCATCACCTCATCACTTTGCACGTACTTTTTCCTTCAGCACAGAATGCCTGAAGTCTTTTCTCAAAAGGAATTTTTGTCATCCTCAGCCTCCTTCTCTTAACTCTCCTTTCTGTTTGCCACAAAATCACCACATTGCTGGCCTTCAAGAAGAAGCTACATATCAAGTACATGAACTATCCATGCTCTAACTCACTTACACCTGCTTCACACGTTGGACTGGAAACAGCACAAAAGACATATCCAGAAAGTGAAATTACCTTTCTCCTCCCCGCTCACACCAGCTAGCAGAGCATAAAAGATGTGGTAATTCCGCTCCCCGGGGTTCTGATGTACCACCCTGTTCTGAAACAAAGAATACAAGAGTAATACAGCAGAAGAAGATCCGACTTGTGGTTGCAAAGGCCAAGAGAGGACCAGGATACAGGTAAATCTCCTGGGTCAATGCACAAGAGGGGTTTCTTGCTATTTAATGATAGTTTTGTCTAAGTAAATTCTACATCAAGATCTTTGTGGCTGTGCTGGGCATACACATTAGTAAACTGAACTTTGTCAGTTCTGGCCCTGCTCCTCAGTGAATTCCCAACTCCAAAGTAAACTACATCCAATCAGAGATGCCTGCTTTTGGAGTTGTACCCCATGTGCTTCTCTGTGGAGCCGCATTTCCAGGTACTTCTCTCTCCCTTTCTCCTCAGCTAACAGTTCTTTCTTGGATTCTTTCTGTAATGCACAGAGTTTATCAAAGATGGGAGAAAAGGCTGTGGTAAATACAGCCTGTATCTATCACACAGAGGCTCACAAAGAGGCTGCTCTGCCCCTTCCTCATCTGGGGCAGTTGCAGTAGTAACACAGGAGCTGATGTCTACACGCTGCAGTGCAGACAGCCTCATCCAGGAGGTGATCTGGCACTGCCTTCTCTGAGGAGAGGGCTCACCCAGCACTCAGTGGAGGTGACACCTACCTTTTCCAGTAAATCTGAATAGCACGTTAAGGAAAAAACATCCAAGTGACAGAAGCACAGATTTCTTGATGATAGGCACATTGGGATGAACCCTGCAACCAGCAACAAATCGTGAAATAACTGACAGTTTGGAAAGCCAGTAGAGTGGTTCTAAAATCATCTTAGATCATCCTCTCTATTCACTGTCCAAGGAGGTATGATGCGCCAAAGAGATATTTAAAAGGGCAGGGCCAGGTAGAGCACAGATAACCCAACAAAAGATGAGCCACATTAGGGACACCTAGAAAGATTAGAGGCCACTCTTATCTGAAAGCCTGCCTTGCACACAGCAAGTCTTGCATCAGTTCTCACTGCTCCTGCAGGAGACCACTATCTTAAATCTCCTGACAGCACAAAGAGCAGAGGCCAAACAATCCCAGTCTGTCATTTACAACAGCAGTAAATTCATCTGGCTGCTACTCCACTGCCAATTGGTGTGGTTTGAAGTCAGCAGCAGCTTTGAACACACATCAGGAAATGCAGCCAGGGCAGCTTTACCTCCCTCAGGTAGACAAAAGATGTGTCAAAGCCTTTGGGAGAGGAGTACCTGGCCATACAGGGAAGAAAGCCATCATGGCTCAACACAGTTTGACTGTGTCCAATCTCCACTGTCCTTCTTGTTCCTGGAACAGACTCCCCACAGAAGTGGTCACGTCACCAAGCTCAACAGAGTACAAGGAGCATCTGAACAGTGTTCATAAGTCCTATGATTTCATTTTAGGTAGTCTTGAGAGGAGCAGGGAGTTGGACCTAATGATCTTTATGGGTCCTTCCCAAATTGAAATATTCTGTGATTCTATGACTAGGGTTCCAAGGTCCACTGACAGCCCAAAACAGGGACTCATAATTCTCTTCTGCACCCAAATATTGTGCAGAATATATTTATTCTTACTTTGGCCTCACCTTTCTCAATCACAAATTCATTGGCAGAGCTAAGATAAATGAACAATTTTATGTGGAGCAAACAGAATGTAATCAACCTAGGGAATCCTCCAAGGTAGAAAATTCCAGGGTTTTAAGCATCGAGTGTTGAGATTAATGAAGTGAAAAGTCAAACTATGCCCCTACCTAAGGCAGTACTGAGACAAAAGGTTCCCAGAGTTAGGTGCTGCAGAGCCACAAAACAAACACTTATTCCCTATTTAAGTTGCAAATTTTCCCACTGTTGTAAATTGACTTTGAAGAACTTTGATGAGGGATTTCCTGACCTACACTGAGCTCGTCCTGGTCTTTGCTCATTCAATTCATTTCTGGTGCACTGCAGAAAAGGATACAATCAGTGACTCGGCCTCCCTGGATGTGCCCATGTTGAGAGAAGTGCAGCTGGATGAACTTGCCAAAGCGGCTGGAGTTGTTGTTATAAACTGTCTTGGCATTTCCAAAGGCCTCCAGAATGGGGCTGTAGAAACAAGGCAATGAAGATATGATTAGTGATGGGATATCATTAAAACAAAGTGTCTGCCCAGTCTTTTGACATTTGCACGCTGTGTCCTGCCACGAGAGATTTATTTGTTACAGCACCAGCCTGGACAAGCAGGAAGAGCTCAAGGGAAAGGAAAGATGGCAAGAGCAATTTAACAGGCTGATAGATAAATTTTAACCCTTTGGGATTGCAGTTAATTAAATCAGTCTCCAGTCTGTATGGGCAGCTGGTGCTCACACTATCAAGGGCATTCCCCACCAGTGTGGCTTGAGGAAATGAAAGGTGGCAAGAGCAGCCAGGCTGTGTCCTCTACACAGCACATCCCACGAATGCAAGTGTACTTTTTCAAGGATTTTCAGAGGCATCAGACATATATGGCAAACAATTTGTAGCTTCAAACCACATACTTCTATATTCATTCTACTTTTTTTCCTTCTGCCTTTGATCAACAATCTCTAAAAATTACAGGCAAACATCTTCAAACTAACAAACAGTAATAAAACAATTTGTTTGGTACTTAAATTTTATACTAGAACACACAAGCCCTTCTTACCTAAATCTTGCTTAGGCTGATATAAGCTACATGGTTTCCAAGTGTAGGCACTATACACACACTATAGATTTGGAAATTACATTCTAAGAGTATCATCATCATCCACTTCAGGTCCAAAAAAAAAGGGGCAAAAAAATCTATCACCAAACATCAGAGCAGCCATAAATTGAAGAATTTTGTCTGCTGTGCACCTTCCCATCTTCAGGAAAAAACAGTTAAAATGCTTGGTACTTGCTTCACAGAACAGTACATGGGAAAAGCCTAAACCACTCAAACTGACACACAGAATCCAGGATTAAAATATTCATTTCTGCAATTAAACCAATTCTAAAATAATCTGAAGGGCTGACAAGCAAGGAATCGCAGAGATGCTATAAGAACAGCCTGTATGTTTTCATGTCCAATTTTAAAACATACACAGTTTTAAACAAAAATTATTGCTGTTATTACCCTGAGAAATACTGACTTTTAGACATCTCCACAGATCTATTGTGCAGTCCCACTGGAGACTGGAGCAGATATGGGATTGTTCACAAGTTAGTAAATACAGCATAAAAGATAACCACAAGTAGAGATACCCTAGAGTTTGCAGAAGGCTTCAGGCCCTGCAAGTGTTACCTAAAGGAGAGCTGTGCTTAAGGAAATAGTCAACAACCTTCAGGAAAATCCAGGCAGTATTTTCCTAACACCTCTTGAAACAATGGCTTTCAAGTAACAAGGACAGAAATGAAAATTCCTCTTTTATAACACACTACAACCACTAAAATGCCAGTTAGAGAAATCTGGGTGCACAGATCAGGAAAGTTCCTTGCTCTGGAGAATCTGAACTCCAAGACCCACACCTCTGAAACAAGGATGCAAATAAGGACATTGCACAGAAATATCCACACCACTGTCATGAATCAACAAAATTAATGGGGACAGGCAGGAAAAGGGACAGCAGGGTTATGTTATATGACCACCACAGATGCAGTGAGAGTGCAGGAGCCAGCTGGCCAATCTTTGTGGCTCTAAATCATGTTAAATTATATAAGAAAAGCACAAGGAAATGTCTTTATAGTTCAGTTTGGCAATGGGCTCACACACACAAGTGCAAAGTCATGCAGGCTTAGGGGGGGAAATAAGCAGGAGGGTGTCTGAGCAGTGGCAAGGCAGAGGGTGGGGTGAGCTGGGTCAGCCAGGAATGAGGGCAGGGGCCTGGGCTGTGCCAGCAGCACATCACAGCGTGGCACAGAGGCAGAAGTGAACTGCAAGGGGGAGCAGCACATCAGGAAGGTGATGCTGGCTGCTCGCTGGGCGTGGGCAGGATGCACTCCAGCATTCAAACTAATGGGAACCAGTTTCAGCAGGGCAGCAGAAAGAGAAGTCTGGAGTTCAGAAATACTGCACCATATGCAGCTCAGGATTCTGATGCAACAGTTGAAGACAAAAAGATGTGAAGACTTGGAGGGTGAATAGCAGGAAAGGTGGTTTTGCTGTCAGCAGTGGCACCCAACATGGAGAAGGGAGCTTCAGAGTGAAGCAAGCAAGAAAAAAAAGCTGAAAAGTTAACAGAATTTTTAATGAACTGATGGATATTTTCAAGAAGGAAAAGAGACAAAATCAACAGTGTCAAAGGAGTTTTGAGAGCCTGATTTGTGAGAAATACCCCAAGTTGGAAGTTCCAAACCAAGCAAATTATAGAAAGCTGATGAACACTTTGTTTGCAATGCCATCTGAAACTGAGAAATAATACAGTGTGGTTCCTTGGTATGTGCTGGGCTGCAAGCATGAAAATCCACCATAAGTGAACCTGAGAAGGGCCAATGCCAGAACAAGTGCAGCTGAACTCCAAACACATGAGGCAGAGTCCACAGGAGACACAGTAGCTTCTGGGTCTGGACCAGGCCTTCAGCTTCTTGTCTTCAGAGAAAAGGTGACAAATCAGATTCTCTTGCATTCACATTGCAATGGTTCATGTAGCACTAGGGACGCACACAGCACAGGTTGTGATCTCTAACTTCACTCCAGCTCACAGCTGTGGCATCTCACAGACTCAGGGATCACCTACCCAGCACCATAAGCTCTCTGATCACTGTCAAGTTATCACTTCACTGCTAAGAGAGCTTAAGCCTTCTAAGCCGCTTGCCTTAAAGCAGATTTTGCAGATCTTAAGTCATGACTGTACTGCTCTTCAGAGCTTTTTCCAATTTGCCCCCATGCCTGCTAAGACCTCCACACGTGCAAAGGATAAATCATCCAACAACAGTCTCTGGAACACCAGGTCCAAGGGCAGCAGCCCTTCTGCTCAAGGCTGCTCTGCTTTATAAGGACCTAAAACCCACAGTGCTCTCACAGCTGCCTCCTCTGGAGGTTTCTGCAACTATCATAGGCTCCATCTGGGACTAATCTGCAGCCTCACCCTGACAGTACCAAACTGCAGGACTGCCAGCAAGGTCCTTCAGCCACAGGCAAGACAGTCTGGGAAATTCTAATGGAATTTGTTTAATATAATTCAGGTACTAAGGAAAACAAGGACACAAACAACAAAACAGATGTATCTTTCCTGCCTCTTCCCCAGGCTTACCTGATGTCAAACACCTACTGTCCTCCATTTCTTAGCCTCAGCTTTCTTTAATACCTCAGGTTACACTCACTCCCTCAAAATTTCCCCCAGCATTGCAGCACAGGAGCCTGGGGTCACACTGCTTCTCTCCGTCATTCTTTGCTTCCTTATTTTCTCTGCTGCTCTTTGCCTCTTACCAGTTTTCCTCAGCCACACTTTTCTTCTTCAGGTTTTGCACATACTTTTTCCTTTCATCTCTCTGTTCCAGTAGGTCACCTGTGGGTCATGGTCCCTCAGGGTGTCAGGACCTCTTCTGGCATGAAGTATTTTCCCTGAAACATGTCTCCATTCCCTCACTGCTGCCAGCTTCTCTCTCACACACATTTGATTCAGGCGCTTCCCTGCCTGCCTGATGCCTCATCAGGGTTTAGGTGGGTGGTGGTTGTTCCCTGGTGCCAGCTCCCATGGATGGTTCTCCATGAAATCACTTGCCAGGACATGGATGGTTCTCCATGAAATCACTTGCCAGGACAGCAGGAGAGCTGCCACATTGCCCATGGGACTCCTGAGGGCAAGACAAACCAGCAGCCTGGAACACAGGGAGGCTGGGGGAAAGCAGGGACTCATGGAGGAAACCAGGAGTATGACAGAGACTCCCTGTGAGGACAGCTACAGTCGAGAGCTAGAGCATTAATTCTCCAGCTTAGGAGACACATCCCACATTGCTGCTGGAAAGAAGCCTAATCCATCCATGGACAGCTGGGAAAGCAGCCAGGGTGAGGCATCCCAGTAGGATGGCAACCTTCGTGTTTCCCTGATGTGACATCATTGAGCTCTGTGATCCTCTCTACCAGGTCTGGCTCCATCCTTGCCAGAAGGCAGAGCCCCCCAAAGGCAGGGCCCCCCAAAAGCAGGGCTCTCTCCAGAGGCAGGGCTCCCCAAAGGCAGGGTCCCCCAAAGGCAGAGCCCCCCAAAAGCAGGGTCCATCAAAAGCAGGGTCCCCCAAAAGCAGGGCTCCCCAAAAGCAGGCCCCACCCAAAAGCAGGGCTCCCCAAAATCAGGGCTCCCCAAAAGCAGGGCACCCCAAAAGCAGGGCCCCCCCAAAAGCAGGGCCCCCCCAAAAGCAGGGCTCCCCAAAGGCAGGACTCCCCAAAAGCAGGGTCCCCCAAAGGCAGGGCTCCCCAAAAGCAGGGTCCCCCAAAAGCAGGGCTCCCCAAAAGCAGGCCCCACCCAAAAGCAGGGCTCCCCAAAATCAGGGCTCCCCAAAAGCAGGGCACCCCAAAAGCAGGGCCCCCCCAAAAGCAGGGCCCCCCAAAAGCAGGGCCCCCCAAAGGCAGGGCTCCCCAAAGGCAGGGCCCCCCCAAATGCAGGCTGACCCAGCACTCTGGGTGCCCACGAGGGTGACTGTACCTGCTCTCCAGGATGGCTTCTTCCACATGAGTGCTCTTCTCAGACACAGGGGCCCCAAGGGAGGTCTGGCTCATGGCTGACAGGAATTTTAGGAGCAACTTGGTGCTCTCAGTCTTTCCAGCTCCACTTTCTCCACTGTTAAGGAAAAGCACACATTTCATTCACAAATCCAGGACAGACAGAGCTGATGACCATCCTAGCCGCGGCACAGAAGTGATCTCTAGGAACAAACATGTGACATCTCCGCTGTGCAAGCAGGGATCAGGCAAAGGCGGGGAGGGTGGTGAGGGTACTCAGGCAGATGTCAGTGCAAATGGGAGAGCAGGAGCAAGGCGTGTGATGCAGCCATGGAGTAGCTGGCTGTCCATCTCTGACCTGATGAGAACACACTGGCTGTCATGACGCTTCCACAAGCAGCAGTAGCACTCGTTAGCGGTGGCGAAGATGTGGGGAGGCAGCTCACCCAGGCGGTGCTGTCTGTACAGCTCCATGGCATCCACACCGTACAGACCAGGGATGGCTCTGTAGGGGTTTACTGATGCCAGGATGGAGCCAATGTTTGTCTACGGGGAAAAAACAAAACACAGAAAGGAAATGAAGCAAGCTCCTGGGGAGAAAAAAAAAATCACAACAAAGCCAGACCCTGAAATAAGTCATGGCGAAGGAGAAAGCCTAAATAAGGACACTGAGCTTCAGCAGAGAGCTGCACAGTTTGGCAAAGATGTCGAACCCCAGAGAAGGAGTTGTACAGCTGGGTATGGATGGGGCAATCTGAATTTTGCTGCTTTATAATATAATATTCTTATCCTATTGTCGTTGTTAAATTAAGCTTACACAATTTAAAAACATGAAGCCATCTTCATACCCAGCTACTTTGCACTGTGCTTGCAGCTGAGCAGCAGAGCCAGGACTGAAGGAGTGTCAGGAGATACCTTCAATGCCACAGTCCTAAGCAAAGGGGGCTTGGCAGGGTTCAAGAATCTCCTGAACAGAGTTAGAACACAAACATACACACTACATGTGCAAAGAACCACTAAAGCATATAATTTTTCTTCTGCTGCAAAAAATGCTGTTTGGTGCAGCTTAAATCATTTGGTAAACCAAATCAATATTGACAGCTGAAGATAAAGCTCTAGATTTCAAGTCAAAACATTTTTATATTTTCTAAACATTTTATTTTGAAAATATTTATTTTGAAAATCTCACAGTCCAAAAAAAGAGGTAGCAAGATTTAAAATAAAATACCCAGACAACAACACTGAATTTCAAATGTATTATTTTGTGCAGTGGAAGGAAATTAATTTTGCTTTTTGGGGCATGACTTTTTCGGTTCAGCCAACCAGCTCAAATCCAGTTATTCTCAGAGCTGCAGCTCAGAGCAATGGTGCCACCTCTCTCCTAATGATGGCTTTGTAATATGGTCAACATCCATGCTGCTGGTGTGGTGGCCTCCCTCACTGGGACATCATTTTGGACTGCTCTACTCAAGAACACCCATTCTCAGCAGACATGACCAAATAAATACTTAGATTGCTGCAGGAGGTGCCAAGCTTTATGGTCAGGGACAACATCTAGCATTAGCTCCAAACCATGAACTAACTATAAGTCACCCATCAGATATAAAAGCATTTGAATGTATCTACTGGAGAAGCTGTAAATTAAACACGTGGTGACAAGGAGGACTCATCAGGCCAAATGAAATCTGAGCCTATAGCAATGCCAAGCTCTGAAGCCAGACTGATAAGATGCCATAGTCACCAAAATATTTAAAGCTCATTTCTTAAAGCAGCACTCAGAGATCATTGTGGGAGGGAAAATCACCTTGGACAAATTGCATTATCAGTATAAACACACTATCATGGATCAAGTCCTGTGGACTCTCTGACAGGGACTTTTGTGGGCAGAAATAGAATTAATTGGTAGTGAAAGCAATAAGAAGCAGATGATCTTTAGCCAGAGAGGTGCAGAGAGAGAGAGAGAGAGAGAGAGAGAGGAAAGCATTGGGTGTCAAAACATGAATTGGGGAAAAGCATTGTACAGGCAGCTGAGGAACAGGCATTGCCCAGAGACTACAAGACATTTCTACGTCCTTCACAGCATCTCTTCTTCTCAGATGTTTCAGTTTGTGTTTTCGATTGTAGTTTCACTAGGAACAGACCTCTCTTCCAGAGAACTTCTGGAAAGTCCTTTCCAGAACTTCTTCCAGTACAGCCATCTCTTTCAAAGGTGTTCCTACAAAACCTTTCCACTACCCAGTTGCAGTCTCCTCATCACATGCATTCCCTTATAGACAATTTCTATCCATAATTTTTAATGGCAGTAAAGCCATGTACATACCAGCTACTTTATCAGCAAAGTAATTGCCCCTAAAGAATTCTTCAGAGCAGGACAAGCCACATGGGGCAAGTCTACTTCTCCGGACAATAGATCCTACTTGGATGGTTAGGCATGGCTTTGCTAAGGAGAGCACAAAATGGGGCAGTACAGCCCCTGGCTCATTTCAGCATCACTCTCATTATGTTTGGTCTACTTTTATTAAGGAATACAGGAATTGTAAGAATGAAGAGGGAAGATGCAGGTTGTTGCTGTGCTCACATAATTTCCTTCAACAGTTGGGTAGAGCTTGAATAGTATTTATCTGGAAAACAAAAGGTCCTGTTGAGCTTGTCAGTATTGCTGTAGTAAATTAATTATGGGTGCCAGAGCAGTCTAGATATACTGCTACCTACACTCCCTGATCAGAAAGAATCCCCTTTAGGAGCTCATGGTGGGGTTAATAATCCAACACTGAGGGGTTCTTCCCAGTGCTGAGCATGTTGCAGAGATCAGGCCCCTTCATACACCTCCAAAAATTTCAGACCGGAGATGCACATTCATGCATGATGCAAAGGCAAAAAACAAGGTGTAAAGGTGCTAAACTTCAACACCTTTATGCAGAGATGGAGAAGGCTCAGAACTAATGCTGAATAAGAGAAGGAATGACATATGAGAGCTAGCTGAAAGGCTTAAGGAGGTACAGCTGCTATGATACTGCTGGTGTTGTGGCATTTCTGGTGCAAGGCACAGACTGAAAAGGAAGAGAATCCTGAATTGCATTTTAAGGTGCGAGGAAGAAGAAGCAGGAGGAATACGCCCAAATGGGGTCAAAAGCTGCACAAACACATAGCATGTGTCAAACACAGGACAAAAAGAGCAGCAGGGATATGGGCCATCAAAATAATGTGTGCATGTGGCTACTGCCACAGGGTCACAAGGCTGTGTTGACAGACAGGCAAAGGTGCCTACAGAAACAAAGAAAGAAAGAAAGGAAAAAATAATTTACAGTCTCCTCTGCATCCAGTGCAGGAGGTGGTTCAGAAACAGGGTCACTTTACTGATAATTTACTGGAATACAGGTGCATATGGTTTGGTTGCCTTGATAACGGTTGCTATGCAACACAGACAGAGATTTTCATTTTTTCTGTCATATTCTGAAAACTCTGTGTGCACATAGCATGGACAAGCAAGGTAAGACAGTCTTTGCAATCTATCTTCCTTGTTCTCTCCAAGTCTTAGCAGAATACTGTCATCCCAGCAGTTCAGGAATGTCTTGTACCAGATGTGCTTTTCCTCAAAAGTCCCTTTCCTAGTACTTGTCTCCTTCCTGAGAGGGAAATCAGGAGATGCTATGAGTATTCATTCATCTGTGCAAGAACAGCAGAGCAATCAAAAAAAAAACCAAAAAACCAAAAAAACCAAAAGGTACAACTGCAGGTAAAAGCAGAACAGTTGGGCAGCAGGTTTGCATTCCTAGTTTTGTTAGGCAGTATCTTTGTCAGATCAGGAGGGATACTAGCAAGCCCCTCTGTACACTGCACTTTCCACTCTGCCTGGCCATAAACCATGGAACAGCATAATGGGGAACCTGGGGAATGTGAATGGCAGCTCATCAAACATGGATGTTCACAGAGGATACAGAGCTGTGCAATTACCACAAAGCTCAGAGGTGAACATTCATGTTTTGGAATTTCCTCCATAGAGGCAAAGAGGCCCCTCTGATAAGGGTAGGATCTCACAGGGATGATGGAGCTGGCAAGGCAGGAAATCCCCTCCAATTCCTATCCTCAAGAGACAAGGATAACATCAGCACTTCACATGCAAAGTGGCAGCCCTGAAGCTAAACAAAAACCACAAAGACAAAAGGGAGGAGCACTTACATAGATGTTACCCTGCTGGTAGCGCTGGTGAAGGTTGAGCAGGATGGCAGCTTCATGCAGATCTCCCAGCATGGACATGTCTTCCACCCCATCGATGCTGGTCTGGTGCATGGGTAAGACCTTTTCTCTGGACAGGGTGGCCTTGGGGTACTGGAACACCTGGAAGAATGGGGACAAGGACAAATAGTCTAATGACACCTGGGCACATGGTCTGATTTCCTAGCAGGAATGCACACCTTTATATTTTTGCACTGGAAAAGTAAGTTAATAAGACACAGACCTGCTTCCTACTTTTACAGTCACTCTTCCATTCCTGTTCCTACATATTTGAGCCCTCTGGCCAGAAACTATACAGCATACTCCCTCCCTTCTTTTGCTACACAGTCAACCTCTCACTTTCACCACTGATGGGGACAAATCAACACAAGGTTACTTAATTTCCCCTTAACAGAAGCAGGGCACCAGCCTCCAGCTGTTAGGCTAGACAGGTATTACACACTGCACTCATGACTGTGAATAATGATGGCAGCTTCTCCCAAGAGACCAGGAACAGTCTTTCACAAAAAACACAGGTGAGATCATGTCTCTGACTGTGGGGAAGGAGAGGAAAAGCTAATTCACATTGCGATTTTGGCCCTGCACCCTCCATAGCAGCAGCCAGAGTGCATCTGGAAGAGTTTGTCGTCTCAAGAGCAAAGGAAAGCAAAGCACAGGAGAAGCCAAATAAAGTAGTGACATTCTCTCTGTGTGATGACACTTATGTGTATGATACAGCTTTCAAAATATTTGTACAGCGACACCTATTAACTTCTGTCAC
Source organism: Zonotrichia albicollis (assembly GCF_047830755.1). Classification (NCBI taxonomy): domain Eukaryota; kingdom Metazoa; phylum Chordata; class Aves; order Passeriformes; family Passerellidae; genus Zonotrichia; species Zonotrichia albicollis. The sequence goes on from NC_133828.1 coordinate 30,701,642, forward strand.
TGCTTAGGAAGTGCTCATCTCTCCGTGCAGCTGCACTCATCTTGTTTCAATTGCAGCATCCTTCTTCCTGCTGGAGCTTTCTCCTCCTCAATAACCCCCTCTTCAGTTATCAGGTCATCTCCTTCACTCCCTTGAGATTATGTGACTGTTCCCCTCCACCACATGCACATCCCAGCCCTCCTTTCCTCCTCCTCAAGCACGATGCTGGCATTTCACGCAGGTTATTTCAGTTGCTTCCCACTCTTGGATTCAGCCATGTGCCATCTCCCACCCAGCATCCAAAGCTGTGCTGGATGGTAAGACCCAAAGAAAGACAGATGGGAGACTTCATACAGACATCCTGGAGAAGGAAACCGGTCCACAGTAACCCCACCAAAGAATCTTGTGCTTTTCCTCCTCTCCCAGTGCTCTGGTCCCTGCCTCATTTCCATCCCTGCTTGTCAGCCCTCCTGAGTGCCAGGGAGAATCTGACGGTCCCACAGAGAACCAGCTCTAATCTGTAGCGTTGCTCTAAGTGGTTTCTCCTGCCCACCTCCCCGGATGCTCAGGCTGCTGTCTGCGCTGGGGAGAGGCCGTGCATGCAGCTGCAGGCTGCAGACAGAATGAGGTCACCCAGCCCTCTGCCAGTCCCTGCAGGGCGCTCACAGCTGCAGCAACTGCAGGTGCTCACCCCGGGGCTCTGAGCTGCACCCTGCCACTGCAGGGTAGCAGTAACCCAGTACAGATCCCCTGCAAACCACCACAAGAGCAGCTCTGTTCTGGGAGGCAGCTGGGGAGGCTCAGTCCCTCAGGTGTGTTTGCCCCATTTCTCATCAGTCACACCTGTGTGGCAAGGACTATTCGGCCTCTTCCACTGGCAGGCTCCTTCACAGCCCACTTCTTCCACCAGCCAGGAATTTTGTGTATTTTTTTTACAAAAAATTTCAAAACTTCAATTTCAAATTTTTAAAAAGAAAATTCAAAAATTTCAAATTTTTTTCAAGAAATTTTGTGTATTTTTAATTTTTTTTCAAAAATACCCAGTTTGCATTCATGATCAGTGTAAAACAAAGCCCAGTCCTGCAAAAAGGTTCTCTCCAGGCCTCTAGACACCAGTTCTGCTCCTGGGTGTCAGAGAGGTCTGACTGCCAGCAGAAGGACCCTCACTCTGCAAGCATGACCCTAAAAAAATAAAAACTTTTTTCTTCTTCAGAGCAGAGACCTCAGGCACTTGCACAAGAAAACTGAGGGAGCAGAAAGGGAGAATGAGACAATTAAATTCAGGAGAGAGTACAAGCTGCAGATGCACAACATCTGGACTGTCAGAACAAAATCAGTACAGCACTTTCAAACCAGGAGGCAGCAAATGACCCTGGCTCCCTCTTGTCCGCTGACTTACCCAAAATTTGGAAGAGGACAAGTAAAAAAAACATGACGTGATCTTCCCTTATAGCTGCTTGGTACTTACTCATCTACTACTGCTCTGTCAGCACTTGCAGCCATTTGGGCCAGAAGAGAAACATTAAGAAAACATTAAGACAAAAAGCTGAGTGGACAAGTGTCCTAAAAGATACCAGGAGCTGGCAGTACCTGTGCCCAGAGGCTGCCATGCACAAAAAGCGATTTTCAGAGCTCATCTCCTTGTTCTTGATGACAACACGGCAGGAAATGGAACCCTGAAGAGGAACAGGGGTCCTAAATACACAAGTAAATAAGTAATAGGGCTTAGAAACTCATGTTATACCTGTCTTGAGCCACTTGGCTGGGGCCTCCAGCCCAACTGAGGTTCGGGAGGAGATGGCTCTGTGCCTCTGGAAGACACTTGTGACATGTGGGAGAGTTTTCAGGTCATCCCTGGCACTGGAAGAAAGCTGACTTTTCATTTGTTCTCTGCCCTTCAGGGGCAGAGTCTCTGTATCACCAACAGGCTGCAAGTATCATCCATGCTCCTGGACGGGGACACATGTCCCAAGACTGTCAAAGTGACTTTCCTCAAGGAGCTCAGAGGTTTGAGACACAAACAGGATGATGCTCCACCCTCAGAGTCCCAGTAAGGAAGCTTTTGTTATCCCACTGCTCACCCCTGGATGCTTCCAGCAATCTGCAGGGGAGCAATTTCCAAGATCCTCCTCCATCATCCTGTTCCAGGAAGGGTATGCTACACTGGTGTTCAGCACTACTGAGCTGAATGTGACAGCTGATTTTTCCTGAAGCAAGTAAGAACTCAGGCAAACGGATCTCTCAGCAAAGTTGCCCCCAGAGTATCTCTTTTTTAACAAGCTAATATATAAAACACAAACTTATATGTGTTAATAAGCAGATCTTTATTTTTGGGAAGGAAAATAATCACCTTTAAGTCTAACAGGCGCCTCACAGCCAAAGATTTCTACTTTCTTACCAGTGATAAACTCAATTTGCCTCAAATTTAGCCTAAAGTGAGGGTAAAATGACCATGACTCTCACCAAGGCCCTGCAATGGTCAGGAATAAAGCAAAATCTGGGCAGCAAACAAGCCAAGATGAGGTTTGCCAGTGCTGCTCAGCAAGGGAGAAATTATTCCTTTTCAAACTCAATTCCATCCATTAGTGCCATCCTGAGCACACAGCAAAGCTCCCACCTGGCATCCAAGTTATATTTATCCATAAAGCATTTGGCTGTTTTGTCTGGATCATGCTTTCCAATCTTGTGTTTCACAAGCAAAGCTCCTCCTTTCCTCCCAGGAAGTCACATTTCTGATGGATTTACTGCCTGAGGTGTTTTTAAGGAAGTGAAAACAAATGACAAAAGCTTGGAAGCATGACTGGACTTCTTACCTCGGAGCTGCAGGAGCTGCAGGATGCTGGGCCACAGCAAACATGAGGACAACTAGATTTGGAGGTGCTAAAAATCACAGGGATCACCTGCCCCATCCAAGCCAAAGTGAAGACATTTATCAGAGTCCTTACCCAGGGTAGGAGTGCCAGTCCCTCCCAGAAGGATGAAACAATGGATGTGGCAGGTGAGGGAAGCACACAGGACAGCTCCTGTGGGTGGCACTGAATAAAGAAAGCCCTTTAATGATCTCCATGAGCTTTTATTCCATGAGCCATAAAGCACATGCTCCTCCAGCCTAGTGGTTTCTTGTTTCATGGAAGAAAAAAACCAAAACCCCGCTTTTTTCTTCCACATGTGTAATCCACCATGCATTATCCTGAACATATTTCCCAGCATGCAGGACAAGGGCTGGAGGTGGACAGACAGCTCTAAAATGGGATTCCTGGTGTCCTTTCAGAGGTGGCAGGTGGGTTTGAAAGATTTTGGAAGGCCACAGCAGCATGTCAGAACAGACAGAACTGGGAAAGTCACAGAAGTACTGTCACCACTTTTTGTCCCTCTGGAGGCTGCTGCATTACCTGTGATCCCTTAAAATGTGTCGGTGATATCCAGCACTCCCAAAACATGTCAACTGCTCAAGAAGGGGTTTAAGAGACTACAGTAATCAGATAAAAAAATCTGTGTTTGCTAGGGGAATTTCCATCTCTGAGAAACAAATCAGGCTCTTTATAAAAGAAAGATGACTTCAAATCTTACAAGACAAGACTGAAAAACCTGACAGTCCTACCACTGACTCCACAAACCAGGGCTCTAAATCCCCTTTCCCCCTGTGCCCTCCTTTGTTTGCCAGGTAAGAGGCTGAAGAAAACCTGTGCATTTTCCTGTAACAAAGCAGCCACCTGCAGGGCCCATTCACCACAGCAGCTGAGCAGGTCTAATTGCTCACTGCTGGAGGGCACAGTCCTGCCCATTTCCCCATCCTCCTCCCTGCCCAGGCACCAGCCTGACTCACCCAGAACCTCCCTGAAGGCTGTGGATAGTTTTCCCAGGGTTAGCCAGGCGAGCTGACTCACTGAGGACTTGGATGATCCCCAGAAGTCCCTTCCTACCAATATTATTCCAAGAGTACTGCACCCCAGGGAACCACAAGGAGCACAGGGCTGGAAATCAGGCACGAAAGGAGCTTGTTCTTATCCCTGTTGGAGAGCTCTGCTGCCTTGCTGAGCTGTCCTGTGCATCTCTGCTGCCTTTGCACACTGGCTGGCACAGGGAGCCCACTGCCACATGCCCCTGGCCAAAGGGCTGACAGCAAAAGCTGCTGGAGCAGCTGGTGGTGAGCACAAGCACCCCTAGAGTGGCACAGCTTGGCAGGAAGGGCCGCTTGGTTATTGGAGCTGCCTCCTTCCAGGAGCACTTAGCCAATGTAATGATTTTGTTAGGCTGTTAATGCAACTCCTTCAAAATGGCACAAGGGAAACCAAGAAAAGTGAGGTAGGCAGAGAAATTAAAAGAAAAGAAGAACAATCTTTTTTAAACATTTGTTAGGTATTTGGTGTAACAGCGCCAGGTCACTTTTCAGAGAGAATTGCAGCATTTCCATTGATAAATTTCAACATGATGGTCATGCAAAACCAAGAAGTCCATCTTACAGCTTGGCTTAGGGTACATACTCATGCAAACTTCACTTACCATGCCATAATCTGAGGTGAAGAGAACATTTCCATTGGCACACAAGCCAACAGTGCATGGCTGCAGCTGGTCCTGCTCCTGCAGCCATACCCTGGCACCCTGCAAAAACGAGAAGACATCCCATTAGAAAGAACTGGAGCCTGTGAGATCTGCACCCAAGGAAAGCTGGGGGAAGCTGCAGTATTCAGAAGCTACTTCCAAGCTACAGCTGCTTAAAATATTTAAGTAAGTTCTACTGACATTTTCAGAGAAATTGGGTTTGTTTTTTCCTTATGTAACAGGAGCGGAAGAAAAAGCAGTTTTAATGAGCTTCATGCGGAAACTAAAGTAAGGAAACATCAATTTTTACAGAAAGTGTCATGGAAAGATACCAACACACAGAATAGTTGGTTTGACTGTCTAAATATTTTAAAACTTGGAATAGCCGGTCATTAAAAGCCATGCTATAATAATAATAGAAAATATAAATAAAGCATGTTTACAATGTAAACAATACACCCACGCATCATTGTAAGTCAAAATGCTTCCAGAAATCACCAGCTAAGAGGATTTCACAGAGCTTTGTTTGCAAACTCTGGCAAGAGTTTCCTTGGGTAAATGACATGACCTGAGCGTTTCTCTGATGTATATACACACAGATGTATACACGCTGGTCCTGATGCCTGATGTATGTATGCACTGGTGTTTATATCTGGTTTTATATGTGATGTTTCACATACAATACAACATCTTAAACTTCTCCATGTCTCTCAAGACAAGTCTGAGCACAAGCTCAGATTTCTGGTAACACACCCACAGGGATCTGCAGGACAGGTAAATCTCACAGCTTGCCTACCAAAATAGTAGGAAAAACAAGTTTGCTGGACTGGTCCCTTCTGCCTGTGGGACCTGGTACAAGGGAAAGAGCAGGAGCATGAAGGCAGATCAGGGCATGACCTGCAATTACAGAGCTAGGCATGAAGTCACACCACACTTCAGTTATTGCAAACTAATCACTTCCATGTCTTCCCATAGAAATCACATAAACTCTGCTTAGATAAATATTGAGAAAAATCCAAAGTGCTCAACTGTTGGGTAACATTAGGGCCATGCTGCCTTTCATCGATTCATAGACTGACTTTCTTCCCTTTTTTTTTATGCCCCTAAATTATTGATCGTGAGCTTTAAGCCCTTCCTACCCTCTTAATCCCATCAGCACCATTAGCTCTTTGCTTGTAGGCTTAATATGTTTGAAGAAATTGAATAGTGTTTCTATATTACATTATACAAAATGTGAAACACTAATTCTATTTTTAATGATTTGTTTTTAGTTTAGGTGGGTTTTTTTAAACTGCTTAAGTCACTCTAAACACTTTAGTACCCTGGACTTTCTTTGCTGTAGGAGATACATCTATAGGCCAATTTCCAGTCCTCCCAATAAAAGATCTGGGTTTAATGACATTAAAAAGGTGTACATAATTCTAGTTCTGCTGTTGTGCTCTAGCTTTACTGCTGTGCTCTGGTCTAGAGTTTCAAGCAGTTTAATATCCCCTAACCAAGTGAACGAAGAGCACCCTTGCATCTGATCAGCACCTAAACCCATGGATGGTCTGCAGAGATCATCCTCATGGCCAGTGAACAACAGCAATAGAAAAAAATGGAATCTTACATTACAGATTTGAGATCCCAGAGAGCTGGTGTGGACAGTAGCTCATACACAATCACACACAGATTTTGAGGAACTATACAGAGGATTTGTTACATCCTCTTGGATTTTCCGAAATTCTGGATGCTTGAAATAAAGTGTCCTGAGGCATCTGGGCAAGACATTGCTGTTGAGAAATCATCAATTTCCCAAATCACATTCTGACTAGTGCGCATAAACATATGCACATCAACATATGTTTAAAGATTTTTTTGCTACTTTCACCAGACTCCTATTACCGCCATGGTAGAAAGCAAAGAGTCAGAAAACAGGAAGGTTGTGTCTCCAAACAGTGGGATGAAAGAAAGCCTTTTATAAGACACTAAGTGTAAACATCCCCAACAGTGCATTTCAATGCCTTCAGACACCAGTAACCCAGGGTGGCAGGGATGAGAGCCTGAGGCAAGTGCAGTTTAATCAGAAGACAAGTCTGCACCCCGCCATGCACACTGTGCCCCAGTGCCACAGCACACACACCCTGGGTATGGCAGTGTGCCACCACCACAGCACTCTGCACACACTGCCCCTGGAGACCAGGGCATCCAGGTTACACAGACTTCCCACTCCCTGAGCTCAGAAATTAACTTGGAGCTACAGGCAGCTGATAATCTGACACAGAAGAGACAATCCATGGGCATGAATACTGTTATTCAATAGGTACCACTCAGAAGGGAAAAGGAGATAGGCAATGGGATCACTCAACTATCTTCAACACATAGAAATTATCTAACAGCCCAGACTGATTCGGACCCCTTTCCCAGCAGAAGTCCATGTGCAAAAGTATTAACAAATACTCCTCCAAGGAGACATAGCTCTTTTGTACAACACCACACAAGCTTATGGCAGTTCTTCTCCCCCAGTTCTTCTGTGAGCTGCTGAGGAATAGAAGGCAACATGCTGAAACTCCCAGGCCCTGTGATATTCCAGCTGCCCAGAATGACTTACTTCAGTTTACTCCGATGTTGTAGTTGTTTGTACAACAGCAATTGCCTCTGCACAGCAGAGTAACTGCACCCAGTTATGCTTTTCCAAAAGGAATATTGTGCTGAGACAGCCAGAAAAGGAACCACAGAGCAAATAATTATTTTAACTTCTGCCCAGCATAGCCACAGCCCCATTTCCTGAAAGGCAGAGTTTGTTTTAGTGCATCTCCTTCCACCAGCCCTTTTTTCTAAACATGAAATTCCCCAAGGAGCCTTGACTAAATACGGGAGCAGATGGTGGCACCAAAAAGACTGCCCCACTTTACTCCCCTGTCCCCCAATGCCACGCATCTCATTGATCAGCTGAAAAGATTAAATTGAGCAGAAAACTTCCAAAAACTGCCAGGCAGCAAGGCTGAACTTCCATAGGAGGAGCAAGGTCAGCAGGACTGAGCAGTGCCCAGCAGTGATGTGCCAGCTCTGGGGGCCCAGGTCCCACAAGCACCATGATTGAAATCCTGCTCTTCTAGGACAAGAGAAAAAACCCTTCCATTTCCATTCTGAGATACAAAAGGTCCACCCTCACCCACAGACAAAACAGTTTGTGAAGCAACAAGCAACACCAATTTGAGAACACCTTGTAAGACAGAGGAGGAACAGCAGTGATGATTTTGTGTAATCACTTTCCATCAAATAAAGCTGGCTGAATACTGATCATGCAGTTAACTCAAGCCCCTTATATAATGAGCTCATCCCCACCCAATTATTCTTTTACTAGGAGTTTATTAGGTTGGTCTGCTGCTTTGGTTTTACAGGGAACAAGAGCAGGAACAGAAAGGAAGAATGAAACAGTAATGTACCAGTTCCTATATCGAGGGCAGGTCACTCAGATGTTAAACAAACTCTGAGACCAACATCCTCATTCCTATGGCCTCAGTAACAATCCATTCATGAACTTGGCTTGCCACAAAGTGCACAGCAAAGCACAATCCTGAAAAGTGATCTTGTACCGTGGGGTTGTGATTTAGAAAACAAAGTTGCTTGCATACAGAGAGCAGTGTTTCATCAGTACTGGCCCATGGTCGCACCATCATGCCTTCCACTGTGGACAGTAAACTCTAAGCTGCCATTTCTCAGTTCAAATAACACATGGCACTTTGGATCCTAGACTCAGAAATAAATAACATTTCCTGCTATTCATGATATCAAAATTCAATTGAAGCCACAGATTTCTTGGCCTTCTATGCCTTTTTTTTTTTTTTAAGAGTGACTGAAACCGGAAGTTCTTCCTTGCATTCATATGCCTGTATCTGATCTCAGGAGATGCACTGTGGTGTGTCAGCAGGGAAAGAATAAGGGAGACCTTGTGTGCTGCACCCAGGGAATAGCAGAGAGGCAGAAAGGCAGCACACAGCCCTGACTGCAGCAGCAAGGCATCCACACATTGAAGTAGAGTGTGCAGCCAGCAGCCACACACTCATCAGTTATCAGCTGTTGAAGGCAGCAAGGTAAGCTCCAGAGCACAAAACCTGCACATGCAGGTGCCTTGGCCTCTCCAGGGCCTCCCAGCCCAGCAGCAGACCCATTCAGGGATTGACATAAAGGAAGCAATTCCACAGATGTATCACTCTTCAGAAACAAGTCTTGCTATTCTGTTCTCCTTACTCCGTGTTCTGGACTACCTTTGGATCTTCACGTTTTCCCAGGACATCCTCTGTCGTCTGGGAACTGCTTCTTCCCAGGCACAAGCAAGAATGAGCTGTCCCACTGAACCTCAGGACACAGCAGGGCTGCCCCTCTCTGAGTGCACTTAGACATCCCACTCCTCCTTGTGTACAAACCTACACAATTGCCAGGAGTAACATGCTCAGGAGGGGCTAAACCAGGATGGCTGCAACAATTGTCCAGGGTTATTCAGAGAGGAGAAGTGGTTTTGTTTGAAAGACACCTTTCAGTGTGTGAAAGGAGCATACAATTGTCTGCTTTTTCCAGTACAGGAAGTTTTTTATGTTTTCTTTGTGTTTGAACTTTACTGTCTCAGCCTCCACATCTACCTACAAGCACAATACTACAAGAGGTTCTTGCAGTGCCTTCCTTGATTTAGGTAATTATACCAAATCAGCCCTTCTGCAAGGGGCAGGGATGTCTCAAAAATACATAGCTCTGCACTGAGAGTCTGAGACAAAAACCCCTGTGGGTGCAACAAGTTTTCAACTATGAGTACGACCTACATAACTTACCTTTGTCGTCCTAGCACACTGAGGCTGTTCAGTGGGTATTGGGCATCCAAGCCTTGTGTTTCTCCTGGCAATGGATCCATATGCTCCCAGGCTTAGGAAAGGCTCTCCTGGCAGCACAGTGCTGAGCCAGCTCTTTTCCCAGCCTCAGTGGCTTTGTGGCTGCAAACCACGAGGCAGAGACTGGGCCAGAAAGGCCCTTGCAATTCAGACAAAGCCGGAATCAGGTTTCAATAAATGCACTTTCCAAGAGATTGATCTGGATGATCATGAATAAGTGATAGGACAAATATAAAGAGCCTTAGCTAATGGATGTAGGGTTGGTGGGGAGGGGGAGTCCCTGGCAGCCAAGCCCCATATGGTAAGGAATGCAACTGTGCTGTTTTTCTGATGGCAGGCTGAAATGAAGCCATGGGCTTTGTCTGATCAGCAAAACCAGGACCAGCTCCTGGAAGGGAGGGGCAGCCCAGAGATCACAGGTAAGAGAGGCAGAAGGAACAGCTCAGTTGGCAGCAGCCAGCCTGGAGCAGGTGGCAAGAGGGACAATACCTGCAACAGCACTAGGGACAACAGAAACTAAAGTCTGGTTCTTGTCAGGCATGAGGGAGACACAGTGCAGAGCAAAAAGGGGCTGGATTGCACCTGTCTGGTCCCACAATTCCCACAGAGCAGCTCACTGAGCTCGGGCAGCCCCTGCAAGCCAGCAGGGCTCAGAGCTGGGCACAAACTGCAGCCACGGGTCCTGCTGCTCCAGAGCTGCAGCCCAGGCTGAGCCCATGACTCATCCTAGTTCTGCCAATTAGCAGCCCCATTCCTCACTAATTAAGGAGCAGAGCCCTCAGTCTGCCAGCAGCTTTGCAGAATAGCAGTATCAGGAAAAGGTTTGTGCATTTTAAATAATCTAAGAGCACTAAGAGTTTGTCACTTGTGGTCACTGATGTATGTGCACTGCTTCCCACTCCCCTTTTGCCTCCCCCTCCCATCTGTTCTGTTCCTGTCTCCTCCCCCAGTTTGGCTGCTGCACAGCTTCTCTTCTCATTCTCCAGAACATCTCCAAATATTTCCCGGAAATGCCTGGTTTGTGGAGGTAATTCTTAATCTTCTCAAAGAAGCAGCTACACACTACAGGAACCACACAAACTGCTTGTCATGGGCAGGGAGGGAACGAGCCCCCAGCTGTTTTTTACATACTTCAGAGCTGCCCTTTGCCATGAGAACAAGGTGCACAAAAGGAGGCAGGTGTGAATCCTTCCCCACTCCACTGTACACTCTCTCCAAGCTCAGTTTAAGATGAGCTGCCCCCTGCAATTCCACCATGGGCAGTGGAGTCACTCTCCTCCTCAGATGAAGTAATAATCCCACAGAGTTTGCAACCACCTGAGCAATTCTCACCAGTCATGAAAATGCATACTGAATTTCATTAAGTTCATAAAAGTACACACCAATTCCATGCCTTCATTACAAGATCTTCCCTGCCTAAAACTTCATTTAGGAACTGAATTAAAATGAGTTGTTCCCTAAGCACATTAATCACATGGGTATCTATAGATGTGTATTCCCTGTCACATCAGAGCAGCACTGGCTTTCCTAAATCCCTTCTGTAGCCCTGAAAGGAAGGAGGTAACATGGCATCTGCTAAAGCCCAGCCTGGCCCCAGCAAAACTTCCCCTGACCAGCCTGCAGCTCCAAACTGAGCAAGTAAAAGGTATTCCTGCCCTGCTCTCAACCTGGGCAGTGCTTCTCAAAGAAGCCTCTCCCACTTGCCACCAAATACACAGTGAGGCGGCTTCCTTGCAGTTCCCTCCCTCTCTCAAATTCAGCCAATGGCTTCAAGGGTGAGGCTGGGCTGAAGGACAGAGTTTGAGGTGCACAGAACAGAGCCCAGGGCCTCAGGCAGCCACAAGGACCCAGCGGTCTGTCACTGGGCAGCCACATGTTTTGTAAAAATCTCAGACAAGAGCCCTGAAACAGTATTTCTTCTGCAATGTTTATTATGCATAATTTGGGATTATGCCCAATAACTTTTTGCATCTTGCCACATCCTTGACTTTCCCTACCTTGTGGAGTTCTACCACCGACTCACACATCATACAGAAACGTACGTTTTTAAACCAGTCTCATCACTGTGAAGCACAAAATCCCTTTTTCTTGCAGTCAGAGGTAAAGACACAGAGGAATTCAATCCACCTTCTCTGTCTCATCCATTATTTTCTGCTCTTTTGCCATGTCTCCCCCTATTTGTCATTTCACTAATAAAGTAATCGCAGGTTTTTAAACTCTTCATGTGAGACATTTTCCTGGTGTTTGCTCGTCCTCTGCGTCCTTCCTTCAAATACCACTCAGAAAGCAAGTGGAGTGCCTCTGAGCTGGGATGCAGTGTTTCAATCTGAAATAAGAGTGGAAACAGGGAAAAAATGGGACAAACAACCCATGTAAGAAAGAAGCTGGGAGACAGGAAAGACAACAGAGTCTGTTTCACTCTTTTCTAAAATAACTGGGTACAAAGACATGTGCTAGTAGCAGCTTCCAACTACTAGATGTGGATGGCAGCACTGGGATTTATCATAGAATCACAGAATAAGTTGAGTTGGAGGGAGCCTGCAAAGGTTATCAAGTTCAACTCCTGGCCCTCCGCAGGACCAAGAGTCACACCATCTGCTCCAGAGCATTGTCCAAACACTTCCTGAACTCTGGCAGGCTTGGTGCTGTGGTGATGGACACAGACAGAAGTTTCTAATAAACATCCCTGGAAAGCACCCATCTTGCATCACACTGTGGTGCTGAAGTGCTTTCAGTAAATGGAAATGACACAAAACATTTTAAAAATCAACAGGTCTAAGAGTTCCCAGAGATCTGTCCAATAAAGTTTCTCAACAGTTGCTATTAGTTTTTTCTAAGTCTGGTAATGCTGAGGAAATTCCAAGAGATTGAAAGAGTCAGAGTCTAAATAGCAATGATAGCAGGATTATCCCTGGCAACCATAGGTTGCTGAGTCTGAGAACCCAAGGGAAAATACAGAGGTTTTGCTCTCTGCTGTTCCATCTTAAGGATATTCTGGCTTTAACTGCTGTCCAGTGCCAGTTAACATGGGGAAGGAAGTCTAGTGAAAAAGGCTTCTTCTTCCTTAGCATCCAAGCACACGAGATAATTGTGCTGACCATGATTGACTCTCGTGGTGTTGCCCATGTAGAATAGAGAATTTCAGTAAAAGTCAGCTCTTGAGGAGCAAACAGCAGCAAAGGGATCTCAAAACTGTTGTAATGATGGGGAAGATCACTACAAATTGAGGGAGTTTCCAACAAATGCCTGCAGTGACAGGGTCAGCAGTATTTTATATTCTCATCAAGGACCTAAAATCTCATGTAATTCTGACAGTACTAGCAGATGCCAACATCTGGCTGATAAGTCCCCACAAGGATGTGACCATCAGAGCAGTGTGGATTCCACAGCCCCCTGTTAGAACAAAACAGGATTAAAGTACAGCCAAACAGAAAGGTCATCATCAGGAGAGAAGGAATGCAAGGAGTACTTCAAACAGAGGAATGTCTTCTGGAAAGTCACAGACCCAAAGAAGATTGCAAATTGCTGAGCAGAAACTCCCAGGACATTTGGTTGCAACAAGAGCTGATGCATGTCCGGGATGTATAAACAGAAGTAAGGAAGTTTACTGCTTACTTATGCTTTGAGGTGTGAGAAAGAAGCCTTCCAGAGACAACATAAAAGGCTCAGTCATTTTTGCTATTCAGAAGGATCCCTTGTAGTGCAAAAGTATTTGTGAAGATGTTAATGTCATTATGTAGATTTGCCAGAGCTAGGGCTGACCTATCTAGCCCAGACAGTGATAGTGGGGGATCAGAGCAGCATGTGGCCCAGCATGGGCTGCAACCTCATCTCTGCCCCTGCATCCTCACTAACTCAACCCTGCTGAGAGCACACGACAGACAGTAGCACTGAGACCCCTCTCTGCTACCTGCTGGCTCACCTTTGCAGCAACCCAGAGGCAACCTGGTGCCAGAATATCATTTTTTGCAGGCAGAGAAGTTATTTGGGACAAAGTGAGTCTCATGAAGCAGAAGAAAAGTAGGACCCGAAAACGGATGGATCTGCCAGACACCTCAGAAATGAAGCAGGATTTATTTTAAAACAAGGTTGTGTAACCACTTGAAGAAACTGCAAAAAGCAAGGGATCTTCCAGAAATAAGAAGCCCTTCTAGAAAGTGTGATTCAGCCAAATCTTCATCATTGGCTCAAGATGCAAGTAACAGGAATAAACAGCACTAATACACCCCTCATCATCCTAACCCTAATTTCCACCTTCTCATGAAATAGACTGATGACTGGATCTGTGAGAGGCCCCACCACCAGTTCAGTTGCTGTGACAATTATTACATTTGTATGACAGGACCCCTCAGTCCTCTGGGCACTGTGCCAAGTGAGGCATAACAGCCCTCCATAGGTGTTTTTCCTGAGACTTGGCTCTACATCACCACTGAACTGTGGGTGATCTCAGATGGAAATGAGGAGGCAGAGCTGCAGAGTTTAGGGTAACTGCAAGATAACCAGGAAATCCAGACTCTCACAAGTTTCAGTCTTAATAATCACATTTAGATAGTTCACATATTCTCCTTACAGCAAAAGGGGAAAAAGAAATTGCAAAACATTTGTGATCATTCTGTTAAATGTAAGTGTGGCAAGAAGTGAAACCAGAGCAGAACAAAGTGGCTTTGGAGGCCACAGTGGGGCAGCTGCATGCTGGCCCAGGGCAGCCTGGCTCTCCTTCATGTGGGGGCTCTCACTGAGAGCCTGTGCCAGCCCACCCTCTTGCTGCTGATGGGATGTGACAAGGTCACGGCTCACGCAGCCTGGCTCCAGATGAATGCCCTAAGGAGGGAGCTAGCAGGACTCCCTCTCTTCCGCCAGACACTTCTTCATGTCACCTTTGGCACAAGAGCTTTCTTCCTTGCAACTGCTGCTCCAAAACAGGGCAGTCAAACCCTTTTGTCTTATATCTGCCTCTTTATCACTCTGAATGGTTCAGGGGAGACACAGTTGCATGGAGGATCCCGTGTGTAGGAACATCCATGCTACACCAGCTGCATGGGTATCTTCAAGGACAGTGGTACTGCTCTTCAGCTGCACTATACAGGCAAATTAAACAGAGAGGGGGTGCTCTGTGTGGTATTGATACAGAGAGCATTACATACACAAGATGGATGTAACAGTCAGCATTTCTCTATCTCTTCCTAATCCCTACAGGTCCTCTTTCTGAGAGGTCACAATATTCTCAGTAGACTGAGAGGAGCTTGTCAGGGGAAGCTGGCAAAGCACATGTTCCTGAGAGGTGGAGACAGGCTTGGCCAGAATACTCCTTCAAAGAGCAGCCTCACTGCTAAAGAAGATGATGTTCTAGTACCTTTTCTTTCCAAGATGGCATTTTCCTAAGACAATGGTTGTTAACCCATGGGCATTCCGCTTACTGTTATCTGTAAAGACAGCCCATCACTCATGGTCAGCATCATCCACGTCAGCTGAACCATTTCCCTTATCTCAGACAAGAGTCTCTGGATAGATTCTCCAGGACATCTGGCCATGTTCCTCTCTCACAGGAGCTCCTCCTTCTCCCAACTGCAGGGAGCATGGGAAGGGCAAACCAAGCTATTAGGAAACCTAATCCAGCCATGTACAAACCCTTCCCACCCAGCACAACCTGGGCTCCCTGGGGACACAGGTCTCTGGATGATGCATCCAAGCAGCTTCAACAGAGAGCCCAAAGCTGGTGAGAATTGCATGTGCAACCAAAAATCAGACCAGTCCTGTACCTGCTGCACCCATGAATCAGGCAGGCTCCACACTGCAAAGGTGCATTCACAGTCAAGTGCTTTCAGTTGTTCTCCTTACCCATGTTCCCCATCTGCCTGCAGATGTTTATACACATGACTTCACACCATGAGATGCCCAAAGCACAGCAAATTCAGTTGAGTGTCTTGTGGCCAGTAAAGGGCCACAGTTTGTAGACTCCCTGATGGCTTTGTGGAGCAGTCAGGCACTTTCCACTTGCATCAAGGAGTCAGCAGTCAGGGCAAATCTGCCAGAGCAAAAGAAACCTGGCAGAGGTAGCTGCTTCCACGTCAGTTTGGGCCAAGAAAGCAGCTCAGGGCATGCATGATGCTAACTTCAGTAGCCTTAGTACTCCTTCACAGCCTTGACTCTGAGGCTTCTCCCTGATCTGCGTGCATTCCCCAGAGAGATGGATCCTCTCCCTGTCTCCATGGCAGATATCCCAGGCCACAAAGAAGAGAAGGGCTGTGGCCAGGAAAGGATGGGGAACATGGGGAACATGGGGAAGAGTAAGTGAAGACCATGACAGCTGTGGAGAGGACAATTCCAATCACCACAGCCATGCAGGAAATGAAGACAGAATTACCCCGCCTTTCTCTCCCCATGTCAGAAAGCTTAAGAATTTCAGGGGATTTATTTTACAACACAGATGAAAAGCTTTGGATTTCACCACAAGAGCAATGAGGAAAGCTGTTTAACACTTAAAATGCCAGCATTTCTAGGCCAGTGGCACATGAGAAGGAGAGCAGCGTCTGTGACTCCACTGAATGCTGCTCCTCAGTGCTGACTGACTATGGGACCCTGCTAACTGGTCACTCCAACTGGAGTGCAGAAGGACAGGATGGGAGAAGTGTCTCCTTTAACCCTGTCCATGACATTCCTGCTCCTTAGGGGGAATTGGAGAGCGAGTCACATCCTCTGTGTCAACCCCACATCCTGCCCACACTCCAGACACACAGGGAAACCATCATCTGTCACCGTGCCACAGCCCAGGCCTCCAGGGCCCTCCTCCTGCCTGGGCACAGGACTCCCTGCAGCAGCCATGCAAGGATGGCAGAGCACACACACACGGCTCCTCCACTCACACCCTGCTGCAGCAAAGGCCTCATCCATCACATCTCTGAGCCATGCTGCACAGCAGAGCTCCCATGGCACAGGCACACACACATCTTAGTGCTGTACCACTCAGTGAGGATGAAGGTTTTCTAATCTGACCCGTTTGGGACATTGTGGGAGAAGAGCAGCAGCAGCAGCCACCACCCCAGCAGCTCGCTGCCCCTGGGGTCTGCATGCAGAGCAGGGTACAGCACACGGGAAACCCTCCCACAGTGTCGAGCTGGCACACCTGGCCAAAACTACTCCTCCCTTGCAGAACCAGGATGGCAAGTGGGTTGAACCCTCACAAAGCCATTTTGGTCTCCAGCATGCCAAAGGGGGAGCTGTGCAGACCCATGGCATCCCCACCTAATCCCAGATACTGATCCACAGCTGAGTTTGATAATCTAAATGCTGCAAGCACAGCATGGGAGCCTGCTAAGGCAGGACCAAGAGCACACTGGGGTTTAGACGCATCCCCTGGGACAAGCTCGTATTCTGCTGCTGCAGAAAGAAGTGAAGCAACTCCCTTCTACTCAGACTTTCCCTCCCGCTAAGAACCCCCCATGGAGAAGGAGGAAGAGTGGCTGGGGTGCAGCAAATGCCAAACATTCCGGCTTTGGGGAAGTCACATTCCCTCTCTCCCACCCCCACTGCCTTTCCTGCAAAGCAGTCTGATGCCTTCCTGCACACACTCACCCCAGTTCTCCAGCCTTGCCTACCTTGCTTCATCAGGATTAAAGTCTGTGATTTACAAGAGATGTGTGACTCTTAGAGAGACTCTGGCTCCAGGAGTGCCCCTCAGCCCTCCCCTGGAAATCCCTTTTTCTTCAGATAATGGCAGAATCATGCCTGGACAGCGTCCTGGAGATGGACAAAGCAGGCAGTTCTCTGAAGGTTGCTATTTTCTGAGGCGTGCACCTCTGGGCATCCCCTTTCCAGCCTCCCATTCCCATCAGTTCCTTCAGGTTCCTCAGTGGCTACTCCTGTTGCAAGAGGCCAGGAGGTTCCTCCTGACAGAGGGGTGGGCATAAAGGCTGTGGTGAAATGGCCCTTTGGGAAACTCTGGCCTCCATCTGATTAGATACAGACGGCCCAGACTTCCAGGAGCAGCAGGTTAATCAGTTAATGGCTGAGGGATGCTGGCGATGCTGCCGCACGCTGCGGGGCAGCCCCAGCCGCACAGCCCGGGGGCAGCCACTCCTTCCTCTTTGGGGCCAGATCTGGGAAAACATCTGCTCTGATAAAGAAAGCGCTTCGCCAGGGAGGGGGCAGGCCCGAGCCCATCAGCTGCTCCAGCCCAGCAACCACGGGCTGCTCCGGAGCGCTGCTAGCTCCCCCTCGGCACCCGCGGTTCGCAGGGCCAGACACTGAGGTTAATGGCCTGGAAACCATCTGGGGCTGGAGGGGGCACATGTGTCATGCCCCAAACAGGAGGCTTGCAGACCTCCAGAAGGCCCCGTCACCCCACAGTGTCTGCCGTGCCCACTGCCAATGCCACGGGCACCCACTGTCACCATGGGTCCAGAATGGGCTGCCCTGGCCTTGCACCCACCTGTCCCTCACAACCAAAGCCATCACCAGGCTGGGCTGCAGACCCGTGTTTGCTCGGGCAAGAAAAACAGCACGGAGAATTTCGGAGCGCCTGGGCTGTGCCCGGCACCTGGCCCCGCGCACTCAGTGACTCGCTGCCCACGGCAGCTCCGTGTCCGCACGGCCGAGTGCTCAGCCAGGGAGGGCACCGCGGCCAGGCGGGACCAGAGCCGCGGGTACCAGCACGGGTCCGGCCTCGGGAGCCGCTCTGCCCGCCGCCGTGACGGTGACTGGGCAGCGGCACGGAAGGGCAGGGCGCTCCCGCCGCACGCTGCCCGCCTGCCCACCGGCCCGGTGCCCCGAGGCCAGCCGCTCTGAGACACACACGCAGGCAGGAGCAGGCTCCGGACCCTCAAGTCGTTCCAGAGCATTAAGGAGCCGGCACCGGGCAGCCATGACTATCATGCGACAAACCTCTCCTCCCGCAAGCAGCCCCGGTCGGCATTGCCGACACCGCACATCGGCCGGGCTCCGGCTCCCGCAGACGCTTCAGCCCCTCGCTGGGTTGCGCGGCGCCGCGCCGGGCTGGGGAGCGCTCGGGGACAAAACCCTCCGCATCCCATCGCTCCAGAGAAAGTGCAACCGGGACCGTGTCGGCGAGGGGGCCGCGGGGGCGCGGCCCGCGGGGAGCGCACGTCCCACGGCCCCGGGGCGCTCCTGGCCCGGGCACGGCGCCCCGATGCCCGGCTGAGACCCAATCCTGCCGGCCCCCGCCCGGTCCCCGCCTGTGCCGGCCCCGAGCGGGCCGAGCCCCGCCGCCGCGTCCGTGCCGCCGCTGCCCACCTGGCGCAGAGAGGCGTCCATCGGCGGAGCCCCGCGGAGCGCAGCCCCGGCTCTGAGCGCCGCACCGCCGCGGCCGGGCGGGCACGGCTCCCGGCCCCGCTGGCTCCGCCTCGCCGGCCGCGGGCAGCGGGGAGCGGCCGGGCCGCCCGCTCCGCCCCGCTCCGCCCGCCCCGGAGTGCGGCTGCTGCGGCAGCGGCGGGGCCGTGCCGGGCCGGAGCTCTCAGCAGCAGCGGGGTGAGAGCGGCGAGGAAGAGGAGCGCATCTCGAGAGGAGGGGACTGAGAAGGGCTGGGGTGGGGGAGGCCCGAGCGGCCGGTGCCACCCACGGACACGCGGCGGGGACGGGGGACACTGCTGGAAAGGCACAGGAGCCAAGTGCGGACCTTTGTAAGGACAACTGATGTCACCCAGAACAGCAAACGTTTCGGGTTTGGAGCTTTTCCACAGACCATCATAGCGTGATGCAGGGAGAGGGACCGCTAACAGGAATGCTGATAGAGCTTCGAAATGATGTCTCTGAGATTTGGAACAGGTGGCAAAGAGCAGTACTCTGAGCAAAGTTTCTCCAAATCATAGTTCAAAGATAGAACTCGATCACAAATCGAAGTGTGGCCAGATCATGATTCACAAGTGCTCTGTGCAGGTGTTTTGTGCCATCAGAAACTATATATTTTTTCTGAAAGAAAGGAAACCTAATGGAGGGGTGTGGGGGAAGGGTTTTTTAATTTATTTTTATTTTAGTCAATAATGGGAGGGTTTTAAACTGCTTAAAACACGGAGAGGGATCTGAGGTAGATTGGCAGTATCTTGTTTGACATCTGCCACTGGACAGAGTCACACTGAGGCCACTGCCTCACCTGTGATGACCACCCCCACCACTCTTCCACCCTCACTCTCTGGGCCTTTTGGTAGTTTCCTGATATATGAGTCACTGTCACTGTGTCCTTCCATTTTAATACCAAGTTATTGAGAGCTATCCTGAGCGTGACTATGCAGGCTCTTTTGTACTTGTGCTGGATTAGTTTAATCTACACCACTTTCCCTGTCTTATGAAAGCACCATGCAAGATGGCACCAGAAGCCCAACTGCGGTTCTTCTCTCACATGTAATACCTCTATCCACAAGGCAAATCACTGTGTCAGAGAAGGGGATAGATCTACTCACAGTGTCCTTGACAGTCCTCTTTACAGCCACACATTTGCCACCTGGCTGTTTCTGCCACAGCCAGCCTTCTCCTCATGGGAGGAGAGGGGATTCCTGCTGATGCTGTTTCTGCAGACAATTTTGGCTGCTAAGCTTCTCAGTTCTGGCTGGTCACCAGGGGGCCGTGGAGCTCCTCACAACCACGGGAAAGTTGAGGAGCACACTTCTTTCTCCTCTATCTGCCTGCCAGCTAGCAGTCTCCACCAACAAGGATCTCTGCCGCCAGACATCCCCTCCCAGACTTCCCAGGAGAAACTCTGGCCATGGTTCCTGTCATGGTTCCTGTCATCCAGGGTAGAAGGGAAGGGTAGAACCTTTCAAAAGGGCAAGGTTTTTAGCGTTTACACTATTGTTGGCTGACACTTTCCAAGAGGGAAAAGGAAGATGCCTTGACCCAGTCCTTAGAACAAAGTAACTTTCCAGCTCTTCAGTCAATGAACATTGGATTCCCCAAATGGGGCATCAGTGACAGACACTGTAAGCCCTATATCAGCTGAGTAGAAAAGGTGGGAAGTATCTTGACAAGAAACTTACACCTGAAATTTGTTCCTTTCTTTTGAAGGATTATAGCATTAGTCCTGCATTCGTACAGCCCACTTGGAAGCTGCAATCTCTGAACTGTTCCCTAGCTGGCTTTAGGTGCTGCTTCTGGGGAGGGCTGGCTGTGACCACCTACCTCTTCACAGAGCTTTGATAAGCAGTGATTGCTGACTCACTATCACATGAGCCCCACTGTGCAGGAAAAGCCCAGGACCTCTCCAGCCCATCAGCCCCCATATCCTCCCGCCAGCCTCGGGGCTGCCTCCTTTCCCAAGCCTGGCACAGCAGTGCTCACTGAGTGTTTGGCAGCAGTGGCAGCAACTCAAGGAGCTCCCAACCCTCCTCTCAGCCCAGCACAAGAACCAGGATGCCGTGGCTGCTCTCTGCCTGTCAGCAGAGTGCTGGGCCCTGGGAGAGGACAGCCAGGGCAGGCAGGTGCTGGTGGGTCTGAGCACTGAGCGATCCCTGCATCCCTGAAAGGAGCAGCCCTCAGGCAGCCGGCCCCGCACCCAGCGTGGCAGCAGCAGACAGTGAGTCAGCTTCCTGCTGGGCTTTCCATGCCGAGGGAAGGTCGGCAGAGGACTGGCAGGAACAAGCTGAGGCAGGAATTCCTCCTGGACTCCAGACAATATCTTAATTTCCTCTTCTGCCACGGGTCTGGCACATTCCTGGGAGGCAGGCAGGCCGGCATGCCCCACTGTGGGTGGGAAGAATCTCACAGACTTGCTCTGCCATCAGCTGTGAGGGGATGAGCTGTGACACCTTGGCTGCAGGTCCTCAATGGCTCATCAGAACTGTGCTCGTAGGGTGGAGGGCTGATTTCCTCCACTGTCATCCCTGGCATGATCTCATTTGGGAGAGCCAGCAGCAGAGGCAGGATACCTTGGCCCAGACAAAGGCATAGGGAGGCACAGATGCAGAAGGAAGCACACGTGCTGTGCTGTGCATTGCCACCATCATAGCCCCCCCTGACAGGCCCTGCTGCTTTGCTGAGGCAAATTCCCCCTCGCACAAAGCACAGGACAGCCAGGAATGTGTTCACCAAAGACGGAGAACTAATGAGAACAGCAGCCAAAAATCAAGCATGCCACCCATTGCCAGACCCCGATGCCAAAGCACTCTCCTAACACATGCATGCAAGAGGAAGGGGACACACAGACCATGCAGTAGGGTGCAAACTGATCCCACACTTCTGGCCCTTTCCTTGTTCTAGTTTCACAATTCCTTGAAATCAGCTTACAAATCAACATTTGAAAAGTGCAGGTTCTCCCTTCTCCCATTCCCACACTGTGGGGTAGCCCAGCCACCCCTCAGACTTCGTCAGTCTGGCCAGGCCAGCTCAGGCTTGGGCTGCTTGAGCTCAGCTCATGAAGCTGTGGATCCCTGCTGCAGCCCCATCCCTTGCAAAGTGGCAGTGGTGATTGTTGATGATCAAAGCTCTCCCTGCCCAGGGCTGCTCCGAGGCTCTGAGACAGGAATTAGCCTGAGCTCCTTGGGGACAGGATCATGTTTGTACCAGATGTGTCCCTGTTCCAGAGGAATGTGATTAAGGATGTCTGGAGAGGCTTTCACAGGGTCACACCAAGCACTGCGGCACCTGCTCCCCCAGAGAGCAGAGCGTGAGGGGGAGTCCTGCTCCTAAGGGAGCACGGTGTGAGCTGGGAGGGTTTATTTGTCCTGGGCACCCTGCTGGCTCCCGTATCACTTCAGCCACCAGCAGTGAGCCCGCCTCACTGCAAGGCACAGCGCTGCCTCTGCACACTACAGAGCTCAGGACAAGGGTGGCTACACCCTTGCTTAGTCTGATCACAGTGGGAAAAGCTTCTTATCCCATCCAGGCACAGGAATGCCCTCCAGGGCTGCCCTTTCTCTAGGGTCAGGAAAACAGGATGTTGTCTTCATTTTCAGCCTGAGCACAAAAGCAGAGCACTGGAGCAGATGGGCCTGGGGGTGGATGCTGGGCACACCCACCCCCCTGTGACTATGTGCCACCCCCATGTCCCTCTGAAGCAGCCTCCTGAGCTGCATCACTGGGACCAGCACCACAGCTGGGACTTTTTGCCAGCCCCATGTGCACTTGGCCATGCTGACAAACCAAACCCATAATCAGGTATCTCCAGCTTTCTCTGCAGATAGCGGTCCTGCTCCTGTTCCTTCAGCCCAACCCTTCCTTCCTTTCCCTTCCACATCCCAGGCCACACATCCAGCTCCTGGCAGTGAGGAGCTGAGGTTCCCTGCCACTGCTCCCTTTGTGCTGCTGCCACTTTGCTTGGGGCCACAACAAATCTGTGGGTGGCTTTTACACCTTGGCCACGAGAAATGCAGCCTCAGTGATGAGACTTGTGAATGAGGGAGCTGAACAGCACCAGGCTATAATTACAGTAGGAGCATGTGGGGAGAGGCCAGCCGAGCGCATCCATCTCATTTCCTCTCCTATTAAGTCTGCCCTGCTTTTGTTTGACCCAGACCAAACCTTGCTATTAATGGCACAATGCTGTGGAGGTCACAGCTGATTCTGCTACAAGCAGCTTTGTGGATTCTGCTCAACTAAATGCATAAGCAGGGCTTTGCTTGCAGATACCATTACTCTGTGATTCACGCTGTAGAAAGTACGTCAGGCAGCTGTGGTGGAGGCAATTCCCAGACTGGGCTGTTTTGCCAGGGGAGCTCTTTGTCTCCTTCACAACCAGCCCAGGCGAGCAAGCAAGGAGGTTAAATGGTGTCGTATCACTACCCCTGGCTGTGGCTGAATTCTGCTGATGGGTGCTGGTAGCCTGAGCCATGCACGTTTCCTCTTCCTGATCTTCCCTGCACAGTTTCAGCTTGCAAAATCATTTTTGTGCTGAAGGAGAGAGCTCTTCTTGCTGTGCACCTGCAGCCAAACCAATGCCAATCCCTGCCCTGTTTTGTGCTTGTCCCTTAAAAGTCCTGGGAGGCAACCTGAAATGCTGTGCTCCTGGACTAGCGAAGGAAAAAAGCAGGCATGGCTGTGCTAACACCTCCAGGGCCAAAAAGAGAGTGCAGCCCCAGTTCAGAGCAGCAGTAGCTGGCCCCAGCCTCCGGCCAGGTGTCTGTGCTGAGGAAGAGAGCCTGGCACAGCACGAGGCAGCCCCAGCCTGTCCCAGCTCCAGTGAGGCTGCTGTACTCTGTGTGCTGGAGGGGGGATATCCTCCAGGGACACTGGGCTGATGGATGAAGGAAATCATCCAGCTGGGCTCTTGCAGCAGAGATCACAAGGTCCCCCCTTCTCTGCAGAAATCACATGAGGAGGATTATTCTCCCATCCTGCTCAATGACAAGATCACATCTGGCAGCCCAGGGGGTCACAGAACAAAGTGGCAGCAGAGATGGGGGATGTTGTGCAGCACTGATGCTCAGCACTTCTCCTTGTTCTGACTCCTGCATGGCCCCCTTTGAGCTGTGCAGGACACTCCTGGGTGCCAGCCCACCTCCTTGCTGCTCCCTGCAGGGAGGAAGCTTTGGCAGTCACATTTCAGAGCTCAGGCTGAGCCTTCCCTGTCCACACCTCACAGCAGCATTGCCCCCTCTCTGCATGGGAGCTCACGAGAGCCATCTCTGCCGAGCAAAACACAGCAGCTTGTGACCAGGTATATCCCAGCCAAAAGTATGCACCTGGACAGGGGAACCTTGCACAGGCACAGAATTGTACCAGAAGTGCCTCAATCACTTCTGCAAAGAGTCCCTTTGGAGACCAGTCCCAGCACAGGCACCTCAGAGAGCCAGAGGGCTGGAGAGCCTTGAGGGGATGATGAGCTGGGAGGAATGGGGCAGGGGCACAGGGCAGCAGCCAGAAAGCAAACCTCCCAGGGAAAGGAGTGAAGGCCAGACAAATTACAGGAGCACTCACCTGTACTGAAGAAATATGCTGTCCAAGCCTGTGCCCAGGATTCAGACATCCGTGCTAGGAAAATACCCTTTGCTAAGACCTGTGTGAGGGAGCAGAGCTCGATGGAGCTTCATCTCTGCCCTGT
Source organism: Zonotrichia albicollis (assembly GCF_047830755.1). Lineage (NCBI taxonomy): Eukaryota > Metazoa > Chordata > Aves > Passeriformes > Passerellidae > Zonotrichia > Zonotrichia albicollis. The sequence goes on from NC_133828.1 coordinate 30,726,011, forward strand.
AGTTCTGTGGCAATGTCTGTGCAACTGGCTCTGGGAAAGGCTGGCTGCAGCACAAGGGACATGTCCAAACCTGCTGTTCCCATGGGAAGGAAGGTTTGTGTCCATGCTTGGAGAGGGCAGGTTCCTCCCCTGGTGGTCAGCAGGGCCCTGCTCAGCTCTTTCTTCTCTTCCTGGTGCTTCTCCTGGGGCTGGTGAGTCCCTTCTTTTGCAGGGACAAAGGGGAGGTGGATGGAGGGCGGGAGACAGAGAGCATTGGGCTGGGGCCGTGGCAGGGATGTGCAAGGTCCCCAGTGTTCAGCAGCACTTGCTGAGGGTGGTCCTTGGCATCTGCAACAGCCAGCAGGACCTCAGCACTGCTGAGCTGGGGCTGCTCTTGGAGCTTCACACATTGTCCTGCATCAGCTCTGCCCTCCCCAAAATGGGGAATTCACATCTGAACAAACCCACTTGTGCTGGGGATTGCAAACCAGAGCCACTCTCCTGCCAGTGTGAGGAATGGACTGTGCTGCCACCTCCTGCCACCATTACCTGCCCCACACCCCCCAAACCCTTCCTCATGGGGAAGAGGAAACAAGGTTTTCACATTTTATTGTAATGAAGTTTGAGTGTCTGAAAAGCAGAGACAAAACCCTCTGCAAGGACTTTCAGACACACAAGGGAAAGGGGAAACTTTGCCACTGGCCCTTCTTCACAGTTTTGTTGTAGAAATGTCTTTAGCTAGCAGTTTCCTTAACTTCCCAGCCACACAGCCATGTGAATGGCTGCCAGTGGTATCTGACAGAGGTGTGCCAGTCCCTCCTGGCCGCAGAGAACAAAAATAACTGCAGAAGATAACTTGAGCGTACTTGAACCCAGGTGGCAGAAACAGAAACCCAAACAGTTTACTTAAACAATACAATTATTTGAAATAATAAGGTTGATAATTTTGGGAAAAGAACTTCTATTTTTAAGTCTCTGGACAGGTTTACTTTTGTAAATATAAACCCCTTCTCATATAGCAAAGAGGGAGAAACTTCTGGTAGAAGTGCAGTCCTGGACTGGCATTAGTCCCCTGTGCGGGAGCAAGTGAACACTGACCCAATCCCAGACCCCCCCCGGAGAACTGGTGGCAGAGAGGCAGGAAAATGTGTTTCTTGTGGTTCATGTGGTGAAACATGGGGCTCGGTCTCCTGTTTCCAGCAGCCAGTGTGGAGGCTGAGTCCACAGTAACCAGTCTGCTCAGTGATGGTGACAGAAAGCCCACCTCCATGCTGGGAACATGGTGACAGTCCCTGCTCCAGCTGGGGCCTGCTGCCTTGCTGGCTGTGGTGGGCAAGGAAGTTTTGTGCTGGGGAATTTCAATCCATTTGATTTATTGCCATTGGTGATAAAACCAGAAGCGTAGAGCCAGAGGCACAGTTCCTGTGAAGAGTTTATTGGTGTAGCTGTTTCCACTACAGTCAGAAGAGTCACAATGCACAGAAACAACAGGCCTCCTACACTACACAGGGAGGACAGGACACACACGGCCACAGACACACAGAGACACTTGTCTCTCTGCCCCGGGCCCTGTAGGGGCCAGGCTGTGGGCAGGACCTGCTGTGGGGAGGCTTCTTTCTCTGATGGGATATTGCTGCAGCCTCCCGAGGAAGGCATTGGACCCTCCCGGTAATGAAGCACCCACCATCTCTCGCAGGAGCCAGGCTGGTACGTGGGAATGGGGGCAGCATCTTCTCCCAAGTCCAATGGTGAAGTGAGCATCCCAGCTTCCTCTGGAAGAACAGTCCAGCTCTGACCATCAGGAAGAGGCTGAGCTGCCTTTCTCTCCTGGCACTAACCTTGGAGTTTCCAGGGGCAGCAAGGGCACCATCAAACAGTTCCTGGGCCAGCTCTGAACACAGGCTGCCAGCTCGGGGACACCCTAGGGAACAGGTCTGTCAGGTGGGAAGGTGTGATGCACAGCAAGTCCCACCTGAACACGAGGAAGAACTTTACTGTGCAGTGACTGAGCACTGGAACAGGTTGCCCAGAGAGACTGTGGAGTGTCCCTCCCTAGAGATATTGCAGAACTGTCTGGATATAATCCTGTGCCATGTGCTCTGGGATGACTTGGCTTGGGCAGGGAGGTTGGACCAGATGATCCACTGTGGTCCCTTCCAACCTGAGCCATTCTGTGATTCTGTGGAGCTGCCCAGAGGTGATTGGGGCTGAGTGCTGGGCACCCTGAGTGCTGCTCCTTCCCACCTGGAGGGCACTGCTGGACATGAAAGGCGATCTCAGTATGGCAGCAAAACTGGAGCTGGGGTTTCAGTGACTTCCTTGCAGGCTTGCAGGGAGCCAGACTCAGTGGATCACTGCACAGGGAAAAGGAGGGGACCCAAAGGACTGGTTTGTGCTCCAGCACTATATTTCGTGTGTAGCTTCTTAAACATGGTTTGTTCTCAGAGACAAGAATGTGGGGATCAGGAACTGGGACACAGCCCTGTGATGAGTGTTTACTCCTGCAACCTCTGTGGTGCAGAATGGCAGAGGACTCCTCTTAATTCCTGCAAGAGGGCAGGCATTCAAGGATTCTGAATACCTGTTTGTCTCCAGCTTTCCCTCCCTGTGCAGTTTGCCTTTGGAAAAAAGGTTGGGAAAACTGAGAGGGAGAGGAGCCAAACAGCCTCTTCCATGTCAAGCAAGAGCTGACAACAGTCAGTTGGGAAGGTGACTGGACAGAAAATGGTCTGGAGGACTGGGCCAGGGTGCCAGTCCCTCTTTGCCTGTCTGCCAGGCTGCGGCAGCCTCATGGGCCAGAAGCTGTGGCAGAGGCTCGGTGTGAGCACTCCTAGAAGGGGGCAGAGAGAGCAGAAGCAAGGCATCTGCCAGCTGAGTAAGGAGGTTGCTGGTCTGGGAGAAGAGGCAGCTTCTGGCCCATTCCTGTGAGCGCTCAGTGTCACGTGCTGAGAAACCCAAGCTACCCAAGCATCATGGTAGTGGAGGGGAATGCAGTGGCACCAGCTGGCATGGTTCCCCTTCACCGCCTGGAGACCAGGCACAGGCTGCCTCCAGCAGGAAGGGGACAGACCCCTGACCCAGGGGCACTCAAGATCCACACAGCTTTGGGATGTGAGAGGCATCTCTCAGCACACCAGGTCCAAGAGGAGAGAGACTCACAGCCTCTGCTGAGCGAGCGATGGGGCAGCCAGAGCTGGGCTGCATCCTGCAGGGCTATGGAACAGCCATTCATTGGTCCAGGCAAGAGACAGTGTGACTCATGGCAAGTCTCCAGTTAGTTCTTGGGAGGGGTGAGCAGGCCTGAGCTGCCTGTCTCACAAGGAGGGAGGGCAGCTCCCAGCTCACACAGGCATGTGCAGCTCGTTGTACTCATCCCGGCCGTCCTCATCGAAATTTGGCTCCGCATCTTCCGAGTCCAACTGAGAAGAGGCAGAGACCAGGCTATGAAGGCCACAGCTGCCCCCCCTGTGGGGTCAAGCCTGGCACAGAGGGATCAGTACACAGCCACCCAGTCAGCTGAGCTGTGCTGGGAAAAGCAAAGCTCTTGCTCCTTCCCCTCCCAACAGGCTCCTTCTTTAAACCCTCATGCTCATCCATGCATCCCCAGCCCAATGCCCTTTCCATTCTAAAGCCTGGGGCTTTGGTCCAGCACTGCAGCTCCTTCCTCTCCCCCTGCTGGCAGCACTCACTTCTGGGTGCTGCTCCAGGCTCTCCAACAAAAGCTCAGGATGTTGACAGCAGCAGAGGAGCTGCCAGCTCTTGAAGAGCTGCCAGAAGCCTGGTACTGTGGTTACATGCTGAAGTGACTACAGCCATAGGCTCTGATGTGCTGCTGGGCTGTTCTTGCTGCTGGTTCAGTGGGGAATTGGTGTGTTTCTTGATGAATGACCCACAAGATGGAAGGGGAAATCCTTATTCCAGGCCTCTGCCTGGTAGGAACCTGTTTCCTTGCCCCAGGCTGCCCATCCATCTCTCACTGCACTCCCAGGGCTACAAGATCCAAGGAAGCCATCCACCACTTACTGCTATTGAACAAACACCCTCAAGGCTTTGCTGGCCCATGATCTCCCAGCCTTTCAGGCTGCCAAATCTCCTCAATCTCATTCCAGTGTTGCAAGCTAGACTGAGGACAGCTCACCGCTTTGAGCTCCCTGTCGTGGAAGAAGCGGGGCAGCACGAAGCGTCGCAATGGCACTGTCATGATCAGGACAAAGGGGAAGGCCAGCGATGCCACTGTAGATTTCACCACCCAGAGCAGTACAATGCAGGCCAGTTGAATGCAGGTGAAGAGATTCATTCTCCAGGTCTTCACCTAGTAGGTAAATCCAGTCTAAGAACGCATTATCTTTCCACACAGATTAACAAAGACCCAACTGGCAAAACAAAACTCTTCTGCATAGCATAGTACAGCAGAGTACTGCTGCTGAAGAGTCCATCCTCCTTTACTCTACAGCCAGGTAGAACTCCGTAACACATCAGCCTCTGTGCTACCTGGCAGCATACCCACCTAGCAAGGCAGTGTCCCTCTACCCCCTCTAGCAGTGCATCAATCCTACAAATTACCTGTCAAATCCATACAATATCCTGACAATACACTCCTGGGTGCAGCCTGCCAGCATTGTACCACCTCTCTGCATGCCTTGCACTTCTCAGCACAAACTTGCAGCCAAGCAGGATCACTAAGCCAAATATCACTCTAACAAAATGCCATCCTCCCCTCACCTGTTTCTTCTTCTTCTTCTCCTCATTACCTCGTTCTGTGCAACCTGCCTTTGCTCACCTTGACAACGTAGATGTGGTCAGGGTGGTGCTTGGATGGCATGAAGATCAGGAGCAGGCGCTCGTAGAGCTGGATGCCGGTGAGCGATGTAACCCCCATGTAGAGGAAAATGCCGAAGAGCACGGCCAGGGGGATCTGCCTCAGCATGTTCCCCATCACAATGGACAGACCTGCACAGACAGAGCTCAGAGCATGCGTGTCCCACACCAGCCCCTCCACAAGGCACCTCAGCCTCCCCACCTCCTCTGTGGCCTGGAGCACCAGGGAAAGGAAGCTCAGTATGGGTAGGTGTGGGCACTCCTGCAGTGAGCAGGCAGAGCATCGACAGGCCCACGGGGCAGGGACACTGCCAGGAGATTCCAGTGCTCGGTGCTGACCTCGCCCCTCCCTTGCTCCCTGAGCAGAGGCTCACCGACAAGGGCAGCAATGAGCACTCCGGTGACACGCTGCTCCTTCACCTCCTCGATCCTGGGCTTCTCCCCGGGTGCGATGGCCTTGCTCATGACGGTCAGGGCATTGACGTGCGTGACGGAGCGCACCGTGGCCGCCGTCAGCCAGGGCAGCCCAAAGAGAGCGCACAGGCCCCCCATAGTGCCAATGAGCAGAAGGTCCAGGTGGAAGCCAGAGCCTTTCAGCAACTTCCTCTCCTTCTTGCTAACAATCAGTCTGGAAGAAAATAGAGCCTGGGTCAGTGCAAGGCCCAGGTCAGGGCCCAGGGACAGCACTGCAGCTGGGGACAACGCGCTCTCTGGAGACAGCACACATGGGGATAACAAGAAGATGGCTGAGGAGGGGAATGGTGGCTGCCAGCCTCAGGTTAGCAGTTTCCTCCTGTGCTTGGCTGAGGCAGTCTCCACCACAGCATGTGCCAAGAGGGGAACCAAAGGATGACGGGAGAAGCCAAGGTACAGTCTGAAATGGCCAGAATCCTGCTCTTGCTGTTCCCTCTGGGATGTCCGTTGCATTTCCAAGTGAACCAGCACCCATCCTGGCCTTGCCTGTCTAGGGGTTAGCAGTGGTTGAGGTTGGAGGGGGAGATACTCACGTAGTGATCTGTGTCTCCATGAAGATAAGAATGAAGACCAGGAGGGCAGGGATGGCAGAGGCAAACATCATCCACAGTGGAAAGGTCCCACTACTGCCCATGGGGTGGATGAACCAGCCACGCTTGTGAGGGGATGTGACCGACAGGCCGGAGGGGACATTCAGCTTCTGGTGGTGTAGTTGCAAAACCCAGCAGTTACTCATTAATACAAACAAGCCCACAGCCTCACACAGCTTTGATCCTCCTGCTCTCCCTATTCTGAACGCCTCCAATGATGGGATAAGCCACCCTGAACTGAGCAGGACTTTCTCATGGATAATCCCCTTCAGTATAAAAAACCCCATGTTCCTTAACATAGGCCTGTGTCATTTCCTTTCAGCTACATAAATTCCCTTCATTTTTTCCAAGAGACCAAGGAAATATCTTCTCTCAGGAACATCGCTCCCATGTCAGTCCTTGCAAACCATGGTTAAAATGCTTCCTTGACCTCTGCTTGGACAAATTAAGTGTTCTGAACTGCCTACCATTTTCTGAGGTGGCTTTCTAGACTTTCCACGACTTTTCTGAGACGTTTTACAGCATTGTTTTTGAAGTACAAACCCCAGAAGTGGCCACATTCTCTGGAAATGACCTCACCCTGACCATGTTCAGAGGGAATATCATGTTTGTGCTCCCATCAGACCACACAGACTCCTAGCTGCACATCATCCTGACCCTGCGTTCATCAGCATTTGAACCCTTGGCTCTGTGCTGCTCTACAGCAATTTCTGCTATCTGCACTGCAGGCAGAGTTTATGATTTGCATTTATGTTAATCAGCATAAGTATGAATAATATTTCTGGAATGTTTGTCCTTGAGTTAAGCTGTGTAACTAAGTACCATTTTCTCGGAAAGCTTTGTACATTTGCTGAGTTAATACTAAAATGATAATGCTTTTGATATTAACTGGAGAAGTGTAGAAGGGCATGAAAAGAATGTAACAAAGTGCATGATTTTACTAATGTCTGATAGACTGAAATTTTTCATTGAAATTCAAATGAATAAAAATGCATTTGGATTCCACCAAACCTTGGGCTGTTTTGATAAAAAGCTTGCATGATGAACAGGAAATACTTTTCACCCTCTTCCCAATCTTAGTGCAAAAAAAAAAAAAACCAAAAAACCAGAAAAACAAAAATAACCAAAAAAAACCAAAAACCCAACCCAATATATAACTCCATATCTACTGAAAAAGGAGAAAAAATAAAACCTGTGAGATATGTTTGTTTGATAACATTAAGTTATGAAATTCAAGTTTGTGCATAAACTGGGAAAAAAATGGTATTTGAGACAAAGTTATCAAAATATTAGTATCCTACCATCAAGGAAAGAATAAGTACATTGGGTAAGAAACTCATGACAAATACCCCATTGAAGCTATTCTACATGCCACCTTCTACAGTGTGCATAAACAGTTTATGTCTTGTTGATTGAATGCAAGTGTTTAGTGTTGCAAAGAAGGAACGAGCTGCATTGAATCTCCCTAAAGCCCCTAAACTTTCCCCTACTAGCAGCTAGAAGAGCAGAAGGATACCGGGGCACTCCAGTCCCTGTAGCTCTGGCCTCAGCCTCAGCAAGACCCTTGGAGCTTCCCTTCAGCGTGGGAGTGAGGGTGAGGGGAATGTTTCTGATTGCTTTGTGCTGTTATGACTCAAGTGGCAGGAAATACAAATTCCCCTTTACACAAGAGCAGGCCAGTGCCACAGGGATCACTGCTGGGCTGCAGGAAAGGCTCAGAGGGCAGTGCTGGCACCTACCTGTGTGTATGTGTCAGTGATGGTGTAATCCACCAGCACCATGACCAGGATGGAGATGGGGATCCCAAAGTCTCCGATGATCCGCCGCGCCTGCAGAACACAGACCTGTCATTAGCAAAGGAACAGGGCAGCTCCGTGCATGCACAAGGAGCCCAGGGCAGAGAGAAGCCCCAGATGGGGCCAACACCACTGTAAACCTGAGCACTGCTGATGGGCACGGCAAGGAAACCCAGCCTTGATCCCTGGGGCTGTGCATCCCACTGCCCACACAACATGCTCCTGTATGACTGGCTAATTGCTCCTGCTGGCCTATTTACACAGTGCTCCAGGTACTACACAGGTACCCTGCATGTAGAGAGATGTCCAAAGAGAAAAAGTTGTAAGTTCTTCTTCTTATATTCTAGTTTAACAGACTTGTATCCAATCCAAGGAGCTTTCCCAAGGTCCAGAGGACTTTCCAGCAGCCTCACTGGAGCAGGACAGTCCAGATACCATCATCAACAGTCAGCTCTTGTCTGCACCCTAGGGTGGGCTACCATCCCTCCTGCAAGGTATTTAAAGGGTTTCTGGTGTTTCTTTGGGGGACGTCCAAGTGTTCTGGACAATAAAGATCTGTAGCCAGAAGCATTATTTGTTTGGTGTGTCCCTTGTCCTTGACATGTGAATCCCACAAACTTCTCACCTTTCCTCCTAAGAAGCGGCTGTTCTTGAACTTGCGCATAAAGAAGGCAATGAAGAAGGTGCCCAGCATGAGGATGAGGGAGAGCAGAGCAGTGTTGGGCTGCATCCTGGTTCCCAGTGACATGGCATCCGTAGAGGGCACGCTGGCATTCAGGCTGCTCTGCACGTTTGGTGGGTAGAACTTCAGCAAAGGATGTTCTGCAAACACCTGAGCAGGTGAGAGAAGCAGCTGACAAGTTACCACAAGGAGGAGCAGGGGGCACTGTCACTACTGGGGCAGGGGGAAGCGGAGCTGTCCTGCTCTGTGGAGAGGTGAGGGCAGTAGATGGTGGGCACGGACAATCCCAGCATCCGTCACCTCGCCTCGCAACCTACCCAGCTGGAGAGGGTTGGGGAGAGAAAAGTGGCCCCTCTTTAATGCCTCCTGCAGGAAGAGAAGGGGAGAGAGACATTAGGGCTCTTCCTGCCACTCTCTGTGGTGGCACAGGAGCCAGATGGGCTGAGGCATGAGACCAGCAAAGAACTGCTCTGCAGAATGTCTAGGAAAGTTGTGGCTGAGCTGGCCCTGTTCCCTCGCCTCCTGTGTGCTAAAGCAGCAGGTTCCTAAGGGATTAAGAGATGCAGCAGCCCATCTCCCCAGGGAAGGTTCACCTTATACAGTTTGTAGAAGGTCTCATAGATAAAGATGAGGGAGATGAGGAAAGCAAAGATCTCCTGGGTGAAGGGCGAGATGTAGCGCACCAAGAAGCTTCCTTCTGCTGCCACGATAATGAAGATGAAGACGATGAGCCACAAACCAATCCACACTCTGCCTGTGAGATACTCAATGCCTTGTGTCTGGCAGAACTGAAATGGAAAGGGGAAGGAGTTACTCATGTCTCCTCAGGCTGCCTCCTACATCCACTCCCCATTAAGATCAAAGACTGTCCTGGAAAAAAGCATCTACATCTGCTTGGGCATCCAGCACAGAATCAGTCAATTCATGGCATGAATCACAGGTAAATTTGCAGACTTTGCATTAAAAGCTGACAGCTTACACCAAGCAGGTCTTTACTGCTCCAGTCTTTGTAACAGTATCTCCTTCATGCTCTGCTGAAGGCAGCCCATGCGTAACACTCCCCATCCCACCCATTTGGAGGTGCCATTGCTCAAACACAGCTCTCCACTGTTCCATGCACTCAACAGCACAAGCCTGTTCCCTACAAAGGAGAGCCTGAGCATCCTGCTACATCCCAGTGCATAAAGGCCACGATCTCACACAGCACCCTGTGTACAGACAGTTGTATGGGTGTGGAGAAAAGGCCCCAGGCTGCCACCACAGAGGAGACCATCTCCACTGCATCTTCTCATCTACACACCCCAGCTGTTTCCAGGACAAATCATACCCCTCCCTTTGCAGCCTTCCTCAGTACCACCACAGGCAGAGGTACTCCTCTGTACATAGTGACTGGACAAAGCAAAAGTGGTCAGTGAGAAGTGCAGTCACAGGAGAGCAGAGAAATACCCACTCTGCAATAGCATCACCAGTTCCAAACTCTTGACAAGGTGAAAATCCAGCTGTAGAAAAAACCATGCATTTTCAAAGACACAGACATGCTGGGAGTCAGAGAAAAGGAGAAAATTAGATCCACTGCTTGAAGGTACAGTGATACAGGGATACTTTCAAGAGCAAAGAGGTCATGCTACTTGAGAAAGAAACATATGCATCCTGGCTGGCCAGGATACCCCTCCACACAACCTTGGGCTCATCCTTAGAGGTGGGAGTAATATATGTGGCACATCCCAAATGGGTGGTAGACTCAATGTTATTGAGCTTCCATAAAAGGAAACCTGGACACAGATAAAAGTGGTGAAATGGATTTCAAAGGAAGCCCCAAGAACAATAAAGTTTTAGGATGCAGCTACAAGTGCTCATTATCCCAATGAGCGGCAGCACAGGGCTGGGAGACAGTGCTCTCCTCACAATCAGCATGTAGAGGAGTGCTGTTATCAGTGTCACACCTCAAGGGATAATGGATACAATGGATACAGCAATGGGAGGTAGAAGTCCCTGTAGTGGGACTTGCCAAGGGTCAGCAGAGCCAAGGGCAGCCCTGGCTGAGCTGAGAGCAGCCTGGAAGGACTCAAAGAGTTCACAGTAATAAAGACCCTTTGTAGAGCTGAGAAATGCCAGCTGCCCTCTCCAGAGCAAGGACAGAGTGAGCAGGTGCCAAGCACAGACACTGCCTCACATATACCTTGTAAAAAGCTTCTTCAAACACCAGCAGAGGCCCTGAGAAGCCAATGACCAGGAGTGGCTGGGCTCCAAGCAGGGAGAAGAGGATCCCTAAAACCGAGGTGGAGATTATCAGCTCGGAGACCCCCATGAGACCCTCAGTTTTCTCTCCTGGGAAAGAGAACAATGTATGAGTGTTACAGCCCAGACACAGACACCATCACCACAGACAGGCAGTTCTGGACAGAGGAGGCAGGTCCGCATCCCATCAGTCAGAAGTGCCCTGTGTTAGGCAGGGAGCATGGAGGGAGCCCTGGCAGCCGAGGCTGGAGAGGCCAAATGGCAGGGAGGGAACAAGGCAGCAGCTGAGGCACAGCACTACCACTCTCCCTGAGTGAACGGCACCAAAGCCCACCCCAGAACAGCATCACACAGACACAGCCAGTGTCCCAGAGTGCAAAGAGCAGACCAGAAAGCAGGCCCATTACCTAGGAGTCCCCCGAAGGTGATGGCAGGAGAGAGAGCAGCAAAGTAGATGAAGAGAACGGCTGCGAGACACTGGCTGTGCAAGGCGTCTCTGATGTCACTGAGGTATTTGGGGTACCTGCGCTTTATGTCCCGAACCAGACCTCCAAAAAAGATCCCGGTTCGCTTCAAAGGGTCATCCTCAGCTTCCTCCTCTTCTTCCTCAGCTTTCACTTCACACAGCTCTGGAGGTGCATGGAGGGCAAGGTTTCAGCAAGGAACACAGCTGGGCCCTTGGGCTGTCCCTCTCCCCAGTACCTCACAGAGCAGCACTAGCCTGGTGGGCCTCTGCAACAGCACATCCCACTGCCTCCAGCTGTCCCCAGCCACCAGAGTGGCCCACAGCCACTGTCCTGCTCTCCTTGCCTGCTCCCCACTCCCCACTGCAGGAGCCAGGCCCTGCTCACCCTTCTGCCAGGCTCTGGGAGGGGAGGGCCCATTGGTGCACACAGGGCACTAGGCACAAACTTGCCCAAATGTGAATGGAGAGACCTTTGGCTTCCTGAGCAGTGCCCTCCTTCATGGACTTCTGCTCCCTCTCCTTCCTCTTCTTCAGCAGCAACTTCTGGAAGGTGGCAATGGATTTGAGCAAGTCTTTCCCCTCCACCTCTGATGGGGGAATGACAATGCTGCAGTCCAAGAACTCGTTGATTGCATTGAGGAGGTCTTGACGGTCATCTGCCATGTATGCAGCCTCATGGAAGTGCTGGAAGGGGCAGGGAAAAAGAGAGAGGGAGAAGGGTCATACCAAGGCTAGACCCAGCTACTGCAGCCGGGAAAGACAATGCTTGCTGTGACCTTTAGAGGAACATTCTCCCCCTCCATCCACTAGTCATCTCACTACTGCCACTCTGTGACCCACACTCCTGAATCCTACCTCCTGTTTTGAGGGAGAAGCTGGTAGAGCCCTAAAGCATCACAGTTAAAAAGCACAAGAACCACAAACTGAGCAGGGAGCATAAGAAACTCTTGAGAGTCTCCACATGGGAGACAAAAACAGAGCGAGAAAATAGGCATCTACAGCATGAGGGAAGCCATGCAAAGGAAACTAGGCAGAAAAGGGGAGATATTTCTGACAGCAAGAGCAGGCTAGCAAGGAAGGACTAAGGAGACCAGGCAAGGAGCTGCTGGCAAACAGGTGGAAGTGCTGCAGTGCCTCTGGAACATGCCTCCAGAGAAAAGGCTGGAGGATGATGAATGAGTGAACAGCCTGTAAAGGAGGTAGGGGACAGCTAAGGTCCCTGCAGCACACAGACTCCCTGGAGCCACAGCTTCAGTGTAAATGATACTGTGCTCTCTCCACGGCGCCAGGACTGCATAACCTTGCTGTGGCCAGTCCTGGCTGCAGCAGCTAGCTCTGCTCTTCCAGCAGGAGCACCAGAGACTCAAATGAATGAGGTCAGCCCACAAACACAGCACTGGAGCTGGAATGGCACCTCACCTTTTCTGGCTAAAAACACATTCTCAGCTGAGCCTCGCACAACTTCAGGGAAGGAATCTTTCAGTCTTGCTGCCTCTAATGCACTTTTTCTGATTGAGCCTCTTAGTCTCCAGTTCAGTGAAAGTTGTGAATAGAGGCAGTACAGGAAGGTTTGTTACTTGCTTATAGTTATGTGGCACCAGCAGGAAGGACCTGTGGACCTCTGATCCTCTTGTGCTGGATGTATGCAGCAGATGCTCAGATTGTCTTTCCTTTCTAAGGTAATCAATTTCAATTTCTGCCATCTAGACAGATTGGGGACTTCTAGCAGTGCACTTGCTTGGGTGAAAAACCTTCCTGTCTCCTCATCTCTCTTATATGGATGTGCTCCTCTGCATGGATGCCCCAGCCATGGAACTCAGCTAAAAAGCTCCATCCAAACACCTGAAAACAGTCCCCAGGAACTGCTGGGTTTTTGTTAGTGTAGTCCAGGCCAGGTGCCATGGTCAGAGGCATCACTCAGCCTCCCCACCTCTCTGTGAAATGTCAACCTAACACCACTCCTCTAACCCTGGGACATCCTTTTCTCCTGCTTTTACTCATGATCCCTTTCTTCATCCAGCATAGCACACTCTCTCTCAGCCAAATAAGTGTCTGTCCTACTCTTTCCTCTCCACTGGAGCATTCTACCTTGGCCAAGCCAGGCTGATCTTAAAAATCACAGGTGCTCACACCTGCCTACCCCACCTGAGCCCTTGCACAGCTCTCATCTAAGGGCTGTCTTCTGAGGAGCCAGCAAAGCTCCCTCACAGCATCACTGCCCACCAGCTCCTCACCTTGTCAGACATGAGAGTGGAGATTGAGCGGCCAATTTCGTGGTAGTCCATGTTGGCCTGGCTAGGTCCCAGCAGCACAAAGATGAATCTGACAGGAATTGGGACCTCCAAGACAGATTCCAGGAAGACAGCCTCATTCAGTCGGACGAAGGCCATGGTTGGCTGCTCCAGAAACTGCACACAACCTACCGGGGGCAAGGTTTGCAGCAGAGTTAATCACTGGAGTGAGCTGTACTGGGCTGCCTTTAACAGCAGACAGGGGTTTTGGAGGTTCCTACAAGTCCTGCAGTCGTGTACTTTCTCCAGACCACAGACACAGCACTGAACTTCACACTGAGGACTGCTCCAAGTGCTTCACTGATCATTCAAAAGCAGTGCTACTTTCTTTAGCCTCCCAGTTAGCCCATTCTCAATCCCTTACAGATGGGCTCTACTTACACTATAAGGGTCTAAATTTAAATCAGAAGGTTTTTTCCCACTTATGGAAGGAAACTTTTACATGTTACTTTTATCAAACAAACTTCTAATCTCATCAAAGAATGAAATCAGGTTTGTTTGACATGACCTATTTCCCATAAACCTTACTGCTTGGCAATAATTACATTCATATTCTTTAGCTCTTTAGTAATTGAATCCCATATTAGCTCTGCCACTATGCTGGCCGAGAAGGATGTCAGGTTAAACAGACTATAGGAACTGGCTCACTGTTCTCCCCTCCCTGAGCTATGAGTTTTCTCTGTTACCTTGTACCTTCCCTGTATTCCTGAACTTTTTTTTTTTTTTTCAGAGAAAAGTCAGTGCTCTAAAGACTCAAAGGTGCAAACTGCACATTTTGTTTTACAATGTCTGCATCTCGTCAGTGCTTGGCAGTCTTCTCAGTTCCTAACAGATTGGGAAGTACTCCTGCATCCTCCAGCACACCAGCCACTTCCTTCACATACCCAGCACAAATGTTTATTGAATACTGGTATTTCATTGGCATTATTACTGATCTTTCTGCCATCTGTGTCCAGCAAAGAGCTGTGCTCTGTCAGGCTGGCAAATCTGGGCCTTCTGAGAGTCAAAGCAAATCCCAAGACACAGCCTTAGCTCAGAAACAAGCCAATGTTTAGTTATTTGAGTACTCAAAAGTGCACTTATGAACCTGAGTTGGCCTCATCGTGATTAAGCATCAGTTAGGTTGAGCTGCCAAGCCTCTTTGCCTGAGCTTTTAATCTACTGGGTAGACAATGACATTTATTTTGCTTGTAGTGTAGTTTGCTGAGAAGTTAATGCCAGCGAAGTGCCAAGAGGAATACTCTTGCAATCAGAAAGCACCAAGCCCACTGATGCTCAGGCCTGTCTGCTCACAGCCCTCCTGTACAGGGAAATATGTCCTGGCAGTGCTACAGTCAATACCTGAGACCTTGCCACCAGCCAGGCCCTGCTTCTGTCAGCTCAAAGCTTGCTAGCACACACACCCAGCAGCCAACACTGGTCAGGGACAGGGCCCAGCTGCTTGCAAGGTGTTAAGAGGCCAGACAAGAGAGCAGCAATGGTCAAGGGGCAGGGTGATGGCTTGGCCATCAGTCCTTCAGGCACCACTCACCTACTTCTGAGCTGCAAAACCAGACATACTGTGAGCCTGGCAGGACTTCCACTCCTAAGTTGGGCCCCAGCTCCCAGGAGCAACATCAGTCAACCTCTTTTTTAATTTAGGAAAAGAACTAGCCTGGCAGGCCATAAATTTGCTATACACAAACAGAAGATGAACTATCACCAAAGGAGGGAGTGTACCAGGCTCACTCCCCAGCTGAAAACGTATGAGAGGACCAAATATCCCTGGGGAGTGAGGGCACACCAGGATCTGCACTAGTCACTGGGGGATTCTACATGCCACCTCTTACCCACAAGCACCACTGTGGCCTCTGAATCTTCAGGGATTTTCTCCATCAGCTTCAAGTATTTACGATGGCCCTCAGAGTTATGAAGATGTGGGTTTTTCTGCCAGGAAAGAATACAAATAAGTAAGGGTGAAGTCCCCATGCTTTGGTCTCCCTACACAGCCTTGCACCCCACTGGCACAAATGCAGCTGGGCTTGCCTTGGCAGCACACCCAATGCCTGCTTCACAGCAAGGCACCCTCACAGCAAAGGCCACCCTGCAAGTGCCAGGGCTGCTGCTGCCACTACATGCTCAAGCAGACATCTGCACACAGTGCAAAGCCATAACTAGGTACCAAAATCATAATGCAGCGACCCAGTGCTCCAGGTGACCCAGTTCTTGCATTACAAAGTTTCCCCACAAAGGGGCTCAGAAGTGGGCACCATGGCCTGCTGGCAGCCAACAGCTGTCCCCAGAGTGTGGAAAAAACACAGTAACCCCCCACAGGTCACCCTCACCTCCTTGCACTCAGTCTCGTTGGCCTTGGGGTCAGCCATCTCAATGCGCTCCTCCCCCATGAGGGGCACACATGTGTCCGTGGTGTGGTTGTGATGGTGGTTCCCCACGATGGAGTTCATGCTGGAGCTGGAGTGGTTCCTTGGGAAGAAGCCCTCTTTCTCATCATTGGGATGGCTGAGGGGAGAGTGGTGGCCATGAGGGGACGTGCCTCCCTTGCCACCTGGGGCTCACAGGTAACCCCCAGCCCTGAGAGCCCGCATCCACATGCACCCACCTGTGCTTCAGCAGCAGCGCACGCAGCACGTTGGCTCGATCTTCTGCCCTGATCTGGTCAGAGATGATCATGGTCTCCACCATGAGGTGAGCAATGCCAGGCAGAGTGGTCTGCTCCAAGTCAAGGAGGACGGCACCTGCCAGCATGAGGGGAAGAGCCCTGCTCCTAGAGTGCAACACTCTCCATTGCATTCACACTCTGGGGACATAGCTGTCCCACCAGGAGCCAGGCTTTGGTTGGGGTACAGATTCAGCTGAGAGATGCCCAAGTGCCCCATGTCCTTTCTGTAAACCCTTGCCCCAAGAGAACCCAAAAGCTCCAAGATGCAGTTGTCATTCTGGTATCTCCTTTCATTTCAGTCTCCCACTCTGACCAAATTTACTGACCACATCAAAGATGGGTCCAAGGCCTGCTGGCCAAGGCACAGCTGGGGGTTGCAGCTTCCATGTGCCTGAGACCAGTGAAGCAGAGTGTGGAACTAACAAAGGCACCCTTGAGCTAATGCAAACCCTGAAAACAGGCTGCAGAGTGTCTCCACAGAACCTACATGAAGCCTGGACACAGATGTTGTTTTGTGCCTCCAGTGAGGCACCTAACAGTGACAGAAGCTATCCAGCAAAACCTGTCCTAGAGCAAGAGACAAAGCCTGGTCTGCTCTTCCTCACTCACCGTGGGCAATAGTCTTCCTGAGCTCCAACAGACTGCGGAAGGACAGTGAAGCCACATGGGGCTTCCCCCACCTTGCTGTATCCTCCTCCACATCCTCCTCAAACTTGATCCAGCGGGCTGTCTCCCTCCAGTGCATCTCCTGGTTCTTATCCACCACCAGCTCATTCAGCTCCACAAACACCTAATGTGGACCACAAGGACATGAGATACATACAGCTCTACCAGCAGCACACAGAAACACTCAGCTCTCTTCTTGAGGTACTGCCTGGTCTATCCGAGGATACTGGAACAGATCTGCCATGGTTTAACCAGAGGTGAACTGCACAGAACAGCCAGGATAAATATCACTGACAGCATGGCAGGAGTTTCCATCAGCACATGGAGCACCACAAAGCTCCAAGTCACATGATGTGGGCAGAAAGGAGAGAATAATGCAATGCAGCATCCCTTTCTACCAAACTGCTGCAATTTTGTCCTCTGCCTTCCTCTTGGTGTCCCCCTAATTCTCCCACACTTACCAAAGATAGTGATGTTACTGTGCTGCCAATTGCCACAATAACATCACAATTTCTGTGACTTTTAAATGTCTTTCCTAAAGTCAGAGCTTTGTGGTTTCAGGGAAATCTCCCCTTATATTGAAAAAAGTGTATTTTCAGCTCTCATGGTAATGAATAACAGCATGAAATGTCACCCTCAAGGTCATGTAAATAATTAATTATATTGAAACACATCGCTTTATAAATTTTATGTTTCTAGTGCTGATTTATGGCTTCTGAACAAGTGTGGGAGGACAGCACATGGATACCTCGTGGGGCTTTCTATCCAACTTCTTCTTCTTCTTCTTTTTCTTGACAGATGGAGTTGATGCTAATTTTTTGCTTGTCCTGGTGACCTGACTCCGAGATGGTTTTTTCATCAGATGCCTCCTCACACCTGGGTTATCTTCAAAGCGGTGGCCTGAAGACATAGGAAAGGAAAAAAGCCACCAATTTGTCTAGTGGATATACACTGTCTGGCAGGGAAACACATCCAAGCACGTCCTTCTCTCATAAACTTAGGCTATCAAAACCCTGGCAGCTGGAGAACTCACCATCCTCCGCCAGAATTCTGAAAATCCTTTCTGCCTCATTTGCCTACTTTCATCTCTTCCAGAGATGTGAGCTAACCTCTTCACAGAGAAGGCTTCCTCATAGGCTGTGCTTACTCTTGGGGCTTCATCACAAATGCTTTTATTCGTAGCAGTCAAACAAGTGGTGTGGGAATCCTCCCCATAATCTCCCAAAAAAAAGCAACCTGCAGCCTTGCCTACACAGTTCTGCACCCACACAGCAAAGGCAGGCACCTGGCTGAGCCTCACCCCTTGCACCAGGGAAGGCCTGGTGCTCAGCAAGCATGAAGGGCAGTGAAAGGGAAGGCTATTTAGCTGCTGGTCTGGGAGACATAAGGAAATATCAATGTCTGTTTTATTTAATTGTGTGACGAGACTGTAGGATAACACTGCAGCCTGGGGCTGGCTCCGAGGCTGGCAGTGAAGTTGAGCTATCGCTGCTTCTAAATGATCTGCAGTGCTGCTGTAATGCCCTCAAAAAGGTCTGAGTTAAAAACTGGCTGGCTGAGGCAAAGCCTCCCAAAGGCTGTTAAGGCTGCTTCACAGACCCATCACTGTGCTGCTGGCTAGCCAGTGCCCACCAAAATGCAGCCACAACCATGCCAGCCTTTTTGCAATGCCAGAGAAACAGCACCAGGCAACAGCTTGCCAGGGAGGATTTCCCTGGACACTACCCAGGGACAGCAAGTGTATCTTTCTCAGCACAGACAACCCACAGGAATGTGGAAACCCTCAGAGCCTCATTACAGGATGGGCAGGCTCACCCAACTAGATTATGGAGTCAGGGCTTCTGCTCAGCTTTGGTCCATTGAGGTTTGCTGGCTGTGCTTGTAAGACAATGCCAAGGTCTTCTCTCTGGCAGAGCAAGGACAGCTCTCCATTGGCTGGGGTGAATGTTCTGCTTGCATACATCTTTCTGCACCTAGCTTCAAGACCAGCAGCTTTCAGGGTATGAGAGACAATAAAAAGCACAGGGTTTTAAGTCTGAGTGGCCTCTTTGATGTTGCAGAAAAATATCTGTACATCTCTGGCATGGAAAGACACACCCAGCATCAGGCCAGGCATACCATGGCCTTGCACCTTGGAAATCTGGGTCGCTAAATTAAATATAAAAGGAATCAATACTGAGCCTGAGGGCATTTTCCCCCATTGGCTGCCCTGCTGATGCACGTCCTGCTGATGGTGGGACTCCTCCCTGCTCCACTTACTGCCCTGCAATGTCGATAGGAGCCAATACCGGCCCAATAACCACCACAAACGCTTCTGGGAGCCGGGCACGTGTGGGGCTTCCATGGAGTTTCACATGGATTTCTCCATTCCTGCACGCACAGCAGCCACTTCAGCACACTCAGTATGAGCTCATGCATGAAGCAAGCAGTCCAGCATGCTGATGATCTTGGTATCTGGCACCTTTGCTCCAATCCCTGCAGCTTCTGATTCTCCTATGCACCCTGGGACTTCTTCTCTCTGTGTCCCTGGAAAACCAAGCCCAAGGTACACTCTACTCAGCAAGACAAAGGACAGAAAGTTTTCCTCTCAGCAATGACAACTTATTACACAGTGTTCTTCAACAACAGCCCTAGAAAGCATCCACAGTCTTAGCCAGACAATGGCTGGAGGACAGATAAAAAGCAAGGAGCCACATTTCCTGACAGCACTTCCAGTGACTCCCACACTCAGTGACAAGGACAGGAATCAGAGTGCTGCAGGGTCAGAGAGCATCAGTGAATGCATATCTCCAGAGCCCTACCTACAGCAGACTAAGGAGAGAAGTACTTTGCTGCTCTTCCTTGGTAGTGTTTGTGGTTATTGAGATGCCAGCTGGGGGATACAACTCATAGGAGCAGGGTGGGCACCTGGTCTTAATTTAGGAGAACCCCTGGCTTAGGGAGTCCCAAGCAGAACCCAGCTGAAGTGCTCCAGGCTGCTCTACAGAGACCATTTCTGGTGACTTCCCCAATGAAAGTCAAGCTCAAAAGAGCACCTAAAAGTCCTTATTCAGGACAGGATCTTAGACTGAGACCAAAGGGTGATATGCTCAGGGCATACATCTGTCATTTTTGCTTGAAGCCAAACTCCCCAAGGAGTGCTGCTCTTGCTGTGGCTCCTCTCCAGTGCTCCCCAGGATCTGAGTGTGAAGACAGTGATGTCAGAGGACAGAGAGCAATTCCTATGGTAGCTCCACTACAATGAACTGATATGTCACCCTCCCACACAGCATCTCCTACAGTCTCTTCCAGAAGATGATCTCGCCACGTTAGCTTCCACAGTCAGATTTTTTCAGATGAACAAGTTGCTTTTCCACCAGCTTAAATCTGAATATGACAAATATGACTGTACTGGTTACAGTCTTCCCCAAGAATGCCTTCGCTAGCAGGCAATTGCCTTCAATTTACACCTTCAATAGCTCCTGCTCCCCTCCTTTCATTCCCCTCAATCCACAAGAAGAAAGACCAGAAAAGAGGCATCCAAGTATTTGTATCAGTACTAGACAGCAACCTGCTATCCTGGCATCACAAGGATAATGCACACTGCCCATTCACCCTAATGCTTAAGTTATAGCAAGAAAAAGGACTTTAAACTCAGACTCTTGAAATATATAAAAAGATACTTAAAACTCAGATTCTTGAAATATTTGAAACTAGACTAAATGAAATGCTAATCAACATACTGTAAGACACAGCCTCATGCTGGCTTCTGGAAAAAGCTACTGCCCTGTCCTGCACAGAGCCCAAGTCTCTCCTGGCTGATGCTGAGTTCAGTGTGATAGGGATAGCTCATCCCTGCTGACAACCAGGTGCCAGGTCCAGCACTCTCCACACTCTAAACACAAAAGAATGTAAGGAGACCAAGGAATCCATTCTGTTCAAAATATATTCCTTCTGGATCTGAGCTGGTTCTGGAAGAGACATTGCCATGGAGTAAATAGGTGGGCAGATGGCACTGGCTGAAAGTGAGCTGGCTCTGCACAAAACAGACTCTGGTGTCTCAGCCATGTCTGACTCTGCCATACCTCTCTGCAGGATTGATCCACAATGTGGATTCATTATACAATTAAGAGTTTACTGTACAGAGCACCTACAGTATTAGCTGTAGCAATCAATGAATGTGTTAACTACTAGAAAGCCCATCTTCCCCACTTTGTAAGTGATGCATTATCACACCTTGCAGGGTGATCTGCCCCTTTTACCTTCCCAAGAATATCCATGTTTTCCAAGGTGAACCTGGAACAATTTCTTCACACTTTTAATTTACAGCTCATTCAGCTTGGGACAGCTGATGGGAGCAATTTGCTCCAGGTTTCTATTTTGAACTTTGCTACTATTATATGCCCTATCAATTTACAGTAACAAGTAGCAGAGTTGTTAATGTAACAGCCAGAAGCTAATCCCCACTAGCTGGTCCCTGCAGAAGCACATAGGCAGACATTTTTTCCTGAAGGCATGTAAAGATGGAACAGATGACAAAGAGAACACAATTTTGGGACTGAGAGGCAGGGCAAATTAAGTTTTTTGCCTGAGATCAAACAGTCTGTGGCAGAGGCAGAAGTTGAACCGAGGCATCCTGAGCTCCAGTTACAATGACTCTGCTTTCCCACTCTTCTGTGTATAACTGTTTAGTGGGCTAGTTCTGGGACACCACCCTCCCATGTGCACTCCTAAAATCCCTTGAAAAATTAACACATGATCCAGATGAGGACGCCCATGAGCCATGGCTATGAATAGTACCACTCCCAAGGTGGGCTCCTTTTAGCAACAGGTACCAAGGAAGGAGCCCTGTGAGAGATGGGAGCGAGGCTCTGGTTTCTGCATGGTCTCTGAAACAGCTCAGAGACTGCTCTGCAGGGGATGTGAAGGTACAGAAACAGATGCAGACAACAGGAAGACATTCTTGACTCTCAAGATTCCTATTCTCTCCTTCCCTGCTTTTCCCACTCTTGCTTCCTTTCTTCCTCTTTTCTCCAGGCACACCAGCCAGCCTGCCATCAGCTAGTTTCACAGCCATGTTCAAGCATGCAGATACAAAGACTAGGTTATTTTTTTTCCTTTGGGCAATTAGGCTACAGTGCAGAGCTAGAACCTGATACCACCTCTGCTGTCAGATCCGCACCTCAACTCAAATTCCAGGAAAAAGAGCAGCAGCACACTGTCACCTTGTGCTACAAATGGAAGGGGAAATCTCTTTGTCTTTACACACCTCAGAGCAGCTGCTTTTTCTCTGCCCACAGCATGGGCCACATCCTGACAAGCACAAACAGCAAGATGCAGCTGCCTCTGGAGCTGCTCGAGCAAGACACACAGGGGAAAGCACCTCAGCACTACAACACAGATTGGTACTAAGACCTCACACAGACACACGGGTGTCAGGCAGCTCCTCTGGTGTCCCCAGACACACAGTGGGGCAGACTGTACTTCCTCTAAACCAGAAGACCAACCTGACATGGAGAGGGTACGGACAACAAACACAGGAGGGGGTTATGCACTGTAGCAGGGGGCTCTGATCTACAGCTGCAATCATGGGGTCACTGCTCTGGTACTTACAGGTGGGCTCCCCGCCTGGGTAGCCCAGATGGTTTCTGATGGCCTCCCATAAATCATAGTCTTCAAAATTGAAGGCAAATTCATCAAAGTCTTCATAGCCGAGTGAGTTGCGAATACAGGTGCTTATCACTACCTCCGGGCTGCTGCCCCCTTCTGATTCCTTTGCTGGCTCCTCTCTCTCTTGAAGGGCTGTCATGTTGCTGTCCTTGTGAAGGTCAGGGGTCAGGTGTCATGAACGACACGCCTTCAGATGAGGAGCCAGGACAGGCAGGCTGACGTGTGGGAAGCAAGCTGCCCCCCTGGGGGATTCAGCACAGCCCTGGGGCCAGCCCTGGTGCCTCGCTCTCCTGCTCACAGGCCATGAAGATGCCAGCTGCAGCAGCCCCAGGGACTGATGAGGTTCCAGGAAGCCTGGCTCCACCCAGGGATGCTTCTGTGGGGGGCTGCCCACCAGCTCCTCCAGAGCAGGGTCCTCGCTTTTCCGTGGGGTCTTGCGCAAGATGCCCAGGGATGCAGCACCCGTGGCCCGGGCACAGCCAGGCTGCATGTGCAGCACCGCTTTTCTCCCTCACTCCCCTCTGGTGTCTCCCTCCCTCTCCAGCCTGCAGAGCAACCTATTGAATTCTCCATGTCCTCAGGCCCGGAGCGTGCATTTCCATGACGTCTCTGTCTCTGTCCTCGTGCCACGCACAGGGGCAGTCCCCCTCTGAGGCGCTCCAGAGGAGGCAGCTGCCTCTGCCAGGAGAGCAGAGGAGAGGGGAGGCTCCTCACCTCAGGTTTTTGCAATAGCAGAGCTGGCAGCGTGTCACACAGAGGGCTGATTGCTGGGAAAGTGTGTCAGGAGAGGAGAGAGCTGGGTCTCAGGGAAATGCTGGGAACCCTGAACTGGAGAGGACAGGGGGGTGGGTGGTGGAGCGGGCATCCATGAAGTAGGTGGGAGTAGAGATGCTGAAAACATAAGGATCAGCACTGTGGACAATGCAAAGCTAACAGAGATGAGACACTGATGGAAAAGAAGGATGTGGGGAGCAGGAAGGTGAGGACCAGGTCCTGTGGCAGGCTGAAGACCATGCCTGAGGCTGCTAGGGGAGAGCCAGAGAAGCATGGAGCAAAGGGACACCAAGAGAAGCACGGGACAAAGGGACACAGGCACTGGTAAGACAAGTAGTGTTGTAAAGCCTCACTTTTCATGCCATCCAAGTCAGCAGACGCCAGCATCTGGGCCTCGGCCTCGTCAGTGGGGACGCGCTGGTAGGCTGCGCTCTCCAGGGTGGTCATGCTGCCGATGCACATCCTCTCCTTCAAGTCATAGGTACCCCTGGGGCCGCTCGCCACCTGGCCCCAGGCCTTGCGCTTCTCCCACCCACGGGACAGACGCTCTCGAGGCCCGGGGGGGCTGTAGGAACCAAAGAGACTGACAGTAGTA
The DNA here is from genome assembly GCF_047830755.1 of Zonotrichia albicollis. Lineage (NCBI taxonomy): Eukaryota > Metazoa > Chordata > Aves > Passeriformes > Passerellidae > Zonotrichia > Zonotrichia albicollis. Next base: position 30,749,688 of record NC_133828.1, read on the forward strand.
AGCAGGGTGAATGACAATGGCCAGTGGCCTCAGGGGTTGAGGTCCCATGGCCCAGCCCTGAGCAGCAAGCCCCTGAGAAGGAGCAGGGCCAGGAATCATCTCCTGCAAAACCTGAAGGTTGCTCCTTCTGCTCCTCCTCTTCCCTACCACAGAGTGGGATCAGCTTGTGCCCAGTGTCAGGGACCTACTCCTGAGTCACAGCCTCACGGTCCCCTCCTGGGGCTTCCCAGCTTGCAGCTCAGCATGACAGCACAAGTTAGCTGGGAGGAAGGGTACTCCAGGTGTGCAGCCCAGTGCCTCTAACCCTGCACTATGGGGATCCCAGGGACCCAGGGAGGTTGCAGGAGTCCCATGGAATCATCATCCCTCCAGAGAGCAGCCCCCTTGCTCACAGATGCTCTCCCTCTGGGGTGCATCCATGTCCATTCTGACTCAGCAGGCAAGTTTGGGCTAAGCACAGCCACTGCCCCTGGGGACAGACTCTGAGCAGTGACCTTGAGCCAGGGAGAGCAGCAGGCAGCTTGGCACCGCTCACCTACCTGTGGAGAGAGGCAGGACCCTTGTCCTGCAGCAGGTCAGCAAAGCGAGGCATGGGGGACAGGATGCCACACTCCTCCTCCACGTGGAACTGCACGGGGGCCGCAGTGCTGCTGGGCTCCTCCTCATCGCTGCCAACGGTGAACTGCAGAGACAACAGCCCCGACAGCAGGAGCTGGGCAGGCAGCCTTCACCCCAATCCTAGGCACACATATCCTCCCCAAAATGGGCCACAGTGGCTCTCCCCACATGCCCCATAGCCTGGGACTGCTCATATTGAGCCCTCCACTGTACTATAAAACTTAAGAACAAGACACAGTGATCTTCCCTCATGGGTCTTACAGCCCCAAAATGCTCATGCACACTCACCCCTGCATCCATACCAAGCAATGACTTACCTGTCACTGTCCTTTGGCGGCCATCTCTACCAGACCATCTCTACTAGGCAAGGACAAAAACACTCTTCCCACAATACTGCACAGCTACAACTTCTTACCCCTGAGCAGCAACTTGCTGGCACCCTCCTACCACCTCCCTCCAGACTCCAAGCCCCATCCAGATAGGCACATCCTGGCCTTGCCTTTGGTTTGCTTGGGGACTCCAGCTTAGGGGATGTGTCCTTCCCACGAGCTTCGGCCTCAGATTCTACAGAGATTTCTTTCTCCTGGACCTCCTCTGCCTCAGACTCTCCTTCTTCCTCTTCTTCTTCTTCCTCTTCTTCCTCCTCTTCTCCTCCCTCCTCGTCCTCTTCCTGGATGGTGGGGGTCACCTCCGAGGGAGGTATTGAGGTTTTCTTCTTTTTCCTCCTCCTTTTTTTCCTCCTGCTGGCACGGGGTGGCCTCTTTTGGAACTTGAGGGCAGAAGGGAGGTGAGTGGAAAGGGGATGATGGATGTGGTGCGAGGTTTGGCGGTGGACTGAGAGAGAAAAAGAGAGTCAGGGGCAGGAAGAGGCTGGGAGGAACCTGCCAGGCGCCCCTCCAGGAAACAGCATGGTCTGAAGATCAAGGGCCAGGAAGGGCAAGGAGAGCCACCAGCCCACAGGGACATAGCAAAGCTCTTTCACTGATGTGGCAGGCTGTGTCCAGCCTGGGATAGGTGGGGATAGAGCCCCTGTGCAATCCCAAACCACCCCAACACAGCTCCACTGCCCTGGGGAAGGCAGCACTCTCCCTGTGTTGCCAAAAGCTATCTGCATGGCTGTGCAGAGCTGCAGTGACCTGCCACGGGCAACATCCTCTTCCTAAACACGGGGAAATGTTTCTTGCATCCTCAAACAAGCATAATTTGGGCCCTTTACAAACTTTTTAGGGACATTAGTTATTGGTTAGGCCATGGCTTAGTGGTGGACGTGGTGTTAGGTTTACAGTTGAACTTGGTGATCTTAAAGGTCTTTTCCATCCTAAATGGTAATGATTTCTTTTCTGCATGTTTCTTTGAGTTGAATAGATGTAGCTTATTTATCCCCCAGGCTTTGACAAAAAACTCCTCCTACACAGCCACAGGAACAACAGTGCAGAATTAACTTAAGTCCAAATCCCAGGTACTTTGAGAGTATGTGTTGTGCCAGCCTCTGAAATTCAGGTTCAGTTAGGAGGCTGTCTTTTAAAAACCAGGGTAAAGAAACAGGGCAGAAGGACTTTTCTTTAAACTAATCTACAAAGAGAAATTCATACAGGTTTGACCTGGGTGTCATGGGAATTACAGAATGAGAAGAAATTAAGGACATTTCTGAGCCTTCCTTCCAAAACAAAGGCAACACACCAGGCAGGGAAGAGGGTAAGTTCAGTACCCCACTGTGAGAGAAAGAGAAGCCATTGCTGCCAGGGCTAGCTGCAGGCACAAAGCCTCCTATGGACAGTCTGCAGGACGCACAGGTCCTGGGGCTGCACCCAGAGAGGCTGAAATCAGGGGGCACCAGCCACTTGGCAAGGGGGTGTTGCTCGGCAGCTCTTCCTGAGCAATTGTTTCCAGATGGTTTAGGTTTGGTTCCTTCCCAGCTTTCCTGTGACATGGCAGCAAAATCTGTTTATAGTGAAAACTACCTTCAAAGGACATTTTCAATGTAGGCTGTAACCTTCTCCCTGGGAGAGCCAGGCAGGTTCATTGTTCTGCTGTCATGTTTCCTTTCCTTTGGTTTCTCAAGTCTTTTCTTCCTTGTTTCCCCCCTTGGGAACAGCAGGGATATTTCACACATCCCCCTGTTTCAGAAGAAGCAGCTTGTGGCAAGATTTGATGAGATTTAGAATGGTCAGACGTCTGCACATTGGAAAGAGTTTGGGCTCTTTAGAAACACTTTTCTCTCAAAAGTGTTTTTTTCTTTGACTTAGCTGGGTGTACCCTATTTCACTCACAAGATGTGGAAGATAAACCCTCCTGTCCAGCTGCTGTACTTGCATAGCATGCCACAGGTAGGTCAGGCACGAATTTCTAATATGAGAAGTAAGGAAGAGCCCAACTATACACACATTGCTCCTTCAACAGCACAAAGCTGCTGATGAGGACACAGCCCATCTTTCCCTTCTGGCTTGTTCACTTCAGTCCAAGACAGAAACATTTATGTTTTGGATCAGAAGGAAACTGAAGCCGTGGGCTGCAGGGAAGGGCAGTGATGGTGTGTGATCCGGAACAGAAGAGGGGAGCACTGCTCTCCTCTTCACCCCTGCACTCAGCCTTCCTCGGGTCAACTGATCACATCTCCACAGAGGTGGCCTGGAGGTGGGAAAAACACACCTCTCCCAAACACGAAAGGATTCATACCTCCCTCTTCTTCCTCCTTGTCCTCCTGTGCATCCATCCCTGCCCTCCCTCCCTGCTCCCTTCCTTGCACTGCCTGCCTGTATGGAAAGTTACTGCCAAACTAGTGTCCCAGATGTTTGATTACATCTCTTGGTGAACTTGATACAAGAGATATGAAAAAGTAATTTAGATAGGGAGCCCAGAAGGAAGAGCCTACATATTAGGAATTCCTGGCTTTGACTAGAGCAGGAAACATTTCTAAGCCTAGAGAACATTCACCTCTACGGGCTGGTATGTTATCTTTAAAAGTCTAATAACCTAACCAGATCTTCCAGCTTTATGAATACAAACTGCATAAAACTTTTGATAACCAAGGTTGATGTAGCCCTAGACAACAGAAATACATCAGGAGTTCAGAGGAAAACAAGCTTGATTCTGACAAAAGAAAAATGATTCTCCTATTAATAAGGGGAAAAAACCCAACCCCAAACAGTACAAATGTCTAGTTAAAATTTTCAAAAAGCTTCTGCCATGCATGCTCAAGCAGATCATCCATGTCCTCCAAGCCAACCTGCACACCTGTGCACACAGGCAGAGCTCCTGAGCAGGTAGGTCCTACAGGACAGGAATTCAACCCACAGCAAAGCTATCAGCACCTTGCAGCCATGTGCACGAGTGACTGTGAGCCCAAATGGGAAGTGTTATTTAAATGGAGCCTCTGTAGAGAAATGACACAGGCAAAAAACAGCAGCTGAGGTGCACTACAGTAATAGACTTTTACCAGCAAGCTTTTATAACAGCCATTGGAAATGAGTGGCCAAGCAGAAAACAGCCTGGTGATGTACTGGGGACATAATGTTCCCAAGGTTGTAGCTCATCAAAGCCAAGCTGGAAAAGAAGCAATATGTGACTGTGGAGAGCCACAGACTGGGAAAATCTCCCAACCACTGCTACGTGTCTGCCACACAAACAGGCTGCTGGATGGGGGCCTCTTCCTGCCCTTCACTGCGGTTACTACAAAGTAACATAACCCACCCATGCCAGGCAACAGCTAATGGTCACTCTTGTCAGTACATTCTCATCTAACACACAAAGTGACTTTGGGCAGGCCAGTTGCCTTCATCATGAAAGAGCAGACAGAGGAATAGATATGCTGCTCAGATGAATTCAGGTGAGATAACTACAGCACTTTAAATTCACACTCCATTTTTATTTTGCAGTTCCTTTCGTTGATCAGATAAGCCCAGTGGATTCTCTGGATTCTAAATAGAAATACACAGGCATGTCTGACTGGAGCCATCTGCTTTCAGACTGGGGAGGACAGCCTGGCTTCTGGTCATGTTTGGTTGTTTCTTTGCAGGCACATGGAAGAAAAATTGTTTCAAAACTGGAAAATTCAACTTGGAGAAGTAGTTGCAGAGGTCTCAGAGACTGGTCTAGGAGGTGAATGAACACCCTGGGCTGAGCTACGGCTGCTGGGTGGGCTGTGCAGCAGCTATGCCTATGGAGACAGAGAAAACAGGAACAGACTGGAAACAGGCCGTGGGCACTGCTGCTAAACTGTGTGTACATAGCACCTTGGGAACGCTCTGGAGGAAGGAAGTGAATAGCAGGCTACTACAATCTGCAGTCCTGGCACAAGGCTGCAGAGCACGTGGGACTGAGAGAGGGCTGGTGGTGAGGGTAGAAGGGGGTACAACGTTTTGAAACCTACATACATTCAAAATCTCTCTCACTGTAGCTGCGACTTTGCTTCTCCAGATTGCTTGATGCTGACTTGCTTATCAGGTCCCCAAATCTCTCGATTGACAAAGTCTTATCCAAGTCCTCATCGTCCTCGGCACCAGGAGAGGCTTTCTCTGCGTCATCTCTGCCCTGCACAGAAACCGCCAGGTAAGAATCAAACACGGCAGAACCCTAAAGCCCTCTGGATCCTCCTGCCCTTCCAACAGCACCAGGCTCCACACAACAGGCCTGGGGCACAATGTCTCACATAGAGGCACAGCTCTGCTCAAAACCAAGTGCCAGAATGGACCATCAAGCTCCAAGGCACACTCTGCAGGGATACCTTAGTGGTCCTCCACACCTCTCTTCAGCGGCAGGTATCAAGGGAATATGCCAGCGCCAGTTTTCCCATTACAGGAAATGCATAGCTTTTGTTTGGCTGGAATTGCTGTCTCCTCACATTTAACTGCTGCTCTCTGGTCTTCCCTTTGCCCAGTCTGCCATCTCTCTCATTCTTAGACCTCCTCTGTATTTCCCCTTGGGAGACAGCATCCCTGCTCTGATAAGTTGCCCTTGAGTCAGTGACTATCCTGTGCCTTCCCACCTCCCCTCCACAATCTAGAGACTCCCCATTCCTCTTGGATGCCTTCTTCAGGCTTTTCTGCCCATTTTCCTCTAGTTTCAGACAATGGGAACTTCTCTGCCTTCTGCTGGTGGAAGTGCCCTGACATGAGCATCACCAGGTGCCCGCTGGCCTTTCTTTCTTTCTTTCTTCCATTCTCCTGAGCAGCTGCAGCTGGTAAAATTTTCCATCAATATAGCTGAAATGCCAGCGTGGAGCTGTTGTGGACTCCTGTGTTTCCATGGAAACAGGAGGAGGCCCAACTGTGACAAATCTGCTAGGCAGAAAGAGGGAGCAAGGCAGCTTTAGCTGAGAGATCCTCTCCTCGCATCACTGTTCTTAGCTGTGGTCTAGGAGCAGCTTTGTGTCTGTGGGTGAGACTGCTTCTCCTCTCACATTAGCAGAGGTGTCCCAAGCCCAGCCTAAATAGGGACAGTCTGTTTTCAAGCTGCTCAGCCCCTCTGTCACTTGTGTAGCCTACCCAATGGCATGTGGAGGCACGGGGACCTCAGAGAGCAATCTCTGGCCTTTCCTGGGCCGCAGTTTGCTGTCTGTGTGCTGAGGATCGAGGCTCATGGGCAGCTCGGTGCAGCCTGTCCCGGTAAGCACAGCTGTGTCTCCTGCCCTGCTGCAGCACGTTGCCAGGACACCCAGGACACCGGCCCTGCTCTCAGCCAGCAGGAACACGGCCCCCGGGGAAGAGACAGCCCCACTGCTGCTGCTGCTAATGCTGCTGCTGGATTCCCAGCTCACCTGCTGCAAGTTGATGAAGACATCTCCTACGGGAGGGGACTCTCCAGCTGCCATTTTGGTTCAGGACCTAAGGGCCTGGGCAAAATATCAACCCTTCTCTTTCACCGGCAGGCACCCAGCAAACCTGGAGAGTGGCATAACCTGTGGAGAGAGGGCAGGACAAGGGAATGTCGTGGGAGACTGCTGGCCACTGCCCTCAAGCCCCTGGCTCCTGATCCAGAGGTCACCTCAGCAGCCCCTGGAGAACCTCCCTGGCATCACTAGGACAGGCCTGTCCCCAGCAGTGAGCAGGGACAAGTGGCCCAGCCCATGCTGCTTTGGCCACCAGCTCCAGCTGATCAAGGATAAATGGGATCCTGTCCTTCTCTGAAGGTCAGAGGGGCCAACAGAGACACCAGTTACATATAGCTCCTGCATGGGCTGTGCAAGGGAAAGGAAAGCTTCCTGCTCAGCCACCTCTACAGCAGCACACCAGTGCAAAGCTGGGGCGTGACTGACCACCAGGGAAAGAAAAAGTGGGAGAGATCAGGTGCTGGGGGTACATGCCAGGAGCAGGCAGCAGAGTGGTCCTGTGGCACCTAGCTTTAACTGGACAGATCCCAAAAAACGCCAGAAGGAACCACAGAGAGAGCTGTGCAGACCACAGAGATAGGACAAGGACAAACAGTTCATCATTCAAACACCACACACAAAACAATACATGTTACAAGGAGACCAAGGCTGCAGATCTGTGCTCTGTCAGCACTGGCAGGGCTAAAGGACACAAAAGTCCCTGAGGACAGCACAAATGAACAATCTGCTCAATACACAACTGCAGGTGAGGAAGGCAAAGAGGTGCTATGCTTGACAAGGACAGGGATACAGACTAACACAGAAACACCTCTGCTCAAACCATCTACAGCAGCAGCACAGCCTAAACAGCATGGGCTGCACTCCAGGAAGAACTGGAGATGGTACAGAGGCTGGCAGTGGGAAGATCCCAAAAAACTCATCTGAAACAGAGAAGATGTAAGCATATACACAGTGATTTGGGCACAGGGAGAAGCAAAGTGTCCTCAGCTCACAGCACAAGAAAAGGGACATTCGTTAAAACTACAAGGGTAGAATACAAATGAATTCAAAATTGACAAAATGGTTTTTTTCAGTGATGTCATCAAGAAGCAAAACACTGCAATGTCAGAGGATAGCTTGGCCATCTCTCTGGTAACAACTGGTATTTATGGCAAATAAAATTAAGAGAAATTAAACCCATCTTTCAGAACAAGCTATTCTCCAGCTATGAAAGCTTTGGATTAAGTACTGCAGTCCATGTCCTGGCTATCTGCTGAGGGGCTTCTTACTATCTCATCTGAAGTACGTAGCATGGTACACTGTTCAAGACAGGTGACCAAAACACTAAAGATTGTCTAAGGAGGAAACCAGTAAGGTCACTTCATCATTCCTTTTATCTTTGAAGATCTCCAGAAGGTCTACAGTCTGGTTACTCTGCCTACATGAAGAGCTTATTCAAATCAAAAATCCCAGGGCCATCTGTAAGGCAAGATTTTGAGGAGCTAATCTGACCACTGATGAACGATGGTCCTTTGCTCTACCTTTCTAATTATCAGGAATGAGGCAAAACATAATAGAAGAAACCCCTGAAACACACTTCATTGGACTCATCACTAATTTCATCCTCAGTAAGACATCAACAGCTCAAGAGAAATAGGCTGCCAAGACAGACATCTAAACAGCAAATGCAGCATCCAAGCCATCCTTTTAGTAGGAGACATGATAGAGAAAAGGTTAATAGGTTTATACCTGGTCCTTTTTCTTAGCCTTTTTTTTTTGCATTTAATTCAAGAAAAGGTATAATTCCATGAAAACAAACAGCAGTACTTTTGGAATTGAAGGCAGGGAACATTTTATTCCAGTGGGAAGAGCTGGCAGGGGAACCTCACTTTGCAGGGCCATGGCATCACCACAGTTAAAGAAAGGATTAGACATTTTTAAGGAACAGAACAGTCACAGCTACAGAATGATTGAAAAAAACATGTTGCAAGGACTATAACTTAGGGAGTAAAAAGATAATGGAGCTTTGGACAGCAGCTCCTGTAGAGGCAGAATCCCTAATACTTAGCAAAATGGTAAAGGTAATTTAACAAAAGAAATGCTAATGCTCAGCTTCACCTCTGTGCCACTAACATGCCTTGTGGGGCCTTTGAAGTAAACTAAAACTATCAGCAGGGCTGTGAAGCAATGTGCTTTGTTTCAGGGCAACCTTAGGTATGTCTGAAGCACGGCAGAGGCTCCAGGGGCATTTTGTGCTCTGGGAGGGAGGAAACTCATATCCTGGAGAACTACTGGGTGCAACATATTCTGCTGACACCAGATGGCTAAAATGTTATACTGAGTTTAAAACTACAGCCCGACTGCCTAAGCGGAGTTAAAAGGGAGGGAAAATCCAGCACCTAGTCTTTCTTTACCCATCATAGCAGCACATTCAGAATTATGCTGAAGCCATCACTCTAATGAGGCTGAACAGCTAAAAGCCAGACAGTTGTAGTAGCAGTAAGAGAGCCCTGGAGACTTGCTTTGAAATTTCAGAGGGACTGGGAGATACCCACGGGGTTTCCATCACTGAAAGCACAATGGACTGTGTGGGCACCTCAATCAAACAGGACTTGGGGCCCAGCTGCTGGAAGGCTCTGACGCTTTGGGGACGAGAGAGGAGGTGAGGATGAGAGGTGTGTTCTCTGATTCTAACCCAACCAGCTCTCCTGGTCCTGAAGAATGGAGAGCCCACAGCCTGAAACACTGCTGCTCCCCTTCGGCACATTCACGGCTGTCCACGGCCACTAGAGGCCACTTGCCCCTCACTTTGTGACACCTCTGGAGGAAGGTGGGATGGAAACCTTCAGGATCCTGCCTGGCGTTTCTACCACCCTCAACAGATGGAGTTCAGAGAAGAGCAAAATTTTGCCAGTGGGCCAGAGGGATTGATTTATAAGGAAAGGTTAGGAGCTAATTTTATCTAGCACAATATGGGATGACTAAGATGGGGATGGAACAAACCAGCAGTCTGGAAAGATCTCAAGGATGTAAAACACAACTGAAGATTATTTTTTTGTCAGGCAGCCCTTCATAAAGAGACTTAAGAATAGGTTAAAATTGAAAATAGAAACTTAAAAGGAGTATCAGGGAGAATTCTGCTAATAAGCACCATGCTGAAGTGCCCAGCCTGCTGGCATCACTGCCTGGGTTGCCATAAGAAGAGCACAAGATAAAATGGGAAAATAAAAAAACAAACACCACTAAAGAAAAGCAAATGACTGATACCTTCATCCTACTGTATCTCCTGGTTATGGGGAGTACGTGATTCAGCATTCCCGCTAGAAGTAATTTTCAGTAATAGAAGCGTCATGCCAGCAGGCCAGATTCAAAGGGAGGCCAGAAAAATCCACAGCCTGCCAACCTGTGTGCACTCACACATCCCTGCTCTCTCCACGAGCACATCAGTAAACAGAACTGGCTCACAAAAACCACCATACCTTGTACTGACCATTGTACCGACCACCTAGGCTTAAGGGATTCTGAAGGAAAGTGAGCAGGCACATCCCTGCAATGCTGGCAGCTACAGCATCTCCCACATGTTGATCACAGGGACTCCAGTGGGGCTCCCCCTCATCCCCAAAGGCTGCTTCACAGTGCCAGTGCTTCCCTGTTTTGCTGAGAAAAACAAAATTTGGCACATCTTTGAGGGCCGAGGCGAGCAGTTCACGCTGTCCCTTTGTAACAAAGATGAGTCAGTAACTCTGCAGGCAGGCTGCCCCAGCTCCGTGGGCAAGGGGCTGCATGGAGACAGCCATCAGGTCCCCCATCCATCTCCTCAGCTCTTCCTTAATCCCTTGGCCATTGGCTGAAAATAATTTAGCTGTGGAGTGTCTAGACTAGGAGTGGATGTTAAGATAGGGATAAAGCCACAGGGACAAAGCTGGTTTGAGGATAGGGGAGGAGAAGGGACTCTGGCTGATAGGCACAGACTGGAAGAGCTCACAAAGGAGAAGGATTAGAGGCCTTGGAAGATTTTCCTGGGACGAAATACTGATGTGCGTGTCCACAGAGAAAAGGAGCAGGAGGGGTGCTGCTGCATACACCAAAGCATTTGGATACTACTGTGACACTCACAGCCTCAAAGCCAAACAAAACAGGAGTGGGCTGCGCTGCCCCTACCTCTCCTCTGTCATGGCCAAGGAACAGGACACACATATCAGAATGAAAAGGCAACACATAAGACAGTAAACACACAAAGTTTTGTGGAACGAAGGTTTTAACCTGTAGATCTCTCTCCCACATGGCTATGTTGAAATCTGTATTATTACACAAACACTTTAGAAGGCTTAAATATTTCAATGAATCCTCTACTCCACTGAACTACCCTGGACGAACCATCACAGCCATTCACTCCTGAAGCACTGTCTGTTCCGTGACTCTCCCTCTCAACAGGCCCTTCACAGGGTGCCAGACGGGACGGAGCCTGCACGGTCCACGGACATAAACGAACACACGGAACAAAATTCACTCCAGAACGAAGTGCCAACACCAGACAGTAACAATAAGCCACCCCTCCACTGGACGTACGGACGGCTCTGACAGACACACGTACAGTCGGGGAAGGAAAGGGACACAGACAGACAGCCACCGGGGTCACTGCACCACCTCCGTGCCGTGCCGTGCAAGCCCGTACGGAGCGGAGCGCGGGACTGCTCCAAGCCGCGCCGCATCCAGCCCCGAGCACCGCGCTGCGTGCCGTGCCGTGCCGTGCCCCGTGCCATGCACCGCCCCGCACCGTGCCGTGCCATGCACCATGCCCCGCACCGGCAGCCACCCGCACCGCGCCACGCACCGTGCAGCACCGGAGCGCTCCGCAGACGGCCCGGGGCAAGGCAGCCAGGCGGAGCTGCTGCAGCCGGGGCAGCAGCGAAGGTACAGCCCACCCCCCGACCCCCTCCCTCCGGCCCGTACCTCGCACCGCCGGAGCAGGAGAGCCGCCCGCCGCCGCCGCCGCGCCGCGCCCCGGCCCCGCCGCCGCCGCGCTCCGCCCGACACGTGCCGTGCCGCGCCGCGCTGGCGGCGGGCGGCGCTGCTCCCCGGCCTCCCGCCGGCCCGGCCCGCTCCGCGCCGAGCGCCGCCGCTGCCGGGCCTCCGCGGCTTACCGGGGGGGCTGCGGGGCGGCGGCGCGGGGCGGCGGAGGGGCGGGGGCCGGGGGGCGAGGGCCCCGCCGAGCGGGAGGGGGACGCTGGGGCGGGCTCCATGGCAACCGGATGTGAGCGGCGGCCGCCTCGCTGGTGCGGCGGAAGGGCGCGCCTCGGCGGCAACGCGGAAGAGCGGCGGAGCGGCGGCGGGACCGGCCGGGCCGTGCCGAACCGGGCCGGGCCGGGGTCGCCTCGGCCTCCCCGCTGCAGATGGCTGCGGCCGAGACGCTGGTGCGCGGCCTGGCGCGGCTGCTGCAGGACGCGGGTGAGTGGCGGCCGCCGCGGGCCGGGCCGGGCCGGGTCGCGTCAGTGCCCCCGGCGTGTGGGCACTCACGGCCTGGCCCGTCCCTTCCCTGTCCTGCAGGGGACCTCGTCCTGGACGGCTCCAGCACGCTGACGCTGCTCACCTCCACCCTGCAGCACCTCACGCAGGTCTTCGAACAGCACCTGGGCTCCCGCAACCAGAACCGGGGCTTCGTGGCGCTGCCCTCGCACCCCGCCGAGACAGCCGCCATCCTCCAGGCGCAGTTCCTTTTCGATGTCCTGCAGAAGACTCATTCTCTGAAGGTCCGTACCCAGCGGGGCCGGGCCGGCCAGAGGAGGTGGCAGGCACAGCCTCAGAGCAGCCTCTGGTGCCCATTGTCCCCGTGTGACCTGCGGGCCCCGTGGGTCACAGGGCTCTCCCAGGGCTCTTGCGTGGAGTCGTCGCTTAGCACGATAGTCTATAGCTGCTTACCTAGGGTCAGCCGTGCAACTCAGCAGAAAGTTTCTCGGAGTTAAAAACGGGGGCAACAGGAGTTAATTAAGTTCTGACCCTGGTAAGGTGTTGTCATTGTGGGGGAAATGATTATTTCCTGAAGGGCTTGAGCAATTCAGGCAGTATCTGGCACCTGAGCACAGCTGAGTGCTCCTGGAGTGATGATTGATGTGCCCAAGGCAGTGGAGCCAGGGAACTTGAGCAGACGGTCAGATGCTGTGCACACTTTAAGGCTGCCGCTTACTTCGGCAGCCTGGGCAGTGGTTCTGGTTGATCAGTTTCACAGGACGGGATATTTCTAGTAACGTATCCTCATTAATTTTAACAACAAATAGACTGTAGTAAAGAGGCTGTAATAAAGATATAACTGCAAATCAAGAAATTCTTCAGAGAGGTTTTTGAAAGGTGGCATGTGCATTGATGCTGCCCATGATTCTGCTCAGCACTGAGACTTGCTGGGTGGGTAGCAGAGGTGAAGGGAGCCTGAAAGGGGGAAGAGGCTGTTTTGGTCTGCCATGGGGCTCAAAAGGTATTGTGGCTGGGCACTAAAATCTGTGGTGTCTTTAAAAACTTGTTTTCCCTGTGAGAGTGGAGCAGTATCAGAATGTTGTTGGGAGGATTTTGTAACAGTGTAGTAAAGAGGGGCACAGAGTCTGGGAACAAACATGGGTCTCCTGGCAGGAGGAGGCAGGGAGGGACACTGCAATCAGAGGGATGTTGTGGTGAGTGCTCCTGTTCACTGGAAAATGTGCTCTCTCTGGAACAAGCCTCTAAAGAAGCCCCTGCCCATTGATGTCTGGTAACTCATTTACTTGGAGAAGCTAATAATTTATATCAGCCTGACAGATTTTTAAGACAGTGGAGGAAGAGGAGATGATCAAGGCAAAGCAAGAATGGCATCTGAAATAAACTTTGCTAGACCTGGTCATTAAAGCTTGCCAGTGCAAGCTCCCCTTACAAATGCTTTTGTTCAACGCGCTGCATTAGTGCTGGCAGGCAGTGGGCAGTGATCCACTCTTGGCAGGGCTGTAGCTGTGGATGCAGTAGTGGTGATGAGACCTTATGATGTCAGTTCTGCATCTGATGAGTCACTTCTATGTGAATGTATATGTAACTAGCAGAGATGGTCTTTCTGGTTGTACTTTGCTGTCCACAGTGGAAGTGGTAACTGTTTCATTACTCACTTTCAGTAGCAGCCAGAAATACTGTTTATGTGCTAGAAAGCGTTAGAAGGTGGTTTTAATAAGCTGCTTTATGGTGTATGTACACAGCCTAACTGCCCTGTGCTGAAAGGACCTGTGGCTGTACTACAGAATGCAAAGAGGAGGTTTGCAGGCACCTCAGTCTAACACTAACAGTGCCTTGGAGACCGGCTGTTTTCCATTGTATCTGCTTGTGATTTGCCTTATTTGGCCTCTTGTGGTGAAATGTACATGCACACCTCCCACCAGAGTGCTAGTTCTACTCAGCTGCTTGATAAACATACCTCCAGCAGTTAGTTTTGTCTTTAGTAGATTTGCTGGTTGTGGCTGATGAGGAATCCAGATGTCAGACCTCCCAGTGGTGCTGAAAGTGGCATAGCCATGTGGGCAGGGGAGATGAAGAGGAGCTCTGTGGGCTGGCAGACCACACTTGCTAACATACTATTCTCTGTGACCTCTACTGTACTATGGATCCAGGGAGACAGTGCCACTACCAGCACTGGGAGAGAGCTTTTCAGGGATTACCCGAGCTGGAGGGACAGCCTGTCCAAGGTGCTGCAGTTGGTGCATCAGGAAGGTAGTAATGCAGCACAAATCAAGCTTGACATGAGACTTCTTTTCTAATTTCTCCAGCTTGTTCATGTTCCAAACTGTGTTTTGCAATCTGCTGTGAAGATCTTCCCTTTCAAGTCCCTCCGGCATCTGGAAGTAAGTATAGATGGCAAGAGTGATTTTGAGTCTTGCTGTTTGGGTTTTCTTGGCTAGTTTTGTGGCTGCAGAATGCCTCTGCTCCTAAAAACTGGGTAGGCTTTTGTGGCTTCCCTGGAAGGCTAAGATTAAACTCCTGCAACTCTTGCTTGGGGTAAAACTTGGACCTGCTCCACCACTGTAATATTTTGATGTGTGTTGTTCTTACTTTCTCATCACTGCTGCAGTTGAGGTCTGTCCCTCCACACTGCCTCCGGGGACTGCGATTCGTCTATTCTCAGCTGGAATCTCTAACCTGCTGCAAATGTATCAGTACACTGGAGGTGAGTGTCTACACAGCTCATGGGGTCAATTGCAAGAGAAAGGCTGTCTTCATCCTACAGCTCCTACAGCTCTTCACACAGGGAAGATATAGGAAACTGTGTCACTCCTTTTATTCATTCATGTTGTGTATGGCTTCATCTCCCTTCCCTCTTCTGGGGTCCTACTCCTGTCTCAAGCAGTGTTGAAGGATTCCCTGCTTGCAAGCACATGTGCTCTGTAATCTTCTCTTCAGCTTCTTGAGAATTTCTGGCTCTAGACAACATTTGTGCCAACTAGGTCTGACAGCTCTGTGTATCTGGCTGTTTCCACATTCAAGGACTGCAGCTGGTCAAGGTTTATTTCATTATACCTCAGCAGCCTTCTTAGAGCTTATTGTCAGAGGAAATGCTGTGCCCCAGTGTCTTACCTGCACTGCTGCCCAGCGCATTTCTGAGACATGAAGGCTAGTTCCAGCCATGAAGAGCTGAGTAGCATGGGCTGTGCTGGCCATGGGCCTCTCAGCTTCTCTCTGGGATGTGGAAGCAGACACCTGCTGGAGAGCAGGGGCTGATGGTAGGGAGTGCTTTCAGAGCTTTTTATCTGTTAGGATACAAGTGTGAGTCTTGCTTTTGTTTGAGAGAGGCCTGGAAATGATTTTGTTAGCATGAATCTTTGTGCTCAGTGTTCTGAGCCTAAGAAATCTAACAGATTAGGCTAACTATTGCCACTTCAGTGTAGGAAACAAAAACATCAACATCTCCCTTCTTTTTAAATATCTGGCCATGAGATTCCCATCACCTCTGAATACTTGAATTAGGGACATAAAAGTCGCTGCCTCTCTAAGCAAAACAAGTATGTCAGCCACCTTCTAGACTGTTCTCCTGTGTTCATCTGCTTTTACTGTAACAGCTAGTACTCACCAAGGTATGGCTCCTCTCTTCCTCCTAGGAAATAATTTCAGCATGCGGTGGAGATCTGAGCTGTGCTCTCCCGTGGTTGGAACTGCAGACTGTGAACTTCAGCTATAACTCAATCACTGCCTTGGATGACTCACTGGTGAGTGGGGCATCCTTCCTGCATGGCTGAGTAGAAGAGGAGGTGATCACAGCCAAGAGCCAGGCCTTCTGTTACTGATGCTGCTAGGTCTGGGTGGGAGGGAGCGGGCAGTGTTAATTTTGCTGGCCTCTCCCAGCAGGAGAGGCTTTTCATGCTGTAACAGAGAGAGTTGTAGGATCTGATCTAGTATCTTTTTGTCCCTCAGCAATTACTGAATGCTCTGAGGGTCTTGGATTTGAGTCACAACAAGATCCAGGATTGTGAGCACTATTTAACGGTGAGTATTTTGGGCTGACCAGCAGAGTTTTCTCCTGTGCAGAGGATACTGCTAAAATTCTGTAATCATTGACATCACCTTCCTACTAGGTGAGGTATAGTAAAAGAAATGACAGATGTGGTGTGGCTTAGAGCTAGTGCTTGCAGCCTGAAAACCACTGCCCTGTGTGTGCAGTCCAAGTGCCACTGAGGCAGAGAAGGCAGTGTTCCTCACCTCAAAGACAGAGAGTTAGCTCTAGTTGTCACTTGGCAGCCCAGCATGGCTGAGTGGTAAATGCACTGATACACACAGGGTACTCTGGGTGTACAGCCCCCGACAGGGTGGGCACTCCACTGTGGCCAAGGCTTTGCTGTAATCTGTGCAGCCAGTGAGAATTATGTAGCCAGGCATGGGGCTGTAGAAGCTTACTGTTCAGTTTGTCCAAACTGCCAGCAGAATTTACTTCCTGTTCTCAGAAACCAGTCAGTTACTCTAGAAAAGGAATCGTCCATCACAATGGCACGTGTGTTTCTGGGGAACAGCAGTGAAATCCATGCTTTGCTGGGTTGGATCTGCTTCTTTGAAGGAAAGCTATGAAACAGCTTTTTGTGGGGTTGGTGGGCTCACAATGTATCATTCCCCATCATCTTTACAAAGGTAAGAAAGGGTTTATTTTGGTAGTTCACTCCTTTTGCTGAGGCAGGATGTCCAGTCCTTTCCTATGCTCCATCGAAGTTGGTGAGGAAAGAGAAAGGTGCTCCTGGCAAATTCTGTAAAGCAGTCAGATGATGCTGAGTGCCCCTAAACAAACCACTCCCAATGTGAACATTTAACTCTTCCTGCAAGAACAGTCTAAAGAAACTCACTTGTTGGTTCACCTTGTTGGGATGAAAAAAAATGGTAGAAGCTAGTGCCCTGCCTTGAGTTCAGGGCCAGGCTTTGAGATAAGGTCCCAACTGATCCAGTGCTGCTCTTCTCTCTGAACAGACCCTTACAGAGCTAGAATACCTCAATCTGGCATACAACTTCCTGTCCAAGGTGCCAACCCTTGGCATCTTCAGCCGATCCAAGCTGGTAACTCTGGTCCTGCGCAACAATGAGCTCGACAGCATCAATGGTGAGCCCACAGGGGAGAAGCATTTCTGAGTTTGAAGCCTTCCTGTTGTCCTTGGGAACGAACAGAACTTGGAATCTTGGGCACAACTATTTTTACTAGGGTTCAGTTTTGGGGAAGGTTATGTTGTCTAGCATGCTGATGGTTTCTTGCTTTGTTCACAGGGGTGGAACAGCTTGTGAATCTGCAGCACCTGGATGTGGCCTATAACCTGTTGCTGGAACATGCCCAGCTGGCACCATTGTCCACTCTGCACTGTTTAAGAAAAGTAAGCATAAAGCCTGATGATTTGGTAAATTAGGGATTTCATGGTCAGGGTGTGCAAGATGGAGACTTTGTAGTAACCAGAGAGTTTTGAAAGATAGGTTCAACTCTTGAGCATTTAATTTTATTGCAGGAAACTGATGGGGGAGCCTTACACAGACACCTGTGTTTCAGCCTTCATTTTTAGTGACCCTTCCTCAAGCCAACCTTTTTTCATATATTCACCCCCATTTCCTTGCTCATCCTTTCTGATTTTAACATTGTCAAGTTCAGTTAAGATCCTCCCATAATCCTGTTGTGGATTTGTGTTTTCAGAGACGTCTGAAGGAGCATTGCAGTCACTATAGTGCTTGTGAAGGAAGATCATAGAATCAGAGTGGTTTTGGTTGGTAGGGACCTCAAAGGTCTAGTTCCAACCCTTCTGCCATGGGCAGGGACACACCTCCCACTAGACCAGGTTGCTCAAAGCCACATCCAATCTGGCCTTGAATACCTCCAGGGATGGGACATCTACAGCTTCTCTGGGCCTGCAAAGGACTGTTCTTTCAACACTTTTTAGAGTCAGTACTGAAAAAACTCATAATGATTTAGGTCATGAATAGGAGGTACTTTAATCTGCTTCTCTATTTGCTGAACTAATTTCAAGAAGCATTTTAAAAGCCTAGTCCTCTCCTGGCTTGGTAACTGTTCCACTGCAAGGATATTTCTTGAAGCAGAGAGAAAGACTGGAGCCTGCAGGCAGGATAGACTGGGGTAGAGAATATTGCTTCTAATAACAACTTGTGTGTTTCCCTCACCCAGCTATATTTGGAGGGAAACCCAATATGGTTCCATCAAAATCACCGATCTGCAGCCCTTGTCCATGTGTCTCCCAGGGCAGCCTTCTCCAATGTGAGTATTAGCCACCTGCCTTCTGCCCCTGCTGTTGAAGGCATAGGGTGTTCTAACATTTGGGGCAAATGAGGGAAAAGAAACTTGCAGATTTATTCCAGCTGTGTAGCAGTGGTGATTCTTTTGTGGTTGCTTCTTTTTTTTTTTCTTTTTTTTTTTACCTGCAGTAGCATTGTTTAAGCTTACATTTTTAAGTGATGTGCTGGCCAGCACAGAGTTGAATACTGATCTCTGGTTTGCAGCACTTTAAATCTTGATATGGCTTCACTGTCTACCTCTTCAGTTTTGCTCACTGATGGAACTTTGTTCCTACTAGATAGTAATGATGTAGCTGGACTGTGCAAAGAAGGAACTCACGTCTTTGCCCACCTGACCAAAGTATGTACTACTTTGGCAGCCATGGCCACATCTTTGTCTCCTTCACTCTGCTCTCAGTCAGGTGTCATTACTGTTCCCTTACACTCCAGTGCTTAGGTCAGTTCTTGATAATCTGATTTCAAATAAAGAAGCCAGCAAATCCAGTGTTTGGCAGTTTAGCAGAATAAACTTACTTGCTAAGGGTCAAAGGTGCTCCAGAGCTGGTCTGCCCTTCATATTAGTGGCAAATTGCTGGATTCATTGTCTTCAAACTGCATCTTGGAAAAAGTTCAAATTACTGGAAGCTATGTGAAGTCAGGCTAGAAGTGGGATAAAGGCTTTGAGGTGAAAGTGAGTACCTTTCAAAACAATTTGAGTGGTTGTAGAATAATCCATTGTACTTCTTCCGTGAACTGTCTTGGATACGTTTCTGAAAAAACAGGAAAACCACAACGGTCCCTTCTGGCCTTACATGCTATTAGGTAGCTACAACTAAAGGAGTGGTGGATAGGCAGGAACAGGGTTGTTTCTTTGCAGTTTTTTTGCCAGGGATCCCAACCCTAGGGTGGCCTGAAGGGAAGTAGGAGTCAGCAGAAGTTGTCCTGAGTATGTGCCAGCCAAATGGAATCTGACTGCAAATGGGTCTCTAATTACAGTTCTTCTTGGACGGGGAGCCACTCTCTTCCTCAGACCTAATGGTAAGTACAATTCTTAAAAACTGATCTTACTGGCTTTAGGACTGGGAACTCTGACACGTTTTTGCATTGTCATGTGTCCTATTAAATCTTTATGGGCTACCTTGACTTTGACACAGATCATTTTGTCTCAGTTCATGCTGATTCCTAATAATTGCTGGAACTGGCCAGTGTAATTTATTCTGGCTTATGTAGCCTTGCAGAACTTGGAGCCTTGCCTGCTTCCTCTTCAGGTACTGTATGGTACTTGACACTTGAGCTACATGTCAGCAAAATACTTATCAGTTTCCCATCTGCTATTTTTAAGAAAGGCAGAGATTGAGGTAAATTAGATTGGTTGTGATAAACAATCCAATCAATCAGGCAGGATCTGTTGTCAGTGCTTAGAGATGGTGAAAGCCTGAGGTGAGGAGCAGGAAAGCTGTCAGCCTGAGTTGTGGCTTGGTTACCTTGTCTGCCCTTTGCACTCAGCTGGAAATACTCTCTTTTTCTTGTTTAAGCACCTTCCAAGACTTGTGCAAAGTGTGTCCCAGTCCATCCACACTTCTACCTCAGAGAAGACTGCACTGGACCGCAGTGCACTGGAGAGCTCCTGTGCTGCAGACTTCAGCGACAGCCAGTCCCCATCGGAGAATGTGGCTGTCAAGGTCTCTCGAAAGAAAAGCAAGGTCAGGGAGTGACATGGCTTCTTAGTCATGTAGCTGGTGTGTTGGGTGAAGGGGATGCCTTGATGTGAAAGCCTTCTGCACTGAGATGTGGTGTGGTACTGACTGCGTGGTTAGTGAGCCTCTACATTGCTGTGTGTTAGGAAAGGGCTTTAATATTAATCTTCATACACCCTCACAAGTGTTTCAGGGTGTGTCCCTACACTGTAACAGCTATAAACCCTTCAGCTTGGCAGAGCCCCTCATCAGGTGCTGTTTTCATTGTTCTAGCTCCTCACAACTACTTTTATCCTGTTTTTTCCCAGGGAAAAGTCAAAGTGCGCAGAGCAAGTATTTCGGAGCCAAGTGACACAGAACACGAGCCCCAGGCATTACCCCTCTCTGCTGGTGAGCGTTTTTGTCTCCTTAATAACATAGCAGCTAAAGTGCCCACAGTAAGAGTGTTCTGGCCTGGTGACTACCTTCATACTTCCCAAGTTTTCTCTTTGCAGGTCTGGTCCTAGAGCATCAGAAGGAGATGAAGCGCCTGGCCAGCTTCAGGGATCGCTTTGGTGCTGACTGGCTGCAGTACAAGAGACACCTGGAGGAGCATGACCAAGTGCCCGTCATGTCCCGCAGCCGCTCTGCAGAGGAGATCACAGGCACACCTGCTGCAATGGACCAGCAGAGCGAGAGCTCTGACCCAGAGCAAGGAAAGCCCCAGTTATCCCAGGAAGAAGGATCCTCTCCTCCTTTGGATGACATTGCAAAGGAGGAAGAGCCTGAAGTACAGCTGGATGAGCCTATGGAAGGAGAACAGAGAGAGGAGGA
This sequence comes from Zonotrichia albicollis, assembly GCF_047830755.1. Lineage (NCBI taxonomy): Eukaryota > Metazoa > Chordata > Aves > Passeriformes > Passerellidae > Zonotrichia > Zonotrichia albicollis. The sequence goes on from NC_133828.1 coordinate 30,770,373, forward strand.
GGCAGATGAGCTAATGCTTGGAGAGGAAGAAGACGAGAAGGTAGAAGGTAAACAGGTCCTTTCACTGCTGTTTTTAAGGGCTTGGATGAGAACAAAATAGATTAATCAAATGTGTTTTGTCTCTGAAGCTGTATCATGGTGCCCAGTATTGTGGGAATGCTAAGGACCTAGGTCTAGCAGGACTGAAGGCCTACTGCATGTACTGACCTGTATTGTGTCTTGTTTGGCAGTGGACCTGTGCCAGCCAGTGCTGGTGAGCCAAATAGAAGGAGAAGGGGATCCAGAGCCTGAGTGGATCTTCCTGCGAGTCACAGCTAAGCATGTGATTGAGGTGGAACTGAAGGCTGCCAGAGTCCTCCACAAGCTGGAGCTGAAATGCCTGAAGAATGTGGAGACCTCTGAGTTGACCTGGAAGAGGATGGTGAGTTACACTTCTCTGTGAGCCTTTGTCTTACTCCCTGTGTATGGCAGCATTCTAGCTTTGGGCTCCTGTCGAGAATCCTGCAGGTCTTTTCCTAGCTCCTGCAAAGCCTGATTGAGCATGCCTTCAACCCAATGCATGTGTATCTAATGGCATCTCTATTGCTTAGACTAACTGTGATAATGCAGCAGAAGCCAGCATCAAATCTGTTCCAAAGCTGGAATTTAAAGACAATGGCTGGAGTTGTTCTGGTGTGGAGGAATGAGAGACTTCTCAAGAGGAACTTAAATGAAATGGAGATCTCCTTCCCATCCATTCCTCACTGAGATATCACCCTGGTCTTGGAGGACTCTTTGTGGATTGCGTTGTCTCTAGAGCAGCACAGAGGCTAGTTTGGCAGCTCAGTGGGCAGTGTGCCATCTGCTCTAGGTGCACACTTTAGCATTACCAGCCCTATTTGGCTTTTGTGGTTCTTTAGAAAGGGAGTCTGGAAATCCCTTTCTCCATGTGGTAAGATTTTAACATTCAGTCTGCATACAGACATGTTCACAAGTTTCTCTAATTCTGTTTTCTCTAAAAGCTCCAACTCATTTTTAAACCCTGCCCTTGTGCCTTTTTGAATGTTTGTGGTTTGATATTCTTCTGAAATACCTTTATGAAAAAGATGTTTTGTTTGAAACGCTTTGTTCTAGGCCTTGAGAGTTACTTTTGTAAGTTTCAAGCGCTCATGCAATTTTTCAAGCACTCAGTGCAAGTCTTGTCAGCACTTAATGGCTTTATATTTGTTTATTTATTTCTGCCCATTTTACCAGACTCCCAAATGCTATCAGCTGTGGAGGGATGCCTAGGACTCACTAAATTAAGTGCTTGTATGGCCATGTTTCAGCCCTTTGCAAGCAAATGTAGTCTGTGAAAGCTTCTCCCTCATCCTAGAAAGGGTGTTTTCTGTCTCCTGCAGGACCTGGAGCGAGTTTTCCCTGTCCTCACGTTGCACTTCAGCTACATCCGCAAGGACCGGCAGAAGCGCAGATACGTGGTGCTTGACGACTGCCCCGAGCAGTGTCTGCAGGTGGGGGGCTTGGGGAGGGGGTACTGTCACTGCAAGGCACTGAATTCTTCCAGCCAGCATAGGGCTGCTGTTCTCAGAGCACACAAGCACCTGCTGCCCGGGTCTGGCTTTAGGGATTTCTTCTTCTGCACAGGTGACCTGTGGAGGGCCCTGTGAGCATGGCTTGGGCAATGGAGCTCCTGTAGCATAAACATTGCTCTCAAGGAGAGAGTCTTGCACTTTCCTCCCTCTTGGGATGAAAAGTTTGTAGTCAAGCTAGTGATCATTACTTGTGCACATGCAATGTAATGTTTTGTGGGTGCTGAGTGATGTGCTGGCCTGTGCTTGGTCCTCTGGACAGTGAATGTCAGTGCTATGTCCACACAGCTGCTGTAGGGACTCTGGTCTCTTATTCAGTAATTTCTCTCAAGATTTAAGTACATTTGAACAAGTTGTTAGAGACAAGACACAAATAGATGGGACCCTTGAGATCAGAGTTCCAGAGGGAGCCTGTCAGCGTGTAGCTATCAGGCACAGACCTGCAAAAACAGGTTGTCTTGGTCTTCTGCAGTGAAGCTCCATGCCCTTGGCAAGTCTTGCACAGCTGGGAAATATTCTTGCACCCCTTACACTCTGAAATGCTATAGTGAGGCATGTGAAAAGTCTTGCTGGTGTGTGGTGGTTTGACCAGGAAGAAGTGGGAATTCTGGGATGCTGTGGTCAAACCAATGGATGTTCGGAGTTTGATACTGACACCTGGTGTAGCCAGTGGGGTTTGGACACACCTCCGAGAATACACAGGGGTTAAAAAGGGGGGCTCTGGCCCTGGGAGGTTCTCTTGGGACGTGGAGGAGAAGAAGTCGGATCTCCCTCCCCTGTCCAGCCGCTGCTGCTGGGCGGGGGAGGGGCAGCCACGTGGTAGGCCCTGGGCCTGGACAGAGATAGGAGGTGAGGAGGCCCTTGAGGATGGAAGGGTGGAAGATCCCAGGGAGTCAGCCCTCGGGCAGCCATCCCCCCCCCCCCCAGGAGGGAGAGAGAGAGCCGGCGACACCGAATGTGATAGCAGCCGGCCCAGGAGGAGAAAGGGGGGAAAGAGTGCCCGGCCGGAGCGGCAGCGTGTGTGGGAGTGCCGCAGCTCCGGGACAGACAGAGACTGAAAGTTTTAACCCCTTTCTTTCATGATTGGGGCCTTGCAAAAATGCTAATCCTCCTCGAAGCTGAATAAGAAGGGAGATAAGAGATGAGATGAGACAAGGACCTGGCCCGAAGAACGTGGAGATGATTGAATGGGGAGAGATGATTTGGAGTGGCCTTTTGGCTGGACTTTTCTTGTGGCCATGGACTCAGTTTGTTCCTGTGACACAGAGACTGCACTTAGGGGGAAGCAGTGGCTCAGAACCAGGAGGGTTCATCGTGAGGACCCCCCAGCCCCAGGGGGTTGGAAAAATATGGGGGGGACAGATGTCCCAAAGCAGAGACTGTGCCTTTTTGGAGTGAGACAAGGCATCCTTGAAAGACAACCCTAAAAGCAGCTCTGGCCATGCACGGTGGTGAGAGCACTGGGCATGGAAGGAAGATGTCACAAGCGGCAAAAGGACTTTTTTCCGGGCGGTGCCGAAGTGACAGGGAAGCACACGAGGTTTCAGTGTGTTTCCAGGGGAAGCCTATGGAACAAGAAGGACTCCTTTCCTCTTCATGAACTGAAGTTTGAGTATACTAAAGTGTGGTGCCAGGCTGGGCAGTTGGTGATTTGGGAGAATGTATCGGATTGGGAAAGTCAGGTAGTGGGGAGGAGGAAAGTGGTTCTTTGTAAGGTTTTCAATTTTTTTTTCTTTTCCGTATAGTTTTTCCCTATTTTCCTGTAGTTTAGGTAATAAAGTGTTCTTTATGTTTAAGTTGGAGCCTGTTTTGCTTATTCCTGGTCACATCTCACAGCAGACACCAGGGTGAGGGCATTTTCATGGGGGCACTGGCTCTGTGCCAGGCTCAAACCATGACATGGTGTCAGAAGCTTGATTTTATTAGTACAATCATAGCTACCTGACAGAACCCTTTTCCCTGTGTTGCTATTTATAGAGTATCCTTGAAGTGTTGATCCCAGCTGTTGAGGAGAATCGGCGAAATCAGGACCAAGAGAAGGGATCCATGAAGCTCCAGTGCCTGAAATGCAAGCAAGAGTTTTCACAGTCCCTGCCCCCTTGGCATCAAGGTTCCTATTCTTCAGAACTTGGAGACACCAAAATCCTGGAGACTCTAGTTGCCCCAGGTCAAGGTAGGCTGTAGTGCCCAGAAGAAGGATGTTTGCTGATTAATGCCTAGGAGGACTTCCAGGGTGGCAGCTTTGTCTGTATTGGAATTTAAAACCTATTTGGGATGATCTCTCACTTGGCCTACTTGGACTGGAAAAAGCCTTGTTTCCTAGCAGGAATAAACCACTGGTTTAAGGTTAAGCAAACATCACTCCTGTGCTGAGTGGCCTGGGGGAACACAAGGGTGCTGGAAACTGAAGTCTGGGAGAGGACTTAAAGGTCATGTAGTCAGTTCTGCCACAGAAACTTTATTTGTTCTAAAGAGCTTTTGCTAATGGAAGCTTCCAGGGAATCTGTATTTCAGTATTTCAGGTAAAACTTTGGCTGTTAGACATCAGAAAAACAACCAGAATCCTAATCTAAGTCTCCCTGTCTGTGATCTTAAGCCCACTCTTGCTGCCACTTCGGAGGAGCAGTTTATTTTTTTCTTTGTACTTGAGGGCCATTGTTCTCCCTGGCAACTCTTCCTAGTTGCTGTCCTCTAGACTAAATAAGCTCAATTCTCTAGATAATTTACTTGTCAGTCATATCTCATACATTCAGTTTCTTGCTGGTCTTTGTACTTTTTCCTATTTGTCCACGCTTTTCTTTGGCTGTTTAAAACTAGATGTGGTATCTCAGCTGAGATGTGGCTATTCCTGTGTAGGCATCTTGTGATTGCTGTGTTTTTTGAAGCTCAGTTTATATTTCAAGTGAGGAGTGCCATAGCTGAGAAGATGCTGTTTTGAGAAAGTATCCTGGGATTGAAGTACTGCATTGAACACAGAAGTGCTGTCCTGGCTGCAGCACTTTTCTCCACTCCAGGATACTTTCTTATCCCTGCCAGAGTAATGGGAATCCCATGATCCAGCTGGGAGTCTGTTCTGGTGTGGGTGAAGGGGCAACAGGAATCAGTGTCAGAAGGGATGAGGACAGCTGGGGAAGGGACACAGCATGCTGGGGATGGAGGTGGCTAAGGAAGATTGGATTGACTGGTCATGAGCTTGGGCTTCTGAGGTTATGTGAGCACTTGCAGATGTGAAGGAAAGTCACGAGACAAAGCCCTGGTACAGTTTCAGTTGCAGCCACGGCAGATGCTGGGCTACCCTAAATCTGAGCAGAACTATTTTGTGTGGCACTGATCCAGAATTTCTGGTTGATTTGTGAGGGGAGGTATGTAGGATATGCTTCTGAGCAAGTTGCTCAACAAGCTGTTCAAGTCAGACTGTAACTATTCTCTACTTTGAAAAGGGAGGTTTCTTGGTTTGCAGAGGGGGTGGGGGGAAGTAAAATCTTGCTGGGGCGAGCTGTTCTGCCTTTTCTTTATACCTGACAAACTCTTTCACAGGTCCTGCAGCGGCTGGTGAGCCCATAGCCTGTCCCAGTTGTTCCAGTGACCATGTGGTCATTCTGCCTTCAGAGGAGTGCTCCAGCACACCTCTGCCGCCCGGTGCCGACAGCACAAGTGAGGACCTGTCAGACTCCGTGCTGGAGGGAGGCAGCCAGCAGGAGGGCCCAGAGGAAACGTCTGTCCTGGTCACTGGGAGCGGGCAGTTCTACATTGGAGGGGAGGACAGCTCGGAGATAGACACCAGCAACAGCACCAGGAGCCCGGAGCTGAGCGCTGACCCTGAGCCTGGCAGCACTCCTCATCCCACCTGCCGTGGATCAGAGGGTGGCCCTGGGAAGGAGCAGGGTGTGAAGAGCCAGTCCTTGTCCCTCAGCCACCCGGACACCAGCGGGGGCAGCCTGGTGGGAAGCTGCCGTCACAGCGCTTCTCGGGGGCCCACGCCTTCCCCACTCTCTGTGAACTCTGAGTCCGAGGAAACATGGAATCTCAGTCCTTGTGAGTATGAGGAAGCTGTGCAGGGTTTAGAGATGTTGGCAGCTTATTGCTGGTTTTATCACTGGTGCTTGTATGGTACACTTTCTCCTGTTTAATGGGCAAGGGGGACATCGAGTGTGAGCAGCCATAAACGTGTGGTTCTTATAAGCAGAGATTTTCATTCCCCTCTCTGTTAAATCCTCATGCCTGAAGGTAGGAAAAGTGAGTCAGCTCCTAATACCTATTATTGCTTAGACTCTGAGTAATAGGGTCTTGTTCTAGAAGCTGCATTGCTCAGTTATGGACACACTGGGTTCCTGTGGCATCCATGAGCTGCCAGCTGGAGCATTACCTTTGGAGAGCAGTATGCACAATTACTCTCTATTTATTCTTGGCTTAAGTGCAGTGTGAGGCTGGTGTGCTAGTAGGAGGCTCTGGTTTGTGGATCTACAGTTGCTTGTGCTTTCCTCACTTTTTTTGTGAGCTTCAGATGACAAAACCTATCCAAGAGACTGCATGCTGGCTGTGTGTAAGTCTTACATGACTGAGTGCTGTCATGTAAGACAGGAGGTCCACAAATTATTTTTCTGAAGGACCTTGGATTTCTGATGTATCAGACTGCCTTTGGCTGGGTAGCAGATTGTGATTTACAGAATAACAAGTTGGAAAGGAGCTGTGGAGGTTATCTGGTCTAGCCCAGCAAGTGACTATACTGCAGCTGAGTGTAGTTCTGATTTACAACCTGTTGTTTTATTGATCTATAGAGGTCTTCCCCAGTCCTTCAAGACTGCTGTGCCTCAGAAGAGGAGTCAGTGTAGAATCAAAGTTTTAAGGTTGCTCTGTTCAGTCTTGTACAGTTGAAGTATGAGAAATAAGGCAGTCTCTTTTCTGGGGTCAAATTGCGAGGTCCCAATTTAAAACCGGGCCTATGGAAAGTTCCTGGTGAGGAGTGGTTGATTAGTGTAGCATTTCTGGTGGAGAACAGGCTCTGCTGGGAAGTGTGAACTCTTGGGCAGTACTATGGCTGTTGTATAAATTTTTTAGTTATACAATTTCATGACAAACCTAATTATACTCTTTAGCATTTTTATTGGTGTCTTCCTCAGGCCTCTTTAACCTTGCCACGATCAAAGCCAGTTAAAAAGTTGACCTGAGCTGACACCAGCTGAAATAAGAAATATCTTTCTGGCTTTGTGATAAAGAATTGTCTTCCTGCCAAATCCAGCAGCAAAGCAGTGTCCTTCTGTGACTAAACAGCCAAGAACAGTTTGAATCTGACTTAGACCAAAGCTTTGTATATCTGGAAAAAAAAAGCAAGTGTTGGAGGAATGAATTTTGTTTTATCTCCACATGGAGACCTGTGGCCTGTAAAGCCCACAGGTTTGGCCCTTTGTCTTGAGGAGAGACCTGATGGAAGCAGGTGTGCAGAGGGGGTGACACTGTGCCCTGGTGCCTGTGTGCATGCTCAGGCAGCCCCTGGCCAGGGGACAGTGTCATTGCTGCCCTCTGCTCTCCTCAGCTGTAAACAGCGTCCTGAACACAAGGGACTTCCGCGCAGTGGATCATCGCCTGAAGCTCTACCTGGACATGGAAGTGTTTGAGGAGAATGCTGAGGAGTTCCAGTGCTTCCTCAAGGTGAGCTCCCACAGCACCACTCCTACAGCTCTTCTGCTGTCCCTCTTGCCACCCTGTGAGTTCTGAGATGGCGTCTCAGAGACTGTGGGAGGTGAAGGGAGCTGAAGTGTCTTTGAGTCTGGCCTTTCTGTGGATGAGCTGTCAAGGGGCAGGCCAAAGCTGTGACCCACCCTCTGTGTGCTCTAGGTGGTCATGGTGAAGTTTGGCCGGCCAGGAGAGTTCCTCTCAATCCTGGTTGCTTCTGACCTCAAGATTTATGTGCTGGAAGTCACTGGAGCTATCAGGTGAGGACCCTGCAGCAAGTCTGTGAGTGCTGGGTAGTGCCAGCCTTGCTGCCCTTACCCTGGAGGGTGGTGACATGCACAGGCTCTGCTGGCAAACCCCCTGTTGCAGTGGGAGAGGAGATGGGGCAGCCTGCTGCAGCTGGGGGCTGTGCTCTGTGATTAGGGGACAACCTGCAGACTGGCTGAAGAAGAATGACTCTCACTACCTGTCTGATATTTCTCATCTGGAAGTGGGACTCTGCCACCAGACCTTGAGAATGGAGTTTGAGAACCCAAAAACTTCCTACAATCTGCTGATCCGGAACCAAAGCTGCTGTGACCAGTTCCTGCAGACTCTGACAGGTAAGAGTAGAGCTGTAGGGGCGTTGGGCAGAGGATTTGAAAGATTTGTTCTTGGGGAACTATCAGGACAGCTATTGTTGGATAGATGTTGGAAATAAACTTCTTGACAGGTCAGAAAAAAGAGCTGGGAGAGAAAGAATCTCACTGCCATCATAACTTGGAACACCTCTCTGAACAGTAGAGAAGTGTCCTGAGCTGTTTCGTGCTGCCCTTGGGTTTGCAATAAATGACACCTGCCTTCTCCCCCTCTTTAGATCTTCTGCAAGAACTGCCTGCTAAGCACAGGAGTAAGGTGAAGGAAATCCCCACTGTCGAGATGAACCCCCAGCACTGGCTATGGTAAGAGCCTGTGAGAGGTTTGGATTTCAGGTAGGAAGGGATGTCTGCTTGTCCAGCAGAGCCTGGGAAGCATTGGGGGTAGCACAGAAGGAGGCACCACTGGAGTTGCAGCCAGGCCTGTGTTAGTGGTTTAAGGCAGCTCTCTTAAGTGCCTGCTGCACAGAGGGTGAGCAGGCAAAAGGTGTCATGGGCTGAGCCAGGCAGGGCAACTTCAGCTCTTCTGGAGAGCCAGGGTATAATGGAGGGAAGTAAAAGTGGGAGGCATAGGGCAGCCTTCTTACTTGCAAGAAACATTTGGCTCCTGGCTGTCAAGGTGGTAGTCAGAGGACCAGGAGAAGGAGGACTTTGCATTATCTGGGAGACATGGGTCCTTCCCTTCACTGGGAGGACTGGGAACAGTAAGCTAGTTCACAGCAGGCCTAGACTGGAAACAGATTGCTTCCTTATCAGCCCAATGTTGTATCTCCTCCAGGCCTCTGCTGGACTCCAAGAGCACAGATTCTGCAGCTGCAGATGACACTTGTTTCTTCTACCTGCTGGCATACCTGATCCAAGGTACAGGAGATCTCAGCAGCCAGATGTCCTGCACATTGTGCTGTCTGCTTACATGCTTGTGATTTTAGTGCACAGTCTGGGGGAAAAGAGCTGTGCCTTTTTTCCTGCAGTGAAATTGGGTGGGGGCATGGGTGAGGGCTCTTTCCTAGTGTTGGGCTGTGTAGAATAGCAGCATACTTCTGTTCATCCAGCAAATCTCCCAGTCCTTTTCTACATGGAAGTCTAAGCTCTAGGGAGCAGCTGGTCCTGCACACCAGTTTTGGTGACAGCTTGAGAAGCTGGAGATTATGTGAGGGCTGGATCATTGCCCTGATCTAAGGGAAAGATGAGGAGTCATAAAAACAGATGGTTTGTCTGAGTTGCTGAAAGACTTCTTCATTTGAGAAAACAGAAGTAGGTGACCAGAACCTGAGATGATAGTACAGGAGGAGCCTGCTGGAGCCCTTCAAGTTTTGTTCCAGGCCTTGCTGAGGGACAGACGTGTTAAACTTGGGGTTTGAGTGAATAATTCCAGCGTTGTCATAGCTTGGGACATTGAAAAAAGCAACCTAACTCTTAATCACATTCTGACCAATCTGCTAAGCTTTTGCACCCCTGATCACCATTGACCATTGGGGAGGCACAGGAGTGTTAGGATCTGAAGGAACCTGTGGGAAGTATGTTTATTGCTATCCTCAAGCTGAACAGATAGTATGTGAGAGGGAGAATTTACAGTGTGTTTTTCTTACTCTAAAGTTTTCTCCTCTTTTAGAGTGTGGTGCCCAAAACTGGACACAGTTCCAGCTGAGATCTCATTACCAAGTAGACAGGATTAATTAAACATCCCCTTTCTGATAGTCCTACTAATTCCCAAGAGTGAGATGTGATGAGAAAAGCATCATACTGCTGCATCAGCTTGTGATCCCCTGTGACCTCAGGCAGTTTTGCTAATGGTTTCTATTACTGTGCATCTAACTTATTCCCAAGTTGTAGTGCTTTTAATTTGCATCAACTGAAAGAGCTGGATTATATTTATGTTGCCTAAAGTTTATCAAAACTACTTTACTTCCTGTCGTATTTATGACGCATCCCAGCTTGTTATTAAACTTTCTGTGTGTGCTCTCTGTTCCACCTATCAGATATCTGCAGCCAGACAAATTCAGGCCAAAAAAGGCAGGCTTTGAGCTGCAGCTGTCAAATTTTAACTAAGGAGTAGTAAAATGTTGTTTAAGAGGTCAAAGGACTCAGATGATTCTTCCTGCCTCACTTGAGGGCATGGGCTAGACAAGCCTTGCTGGGCAGTGGTCTTTCATGTGCATGCTCCTGCAACAACCTTGCTTAAGCTGGTCAAACCCAGCCACATTTCAGTACCCTGGTCTCCTCTTCACTCAGGAAACTGGATAAAGTCATTCACCCAAGTTATTGCTGCTGTAAAGGATTTCCCTAGGGGAGGAATGGAGAGCAAAGCTGGTTCTGTGGTGACTCAGGCTCTCAGCAAAGCATTTCTTATTCCCTCATATCCTTTTAGGGGCATCTGCTTTTCCTGTGACCCTGCTGAGTACCCGAAGCATGCTATTTCTGCTGGAGGAGAATCACCAGTGGCAGGTGCAGCCCTCCTTGGATGAAGACCATGAGGCAGAAATGCCTTCTAGGAGCAACATTCAGTTGAAGGAGAAGCAGCCAATCACCAGTATCAGCAATATCATCACCTATCGCCTCTGCCCTTGTGACATCAAGCTGATGCTTTACGATGAGGTAAGCGGGAGGTGCTCATGGGCTCAGGGTGCCGGGGGCTGACTGTGCTCAGATCCTGTTCCTGCAGGAGTGTCTTGGGGCTGTCATCTCCCATCCTAACCCAGGGCCTTGTACCACAGAGCCAGGGGAGCACATTGTAAAGCCTTGCAAGGGACACTCGGCTGCTGGCAACAGAGAGGGTCAAGAGGTCACAGAGGCATTAGGAGGAGCTGGCAGCTGTGCTGGGGGATGGTGGCTCAGGCTGACTGGTGCCTGTCGGGCCAGTCTGCTCATTCACCTGCCTGCCTTTCCTCCCTGCCAGGTGCTGAAGCTAGAGAGCACGTGGCACATCCGCACAGAGAGCCCGGAGCTCCTGGTGGAGCTGGTGGAGTGGATCCGCGGGCCCTGGGAGGAGATGTTCTCCATCGAGCTCCGGAAGGCTGTGCATGAGGCACTGGAGTGAGCCTGGGGGCTGGAGCAGCCGGGGCTTGCAGCCAAGTGCTGCTGTGCCAGCAGTGGTGCACAAGTGTCTCCCACTCCATCTGGCCTTGCTGTCCTGTGGCCTCTGCTTTCCACTCTACTCTTGCCCCTGGCCCCTTCTGGTGGGTAAGAGGGGAGCACACAATGGTTCAGGCTGCACAGTCAGTTATTTGCACTGGATGGGACACCCAAGGAGAAGGTGGAGAGTGTTCCTTGTAATAAATAGTGTGTAAGGTACCCAAAGGCAGTCAGGTGCCATTTCTGGCAGATGCATTTGCTGCCTTCTTAGCTGTTTCAGGACAGCTATCATTATATGCTGATGATTTTTTTTTCCTCTCCCTCCTTCTTGTCCATGGTTTCCCTAAAGCTACCTGCTTCAAACTGGAGCCTGATTGCACAAGGGGATGAAGCACGTTGTACACAACCCCACAGAGAGCCTTTGCCTCTGTGCCTGATGGGGCATGGCTCAGTCTGCTGCTGTAGTCTTTCACTGTCACTGGGAGGAAGGAGCCTCGAGGTTCTCAGCACAGAAATGTGTTGCTCATGGCTTAGGGGTCGGGACCTTGATGGGCACCAACAAGAATAAGCAAGGCTTAGGCTTTTTCTGAGAAGTCCAAAAGCAAGAGTCTATTTTAACATGAGTTTTACTATTTTCTATTGTAATAAAAGCTTATATTTATTGAATTGTCATGTTTTCCTTGTTTCATTCTTTTGCCGTGGTGTAATGTCTTTCTAAGGGCTTCCATACTGCTGCCTCAAGGGTTCCCTAAACATCTCACTGGATTTAGGCCATTCTCCCTGTCCTGTTCAGGGTGGGTGTGAATGGGATACTAGGCTAATCTTCTCCACTTTCTTCCAAGGAGCAACAAAGGAACAATTTTAAACAGGATTAGACTGACACCAGGTACAGGTTGTGGTGTTCTCCTTTGACTGTTGCCCTTATGTGGGCATCCTGTGGCTTTTCAGCCCCAGCACGCTGCTTACTGGCTGCACAGGCCCTCAGAGGCTTACTGTCTCAGGAGCTGTTGTTGGTGTGGCTGTAGAGGTGGGAGTGCCTGCCTCTATGTTCTTCCCCATATAGAGCTTTACCTTGTCTCAACTTCTCCTACAGAGTTAAATGTACCTCAAAAAATGCTGCTGCCTGGCCAAGGCTTTGCTAATTTCAGTCTCTGCCCCTGCCCCATGAAGAGCAAAGACAGAACTGTGTGTGATGTTTTGATGCAGTTGAAGCTCCCTGTGGGGGTGGGCAGAAATAGACCTGATACATTAGGTGCTGATAGGTGGGATCTGATACCCTAAGTAGGGACCTTTACTGATGGTAGCTTTTCCCAGAACAGCATCTCTCTTTTCCTATGAATGTTCAGTCTGCAGCTTCAGGCCAAGTTTTCTGACTGTTCAGTCCTTAGTGACAAACCTGTATTTTATGTCAATGTGATCTTGATTTTTATAAAGATGTGCATTTGACATTCAGTGACCTGATGCCTGTTTTCTTTGGATATTGAATATAGCAGCTATTCACAGTAGTCTCTATGACATTTAAACTTTCCACATGCCCAAAGTTGGTGTCAGTGACTTCAGTTTCTGTCATCGAGAAAACAGCAGGGACTTGGCCCCACTGCATCCTGCTGCTTCCCTGAAAAGATGCAATAAAGTTTCCCTTCCTGCTCAAACCCATCTATGCCATTCTAAATAGCCTTAGGAGAGCAGGAAGTTTAGTTTCCATCCTGGGTCTGAAGGCCACTCTTTCTTGGGGTCACTGTACTGTTGGACGTTTTTCTGTCACTTCCAGAGGCAGTCGAGTTGCTGAAGGCCCACAGTGGCCAATATTTTTATCTAGCCATCTACAGACTTGATAAGATCTGTACTGTCTGGAGGCAGATGTCACAATTCATCCCACTTTCTCCCCTCTTCCTCAATCGGCTGCTGCTCTCTGTTCCTTTGGGGATCTCAGACTGAGTGAGCTCAGTCCCCAGCTTTGTCTGGGGGAAGGACTCTGGGAGAGCTGAGCCAGTAAACACCAGTAGGGTTTTATGTATTCATCTTGCCATTTAAGGAGCTTGTGTAAGTTCTGCCTTCACCTTCTGTAGCTGCGTCTTTCACAAAGGGCAAGAGTCAAATTTGGAGTTACTGGACCAGCTCATTGATGTCTCTTCTGCTCCAGCTGATTCCCTGAGAAAACTCATTCCTGGAACTTGCTTTTCTGGTCCTAGCCAAGCTGCACCTTTGCTACTCCAGTATCTGGGTGTGTGTTGAGGGGCCTGACAAAGTGTGGACTGCCAGAACCAAAGGTTTTGGTTGTGTGCCTGTCCACAGCTCTTCTCAAGCTCTTCCCACATTTTATTTCAGAGGTGACTAATTATTTGCTTCTCTTCTTTGCCATGTCTGCTGTGGTCTCTGCTCCCAGTTCAGCACCAGCCTCTTGGTCCCCTAAACAGCACCCTGCTTTTCTGCATTCCTTTGGCTGCTGCACTGACAGGAAAGCTCACATGCACCGCTGCAACCTGTCTCCTCCTCTTCATGAAACACTTGCTTTGTTTTCACTTAGCGTTTTCTCCTGGTTATTACAGATTAACCCCTTTTTGGTTACTCCATAAATGCTTTGCTGTAGGGCTCCTGCACCTGGTGCAGTGATTACATTAACTGGTCTCCTTGCATCAGCTGGGTGTGTGCAAGGGCTCCCCTAACACATTCCACCATCCAGCACTGCAGGCATCCCACTGATGGCTGTGTGGGAGCTGGGGCTGTATAGGACAGCTGGGGTTTGCAGAAAGGTGGAATATACATTGAACCAGCTGCAGATACCTTCTGCCTGTCTCAGTTTTGATTATGCCATCCCCTAGCTGTGCTCTTAAACAATCTGGATTTTGCTCCTTCTCCTTTTCTGGGTGCACTGTGCTCCAGCACTCAGCTGCTAGCACAGAGCAAGGCTGGTCTGACCCTCTGTTTCCCTGCCTGTGCTTGCCTGTAGCAGTCTCTTGTCTAGGTGTATGTAGCTGCAAGGATTCCCAGGCTGGGGTGGCCATAGGGCTCTGGAGACAGGCTGCAGGCAGCCATGGGCTCAGGCAGCCATTGCCATGAGCCTGAAGCTACCACCACTGCTCCATGGGCACGTACCAGCCCTGCTTTGCTCTGCTGTTATCAATGAAAATGATGCCTTCAGTCGTGGGCTTGGCTATTTCAGTGCTTCTTGCTGCATCTCTCTGCCCCCTAAAGCAGCGCTGCCTTGAGCATATATAGTTTGTATGCTCATAGCCCCCTTGCACTGTGCTGAACTAGCAAAGCCTGGTGACTGGAGTGACTGGTCATTACTTCTAGCAGAATATCCCTGCTGGCCTCATCTCCAGGGGATGTGAGATGTACCAGCAAAGGGCACATGTTCCTCATTTGTCATGGACCTGTCTGGGCAGCATCATCTCTCCAAGGTGCCAGTGATCCTTACCCAGCACACAGAGCAGTGTCCAGAGCCTGTGTAAAGCCCTTCCCTGTGGGCTGCTCTCCAGTTTGGCAGGCAGGGAAAGGGCAGCCAGCACAGCCTGGGCTCAGTGCTGTGCATGGTGCTGGGAGAAGTCACCAGAAGCACCCAGGAACTGTGAAGGACACTGTAGCATGAGAGAGGAGAGTAGGGGCTGTGCCCCCACTGTGCTGCATAATCAAGTGGGGGGATAAAAGGGAAGGAAACTATTTTAAAGCCATCTTAGCCTTTGCCCAGCCTCTGATGGAGGGCATGGTCATTGCCCTTTGTGCTGCTGCAATGGAGTGTGCCTCTGCCCCTTATCAGAGGAAGGGTATTAAGCTAGTTATGGAGCTGTCCTGTATCAGGACAAACAATCCCTAATAGAATTGTCTGCTCCGTGTCCCAGTGCCAGAGAAGTTGTTTAATCTGGAAAGCGTGTGTTTGCTGCCAGGGCTGCGTGCTGCCTACCTGCAGTGCTACCTACCTGCAGTGCTGCCTGCTCGGCCCTGCTTGGAGAGGGTGGAGCTGGCTTCCTCAGCCTGCTGCCAAGCCCCAGCCAGGCATTGTCCATGTCACCCCACAGCAAACACACCCAGGGCACCCAGCACCACCATCTGCTTACTGCCACTGTCCCCAAAAGCAGAGACAGTTATAGCAGGGCCCAGCCCATCCTGCTGTATTGATCAGAGCAGAAACTGAGGCTGCTATCAAGAGCCAGGCTGGGCCCTGCATGCTGTGTCTGGTGGCCAAGGCAGGGGCTGGCACTGGCATCTCAGAGGGTGCCTCTCTTGCAGCACTGTGCCTAAACAGAGAGGGAGTTCTTGCACCAGCTCTTGCCAATGTCCACCCTGAGCTGCAGCACTTGTCCAAGAAGTGGATGTTCTTCTTATCCCTCTGCTTGCACTCCCCCTCAGCTGCTATCTCCTCTTTTGCCAGCTCCCATTGCTCTCACTGGGCTGTGCAGCTGCCCTTCCGTGGCTCTGCCCCACAGATTCAGTGGTTTGGGGCTGATCCTGGTTTTTGCAGTTAGTGACAGTGCCCGTTTCCTCTGCAAAGCTGGTCTTTGGCCAGGGCCCACAAGACTGCTGCTCTGTACATCCTTCCTGCCCACAATGCTGTCAGCCTCAGCTGATGTGGAAAGGGATGAGGGTGGGCAACACCCTTCGTCCCCTGTCTTCCTTTCCCGGATGATGTGGGTTTTCCCTCTGCCCCAAGCTGAAAGAATGATGCCTCTGCAGGCATCTGGATTATGCAAGCTTAAGAAAAGGTTAGAGTGCAGGAACACCCAGGGCAACAGCACAGGGGAAGCTGGAGGGCTCTGACGCCAATGCTCGGATGCTGACAAGCACACTAATGCTGTCCGTGGGCTGTGTGACACCAGCCCCAGGCCTGGCCTGCCAAGGCCATCCCCATCCTCAGCCAGGCTTGGGCTGAGCTGTGCTGTACAAAAATGCTGCAGCAGAGATGCCTGACCCCAGTGCAACAAGCACCTTCTCTCTGGGCACAAGGGCTTCATTTTGCAGCGCCCCAGAGGTCACACTCCCGGTTTAACGTGAGGCTGGTGAAACAGGGGCTTGTTCTTAATGCACTGAGCAACAGAGTCAAGGGGTCACACCGGTCCCTTACCCCTGGCAAACTGCTCGGCTGCCTGGGTTGAAGCCAGGCTGGAGGCAAGCTTTCCAGGCTGGAAGCACTTGAAAACAAGTGGTTACTGTGGGAAAGCCACAAGTCACTTCAACTGCCAGGCAAGAGCAGGAGGTTGAACATGTGCTGCTTGACCTCCCCAGCAAGCTGGAATGCTCTCCTCATGCTGGCAGCCCACTGCCCTGTTCCCACCTCTCCATGCTGCACTGCAGGTGCCACTTTCCTGCAGCTCTGGGTTTCATTTCTGGAGCTGAAATCTTCCCTACATCCCTCAAAAAAATAAAGCTTGAGTTTCCATGCACAGCTTGCTGTCTCCTTGCATCCACCTCTTCTGTTTCTCCTGGCTTGGGATGGAGATTGTGACCAGAGTGTCTGTGCTGAATCTGGAACTTTTCCCTTACAGAAATGTTAATGCCACAATTGCATGCATGAGAATGGAATTCAATGGAAACTATTTCTTCATGTCCTGGTCAAATTCCTCTCCATTTGCTATAGCTCTCCCTCCACAGAACTAAATGTGTTACCTGGGACTGACCCATCCATGAGCTGGTGAGAAGGAAGGAGTGAGCAAGAGCCCAAAGCAGGGCCCTCTTCCCCAACCTGCTGTGCACACACCTCTGTCTCTGTCAGGGTACAGAGCACTGCTCTGGGGGGTTCCAGCTGCCCTCCCATGTCAGAGCACTAAGCCTGAGTCCAGGCTCTGTGAGTGCTGATGCAATGCCCAGGTGGCTTTGCTGATTTAGGGAAGCAGCAGAGCTGCTGCAGAATAACCAAGACCCCACACTGGATGTGATGGCCACAGTCCCCATAACTCTCCTTGCCCCAGCCTCCTGGTCTTAGCCGTGCTCCAGCTAGCCCCAGAGCTCCAGCTAGCCCCAGTGCTGCACCAGAGTGCCAGTTCATAGAAACCCTTCAGGTGTCTCAGTAAGGAGAAGCAGTGCTTCATGAGCTTATGCAGACACCAGCTTTGGCATGACGATTCGGGTTGTGCAAGACTGCTCAGTACCCCTTTTTGTCCCCACACAACAGGGCCCAGGATGTCAAGGGTGTGGTTGGCCCAGTGTGGAGACTCAGCCCCAACAAAATTCCCACAGAGCCAATTTTAGCAATGCAGAAATTGAGCGGCCAGGGTCCCTTGGTGAAAGGGCAGGGCAGGGCTCCAGGGTGGTGACTCAAAGCCGCTGCTGCCACTGTGCTGGCCTTGGTGGTGCAGCTGGTGAGTCTAAGGGCACATCTCGAGGTGCTGCATGCCCAGCCCAGTCCTGCTGCAGGAACTTGACCTGGGACACCAGAAGCAGCACGGGCTTCAAAAGCTCGAGGCACATTGCCACCACACAGGCACGTCTTGTTCTGCGTTCCCACCATGTGTGCGGCCACCTCTCCTCTGTGCCACCAGATCTCTCCTTTCTTCCATCCTCGCTCTCCACTGGGTGGGGAAGACCGCTATTAGGAACAGGAGGTTATTGTGCAGAAGCCTCTCAGGCCGGAGCCGGGGCTCCCTCCTCTGACCCTGCGGCCGGACTCACCCCTGAAAATCCCGCGGGCTGAGCCGCACCCGCGGTTCGCAGCGAGCAGCGGGCAGGGAGGCTCCGCTTCGCCCAGGGAGGGAGCGGCCTCCGGGAGCGCAGGGCTGCGCTGGGCGCGGACACAGAGCCGGTCAGCGGGACCGGGCGGAACTGCTGGGGCGGGAGGCGCCTCTGGGAGAGTTTTGGCCGGCGCCCGTCCCCGCCCGCAACCCAGCGCGGCCTCCCGAGCCGCGGGCCGGCAGCACCGAGGGCGGCACGGCCCGACGGGCGCAGGACACGCGGAGCGGGGCGGGCCGGGGCCGCCGCTCGGGCCGCGTGGCGCGGGCGCTGCCGCCGCGGAGCGGGACCCGCGGGGCGGGGATGCGAGCGGGGCGGTCGGTGCGCACCGGCGGGAGCGGGGCGGGAGCGGGGCGGGGCGGCCCCGGGCCCCTTTGTTCGGCGGGAGGCGGCGGCGCGCCGCCCCACCGCTTTGTCCGCCCTGCCGGCGGGAGCCGCTCGTCCCGGTGCGCCGTGAGTGGGGCCGGGGGGCTGCGGGAGGGAGCGGGGCGGCGGGGCAGGGCCGGGCAGGTGGGCAGGGCACGGTCCCCGGGCGGCGGGAGCCCCAGGAGTGCGCTGGGGCCGCGGGCGGGCGGGATCGCAGGCTGGGGGTCTCGGACAGGCGGGGCCAGCTGGGCTGGAGGCCCGCGGGGCGCTGCAATCGGTGGGAGCGGGGACCCGGGGAAGGCTGGGCTTGAGGGCTGGGTCCCCAGGGTGGCAGGGGTCAGTGGGACAGCGACCCCGCATGGGCAGGGACCGGTGAGCCCCAGGGGGGATGCTGCTGCTGTGCCCGTGGGCAGGGAAAACTGGGGGTGTCCGGCAGGGCAGAGGGGACTGGGAGCCCCTCGCGGGGGGACTGGGGTCGGTAGGACTGAGGGGTGGGCGTGGGGCCCAGCCAAGGTATGTGGTGCTAGTCCTGACTCCCAGCGTGGCCGGGAGGCCCTGGGTGGCTGTGCTGCTTTGAAACTGGCCTCTGGACACCTGCCCCGGCTGGGGGACCGCCTGCAGGTAGCTGTGCCCTGGCTGCCATCCCGCATTGCCAGCCATTCCCATGCCACACATCCGTAGTGTGCCATTGCCATCACAGCAATGCCGTCCTATTTTTTATTTCCTTGGGCTTGGTACCTGTCGTGGTTTGACACAGCTTGGGTTTTAGTTCCTGGAACTGTCCTCCTGCCTCGTCCTCTCACCTTGTTCTTCACCCTGGTGCCAGGGCGGTGTGCTGCCAGAGACTGGGGTAAAGGCAGACACAAAGCACCCGCCTTCCAGGGAGGTGCTGGGGGAGAGGGGCTCACACCTGGGAGACAGGGCAGCACTGAAACCTTGCAGGGCATATCACCACAGGAGGGTGGTGGCCCTGATGGGCTGAATTTGGGTCCCTGGTGCCGCCAGCCTGTGCCACCTCCTGCAGCAAGAGCATGTCCCCAGCACAGATGCTTGTGCTGGAGAGACTGTTCTGCTTAGGTGAGGTTGGTCAGGAGGCTGGCTGAGCTTGGTGTTAGAGATCCTCTTGTTCTGGACAATAATGGAATCAGTGCAGCATCAATCATCATCTGCAGGGACATGCCCTGGCCAGAGGTGATGGGATGGGGCTGCTGGGGGCTCTGTGCAGACACATACTTTCTGCTCACCCTGGGCCATCCCTGCCACCTGCTGCCCTGACTTGCATCATCTCATGCACAAGCTGCTGAAACCAGGGTGGGCAGTGGGTGTGGGCGTCTTGTGTCTTCTTTGGTCAGGAGATGTGACATGGTCCTTGTAATTTCCTCCCCAGTCCCTAGTGTCAGCTGTTTTGCCAGGGTTTTGTGCAATTCCTTGGCTACCCCTCACTGCCCCTTGCTATCACTGTCCTGTTCCCTGTTCCATCCCCCCACCAGCCCTTCCCATTGAGCTGCAGGGTGCTGTGAGCACTGGCCACTGCAGGCTCTGGGGGCTGGGGTCCTGCAGGAGAGAGGGTGCAGCACGGAGGTTTGGTGGGAGAGTGATGCTGCATCTCTCTGATGGCCCTCAGAGGAGAGCTCTGTGGAGTGAAGGGGACCTGGCTGGTTAGCACATGGGGGGGATGATGCTTTGGGGACCTGCCCCCCTCAGCCAGGGCTCAGGGCTGGCAGCTGCAGTGGGCCAGTGGAGCTGCCATGTGTTGCCTTCTCCAGTGGCCTGTGGACCCCCGTGGGAAGGTGTGAGTGCTTTCACAGGGTGTGACGCTGGTTAGGGACCTGTTCAGTGCCAGGTGATAAAAGGGTGTTGTGTCACTAGGGGAGAAGGAAGTGGTTCTGCTCCTGCTTGTCCCCTCACAGTCCCCAGCTGGTGCTGCCCTACGCTGGCATGTTTGCTCTGGTTCAGACTGTGCTCACTCTTCCCCTAGATATGTCCCTGCAGGCAACCAGGATGTCCCAGCCTTTCCCCATCCCTCCACCCACCTGGCTGGCAGCAGGATGGGAGCACAGGGAGGCGGTGCTGAGCAGGGAATAAAGTTTTGGGGAATAAAGGCAGGCCCTTCCTGAGCAGGGCTGTGTTTATGGATCTGTGGGTAAGGGAAGGGACAGTGGTGCTGGAAGAGGAGCGGGACAGAGCTGGGCTAATGGCTGGCAGACTTCAGGGTCCCAGTGAGATGCCTGTGAAATTACTCAGTGCCTCTTTGCCTGCCCCTTCCTTGCAGGATTTGAGTCAACTGCCTGGTCAGGATGAGCTGGAGTTTCCTGACGCGGCTCCTGGAGGAGATCAACAACCACTCGACCTTCGTGGGCAAGATCTGGCTGACCGTCCTCATTGTCTTCCGCATCGTGCTGACGGCCGTGGGGGGAGAGTCCATCTACTACGACGAGCAGAGCAAGTTTGTGTGCAACACACAGCAGCCTGGCTGTGAGAACGTCTGCTACGACGCCTTCGCGCCCCTGTCCCACGTGCGCTTCTGGATCTTCCAGATCATCATGGTGGCGACGCCGTCGGTGCTCTACCTGGGCTTTGCCATGCACCGCATCGCCCGCATGCCTGAGGCCTCGCGGCGCCGGTCGCCGGCAGCCCGGCGGGCGCGCATGCCCGTGGTGCGCCGGGGAGCCGGGCGAGACTACGAGGAGGCGGAAGACGACAATGAAGAAGACCCCATGATCTTTGAGGAGATCGAGGTGGAGAAGGAGAAGAGCCCGGAGGGCGGAGAGAAGCACGATGGCCGGCGCCGTATCAAGCAGGACGGGCTGATGCGTGCCTATGTGCTGCACTTGCTGTGCCGCTCCGTGCTGGAGATGGTGTTCCTCTTCGGGCAGTACCTGCTGTACCGCTTCGAGGTGAGCCCCTCCTATGTGTGCAGCCGCAGCCCCTGCCCACACACTGTCGACTGCTTTGTCTCCCGCCCCACTGAGAAGACCATCTTCCTTCTCATCATGTACGCCGTCAGCGGGCTCTGCCTCTTCCTCAACCTCTGTGAGCTCTTGCATCTTGGCGTGGGGCGTATCCGTGATGCCCTGAGCCGAGCCGATGGCCCCCCACTCCCAGCTGGCGACAGCCCTGCACCACAATACCCCAAGAAAGCCCCCAGCGCCCCCCCCACCTACCACTCCCTGAAGAAGGAGCTGCCGCAAGCCCCGCTGACCAACAGCAAGCTGGACTACCGGGAGAGCCTGGCCCAGGGGCGCTTCGCCCTGGCTGGAGCTCCCCCGGTGCACGAGCTGGACCGGCTGCGTGAGCACCTGCGCCTGGCCCAGGAGCACCTGGAGGTGGCCTTCCACCTGCAGCCCCCGCCACGGCCCCCCAGCCCTGCCCGCAGCAGCAGCCCCGAGGCCAACGGCATCGCCGCCGAGCAGAACCGCCTCAACCTGGCCCACGAGAAGGGGACCGCCGCCTGCGACAGGACCACGGGTGAGCCGGGACGGGGGATGGATCCCGCCCACTGGGTGGAGGAATGGGGGGCTGCCCTGAGGCTCCCCTGGAGGGAGCATGCTGTTCCCCCTGGGGTGGGTGCTAACCTGCTTTTTGCTCCCCACAGGGCTGTGAGTGTCGCCAGGGACGACAGCAGTGTCTGCTGGAGTGGCTGCCACTGCCACGGTGGGATAGGCGTCCTGCCAGGAGCACAGGGCAAAGGATGCCACACGCCTGCCCAGCGGGGCAGTCTGGGCAGCCCTGTCCCGGTGGGCAGCACAGGGGTCGGGGGCCATGGGGTTCATTCCTACTTAATTTTCAAAAAGGGAATATCTTATTTTTGTACGTTTTTATAAACTCATCAACATGTGCACCCTGGCATTTTTATACTCCATCCCAATCTCCACTCTGGGCCTGTGCCCCCCCATCTCCTGTTTCACCCACTTTTCCTCCTCCCACGCCCATTTTCCCCAGCATGTTTTCACACCTCGCCATGCCCCCCATGCCCTCTGCCACCCGTGGCAGCACTGGCTGGTGCTGTGCATGTGCCGGTGATTTTGGTACTGCTCCCTGAGGTGTGGGGGACTTAGGGGAGCAAGCTGGGGGTCTGGCTGGCTGGGCCAAGCTGTGGGACAGAGGGCTGGGCTGGCATTACTTTTGGAGGTGGTGAGAGAGGTCCTGGTGGCACTGCAGTGCCAGAAAGTGACTTTGTACCTTGGGGGGGCCGTGCTGCGCAGCATCCTGGCACGGGGCTGTGAGTTGCGTGGCTGGCCTGCTTGGAAATATCTGTGCAGAGGTCAGGGGCTGTTGTTCCCACTGCCTCCGCCCTGTCCTGGCAGGCCGCCCTCGGACCAAAACTGTCTCCTCCCACTCTGGCTGCAGGGCTGGGACCCCCTGCACAGAGCCAGACTCTGGCCTCACAGTGGGGACGTGGTGCCCCGAGCTGGGCTCGGCCGGGAGCCAGTGGAGCATTCCTCATCATCTCAGCCTGGGTCACATGGGGACTTTTGTAGCGTTGTTTTTTACTCGGAAATGATTGTCACTCTGTTTTTCTTTTTTTTTTTTTTAATATCTATATTAGTAAAGGCTGAAGACGTTTTGTACTGAACTGCTGCATCCGCTCATTTGGGAGGAAGGGGTGGGAAGGGAATCCTGTGCGTCTGGGCTGGCGCTGCCGTGCGTGCCTTGGGACCTCCCTGCTGCCCAGGGTGACTCAGTTCTTCCCGCTGTGAGGAGGTGGCTGCGGCCGGCCAGGGCAGCCGTCATCATCCTGCTGGAGAGGGATTGCGCTGGCCACGTTCCCATTTTTCCCTATCACTGTCAGGGGGCCAGGCGAGGGGCTTTCCTCTGCCTCCCCAGCCTCCCACCATGCCTGTGTCTCCCCAGCCCTCCGCTGCCCCCGTTCCTGCACAACCTGCTGCCCAGAGCAGAAGGGATTTTGCTGTGCTCTGCACACCCCTGCCTGGGGCAGGATCAAACCCAGCCACACCATGCCCATTTTGGCCAGCATACTCCAGTCCTCACTCTGGTACCCCAAATCAGAGCTAGATTCCTCTCACAGTATTTGCCCATCCCCTCATTTCTCCCTCTTGATAGAAGCTGGCACTTCTAGGCTGCTTTAGTAAAGGGAACAGGTTTATTTCACTCATCCCATGAAGCTTTCCAACAAGCTGTGCTGCTGGGAGAGGGCTCACTTGTGGGGCCACGTGTGCTACCAGCCCTGCCCACCAGTGTGAGGCTCATGGGTCCACCCAGGCACCTCCTGATCCTGCTGCAGCAGCCTGGCCCTGCCTGGAGCACGGGGGATGCTGTTGAACTCTGCAGCAGGGGGAAGACACTGATCTTTGCGGGGGTGCAGAACTGCAGGAGGGAAGCAGGTGGGAGAGATGAGGGCTAATCTCGTTGCAGACAGCAGCTGGGCTTTGGCAGGGCAGCGATGCCTTTGCCATAGGCTGTGCCTATCTATGCCCAACCATGCTCTGATTTGCTCTGAGCTGGGACTGGCCCTAGGGCAAGTCTGGCAGTGTGATGGTACCAGGGCCAGCCCAAAAATCTGGCTTGTGCAGGGGAGGGTGGTACAGCCAAACTGCCCCATCCCAGCGGCCAGGGTTCCACTGGGCAAGCAACTCCTCCTGGGTGGGCTCACGGTCCAGGGCTGGGCTGCAGGGTGCCCTAGACACAGGTGCAGTCCTGGGCCAGGATGTTGGGCACCGTCTCGTACTTGAAGGAGTATCCGCCGTCGGAGGTGGTGCGGACGCGCAGGGAGCGCATGGTGCCAGGCAGGGCGGCGCAGCACAGCTGCACACCCAGCCGGTGGCTCAGCCCGTGGCCTGCGGCGCAGCTCCCGTGGCAGTAGTGGAACACAAAGCTGCTGGGATGCACAATCCACTTGTCCCAGCCCAGCTCCTCGAAGGAGATGTTGAGGGAAGCCCGGCGGCAGTTGGTGTGGGCAGCAAGCTCCTCGGATGGACGCTGCAGCAGGCTCAGGGCAGCTGGGGACCAGGGCATGGCAGAGCGACGAGCCCTCTCGCTGCCCTTGGCCCTGGTGGTGGCCACCAGGAAGGGCATCTTGTCCCCCTCGGCCAGGCAGGGGCAGCCAGGGCAGCGCACCATGAGCACGAAGAGCGGCTGCCAGAGCTGGGGCAGCAGCACCGGGGCCAAGTGGAACACAGTCCAGTGCTCGGGTGTCCGCTCCACCATGGCCGGCACCGGCACCCGGCCCTGAGGTGACAGGGTCAGCACGTCAGGGGTGGAGTGGTTGGGGGCGGCCGAGGGGCCCGTGTAAAACCAGAGCTGAGCAGAAGTCACCACACGGCTCAGGGTGTGTGCCGAGGGCTGGAAGAGGTAGGTGAAAATCCCTTCTTCCTCCAGCAGCTTGTCTGGCTGTGTGGGCTCACAGGGAACATCTGTCGGGGGGGAAAAGATGATCAGGGTGTGCAGCCAAACCTGGGAAGAATCCCCAATGCCAGATGACAAGTGGGATGTTGCAGAGGTCCCAGGAGTGCTGGCAGGGCACCTGGCTGCTGGCACAGGCAGTGGCAGAGTGCAGGGCAGCTGATGTGCTGTGCAGCAGCTTCTGTGCTGTGCCCCACAGCTGATCCCTGCTATGCCCTAGGCTGGTCCATTACTGTCCCCTCTGTCCCCCAGTATTCTGCCCCACAGCTGGTTATCTCGCCCCTTTCCCCCAGAGTCTATATCATGCCCTGTCCCCCAGCATTCAGCCCCATAGCATTCAGCCCCACAGCTGGTCATCCTGTCCCCTTCTCCCATCCTCTGCATCCTGACCATCTCCCCAACATCCTGGCCCATCTCCCAGTCCTGTCCCATAGCTGGTCATCCTGCTCCTTTCCCCCAGCATGTACATCCCATCCCATCCCCCAGCATTCTGCCCCATCCCTGCTGTTATAGCTGGTCATCCTGCTCCATGCTTCAGCATCCTGCCCTGTCCCTTAGAATCCCAAACCACCTTCCAGTATCCTGCCCCATTCCCTAGCATCCCACCCTATTCCACCCTGCTCCTCAGCCCTCCCCGTGTCTCTGCATCCTGCCTGGCCAGCTGTTTCCCAGCCTCTCAGCACCCTCTTGTGCTGCCTCTCCCTCTGCTGTCTGTCCTGAGCTGTTCTGCGTGTCCCTGCCTGCCATACCTTTCCATCTCCTGGCTCTCCACCAAATCTCACTCATGCCCATGTCCCAGCCTGGCATACCTTCTTCCCCTTCTCCCCCAGACCACCACATCAGCCTCTCCATCCTTCAGCATCTGCCTTGCTCCAACCACCCACCCTGCTTCACCCTTTCATCAGGATGTCCTCACCTGTGGCAGGGAATAAGATCACCTGGGAGGTGTCCTCCAGCTCCTCTGGCTCCACTTCGGTGCTTTCAAGGACGTCCCTCCGGTGCACCCTCCTGGCTTCCATCTGCGGCTCCTCCTGGAGCAGGGGGGGGCTCAGGTGTTCCAGCACCCGGGCCCGCACCTTGGCCAGGACGAGCTGCCGGTCGGGGCCGGCCGCGGTGCAGCTGGCCAGGGCGGCGCTGGGCAGCATGGCAGGCAGCAGGTGCAGCAGCAGCAGCATGGCCGTGGGGCGCACGGCTGGCAGGCTGGCAGCTCGGGGGGCTCCTCTGCCGCGGCCTTCTGCCTGCCTGCCCGCCCCGTCTGCCCGCGGCGCTCCCCCCGGGGCAGGGTGGCATTGAGATCTATCTGACACTGACGCAAACGTCTGCTCGCCGTGAATATTATCTCTGAGCTGTGAAAGCGCTGAGACGTCTGGAATGCGAGGACTGCAAGGACAGTGTGGTCTGGGGGGGCCGGCGCCCGGGCAGGGGGGTGTGTGTGGGGGATGCTGCCGGCAGCAGTGAGTGTGTGGGGCTGGGGTGGTGCCAGGAGCCAAAGCTGGCAGGGATGCAGGGGGGTACCTTGGGTAGCTCTGCAGCTGCTGATGTTGGGTGCCCCCCAGGCGGAGGAGTTGAAGGTCTAGGGCTTCTGGGGAGCTAGTGGGAAGTGACAGCAGTTGTGCACAGCAGGGAAATCTGGGCAAGAACCTGGTGGGGATCAGAGGCCTGTGAGGATCTGGCATGGGGGAGGCACTTTGCAGGTGGCAGTGCCCAGGGCAGCCAAAATGTGAGGATGGGGCCTTGAAAAGGGCAAGGTGAGGGGCAAGGTGATGGTGGCATCTCCATGTCAGTCTGGCGATTGGCAGGGTCCTGGGGACATGAAGCAGGAGGGATGGCAAAAGGTCCCTGCTCTTCCTGGGGCTGCGGAAGGCTGGCCCAGCTTCAGGGGGAGAAGAACAGATGAGACAGAGGCAGGCCAGCTGGAGACCCTACAGCAGGTCCAGGAGAAGGATCCTAGGGTGCTGTTTGGCTGTCTAGCCACAGGCTGGCTCACAGGGTGGGAGCTGCAGGAGGGGCATGGGCTGTAAGGAGACCCAGTGCTGTGCCCTTCCTCTCACGATTGCCTGAGGGGACAGTGCCAGGTGTTCCCTATCCACTAACCCTGCTTGCCCTGTGGATGGTGGGCAGCCTGTGCATCCCCCCCGTGCCTCTGGCAGCTCAGTGTCCTGCACATCCCTGGCACCTCGTGCAGCACCCAGTGCAGCACATCCCCCCGTGCAGCATGTCCCGGGTGACACATCCTGTCCCACTGCAGTCTGGTGTCCAGCTCAGGGTACAGCACACCCTGCATGCCATGCCATGCTCTCCACAGGGCACGCTGTCCCTCGCTGCTGGCTGGGGCAGCACAGAGGCACAGCCAGGCCTGCAGCACCCCTGCAGCTCCCTGGGGTGGCTGCTATACATAGGTAGGCCAGCCCAGCCTCGGCGAGGCGCTGAACGGAGCAGGCTCACTCTTATCAAGCCCGCGTGTCATCAGAGGGTATTTTTGGGGACAGCAGCTGCAGGCATTTGTAACATTTGGTCCCTGCGCACTGACACCCCGGAGGGGAGCTGGGGGAAGCAGCAGGAGCTGGGTGCCGGCACTGAAACGCAGGGAGACGCGGCACAGCGAGGTACCTGAGAGGGGCAGGGGCTGGGCTGGGGGCTGCCTGGAGCAGGGGGGCTGGGGAAGGAGGGGTTGAAGGGTGCAATGGCGTGGCCGAGCCATCAGAGCTGTCCCTTTGTGTCCAAAGAAGCTGCTGTGGGCTGGGCTGGCCCACGGGTCAGGGCCGTGTGGATGGAGAGGTGGCTCTGCATGGGTGCACTGTCCCGGGGGAAGGCCTCTGGGAGGAGAAGCCGGCCGCAGTCCCTGTTGCTCCTTGGGGACCAGCCCTCTCCTACCCTCTGGCTCATTCAAGAAGTATTTTTGTTTCCCCTCCCCCTGCCTGAGCAAGTCACAGACGACCCTGCCCCAGTCCTGGCCATGCTGTGAGCAGAGGGTGGGGTGCACTAACCGGGGGGTGCCACAGAGCACCTTGCCCCACTCCTGCTCCTGATGGTGGGCACGGTTACCCACAGAGCCGGGATGGAGGCCGTGCCCTGCAAAAGCAGGACCCACCTCCCCAGCTTTCATTTTTTCCCCCTGGGACTGATGATTTCCAGCTGCAGTTTTGAGCGCTCAGGGGCTGGATCCTGCCTGTGGCGCTGCTCTCTGGAAGGGGGACCCTTTCCCAGAGCCCCATTTTGCCCCAGGGCACTGCCCCGTGGGGTGGCACAGGGGGTCCCCTGCCCACCCAAGTCTGGGAGGAAGTCGCAGCCCGGGTCCAGCCGGGGCCTCGGGCCCGTGACAGCTCCGTGTCAGCACCTGCCCGCTGAGCCGGCCCAGATGCTGCAGGAATGTGGCTCTGCCACCACCCGATACTGGAGGAATGTGAATGCCCGGCGGGTGGGGAAGGGGCGGGCGGGGGCCCTTTTGCCCCTGCTGTCCCCCAGCCCCCAGCAAGCAGCTGCCCATGCTCCCTGTCTAGACAGGGGTCCCCCACCTCTGGAACTGGAGTCCCCTCTGCAACCCTGGGATAAGCTCCAAGTGTCTCAGCCCCCCAGGGTGCAAAGAGCCACCTTTTGTCACCTCTCCTATTGCCTTGGTCTGGGAAATGCATGATTTGGGTGACTCGGGGGCAAATCCAGTGGGGCTGTGCTGCTCCAAATGAGGGTGATGCTCCTGAAGCAGGGGGTCCATGCTGGGCATTTGGCTCCAGGTGTGGGTCCCTCCTGGCTGGGGGCTCCACACTGGTTGATCTCTCTGATGAAGCCCAAGCCTCCACTCTAGTCTGTGTGTACATCCCCCCAGGCTGATGGTCCCCACTGCTGCTCCAGCCAGCTGCCTGCCGTGACCCTGGGAGCTGGTGATGGAGGGGTTCGGGGGAGCCCCCAGGTTCCTGGCCTACCCACGTGCCTTCACGGTCCAAAGTGGCACCGATGCGGTCCTGAGCTGCCAGATCATGGGTGATCCCCAGCCAAGCATCCTCTGGGAAAAGGACAAGAATGCCATCGAGCCCTCAGACCGTTTCCATATGGACTCCAAAGGGGACCTGTACAGCCTGCTGGTGTCCTGTGCCACCCCCAAGGACAGTGGACTCTACGTCTGCAGGGCCAAGAATAGCGTTGGCGAGACTTACGCTGCCACCATGCTCAGGGTGGAGCCAGCGGAGCGGCGAGAGGAGGAGGGATGCTCAGGCAGCGTCGCACCTGCCTTCCTCATTGCCCCCTCGTCCCTGCGGGTGTGCCGGGGGGAGGACGTGATGTTCACCTGCAGGGTGTCTGGGCAGCCCTGCCCTGTGCTGGAGTGGGAGAAGGACGGGCACAAGCTCTCCGAACTCTTTGAGAGCAGCCACTTTGCAGTGGGGCAGAAACCAGAGGACTGGCACTTCCTGAAGCTGTTCAGTGCCCGGCCCCAGGATGGAGGAGTGTACATCTGCCGGGCACGCAGCGGCTCCCAGGAGGCCCTGGCTGCTGCCGTGCTCCTGGTTGAGCCCCAGGCGCCGCCGGACGGGCTCCCCAATGGCTGCCCCCCGGCCGATGGTGCCGAGGCGCTGGCGGAGCGGCAGCGGTGGCGGCGGCACGCAGCGGGACGGCGCCTGGCACCGGAGACCTGGGTGCCCAATGGAGTAGTGCCAGCCAGGGTGCCAGGGGCCAAGGCATTTGCCGTGAGCGCAGGCAAGCACGCCAAGTTTCGCTGTTACGTTACTGGCAAGCCCAAGCCAGAGATCATCTGGCAGAAAGATGGTGAGCCCCTCGCCCCCGGCCGCAGGCATCTCATCTACGAGGACCGGGAGGGCTACTTCATCCTCAAGGTGCTGTACTGCAAACCTCAGGACCAGGGGCTGTACATGTGCACCGCTTCCAACACTGCTGGCCAGACCCTGAGCGCAGTGCAGCTCCAGGTGAAAGGTAGGAACATGCCCGAGGAGTGTCAGAGGTGGCCGGGCCCTGGGAGCTCAGGGAAGTTTCTGGCAGGGGTGTGTCTGTGTGGGAGCCCAGCGTCCCTGGGTTCCTTCCTGCCCCGTGCAGCCAGGGTCACCCCAGGCTCCTCAGGACAGAGCTGTGGGCTTCTCCAGGAGCTGTGTCCTGCTCCATGTCTCTCTCCTTGCAAACAGAGGTGTGGCTTCTCGAGATGACTGCAGGTGTCCAGCCACAAACAGGGAAGAGGGAGAGTGCCTTGGTGACAAATTCTCCTGGAAGTGCTGAGTGATTTTGGCAGCCAGCCCTGCAGGGCACGGCTCCAACATTCTGCACTGGCAGTTGCCCAATTCCCCCCAAGCCATCCAGCCAGCTGGGGACAGCCCGTGGCTGGGGTTACCCAGAACTGGTGCAGCCCCTGCCTGCACCCCACTGCTCCCCTCCACTGAGATGCCTGCTACAGCATGCTGGCTTCCATGCTCCTTCATCCCCCAGAACTCCCTGCTGAGATACTGGAGGCATCCCTGTGTCTCCCCAGGCTGTGCCCTGGTCCTCCCTGCTCTGGGGGATGTCCTTGTCAGGGCAGTGTCTGTCTCATGCAAGCCAAAGGAGAGGGCAAAGGAGGGACAAGGGTTTGCTGCTCTTTGTGAGCTGGGAGCACCTTGAGCGAAGGGCTGACAGTGGATGCTGTACCCCACATGCCCTAAGCTCCTGTCTCTTCTGCGGCAGAGCACCGGCTGCGGTTCCAGGTGCAGCTGGCAGACGTGGAGGTGGCAGAGCGGGAGGACGCAGTGTTGGAGTGCCAGGTGCCCTTGGAGACCATCCCCACCTCCTGGTACCTGGAGGACAGGGAGCTGCAGCCCAGCCACAAGTACGTGATGGAGGAGCAGGGGGTGGTGCGGCGCCTGACCATCCGCGATGCCCGCATCGACGACGACGGTATCTACCTCTGCCAGATGAAGGACAAAGGACGCAGCATCGCCGAGGTCTCTGTCCGAGGTGGGCTCAGGCCTCCGGGAGCACAGCTTTGCCTTCCTATTCCCCTCCTTGCCCGAGTCTCCACTGCCCCCTGCATTCGCCTTCCCTCCATTTGGCTGGTGCCTGCTGCTGCCCCTCCTCCTCCTCCTCCTCCTCTCCTACCTCAAAGAGCCCATCCTGGTCCCCAGAATTCCTCCCTCATATATCTCTTCCCATAGGGGTGATTGCGAAGCGGCTGCCACGGAAGCTGGATGTGATGGAGGGGGAGAACGCAGTTTTCTGTGTGGAGACACGGGATGTGGTGGAGGGCAGCTGCTGGAGCCGGGACGGGCTGCAGCTAAGGGAGTCGCCCCGTACCGTGCTCAAGAGCTTCGGCAGGACACACCTCCTGGTGCTGGTGCACGTCACCCGCCAGGACGCGGGCATCATCTCCTTCACTGTCGGGGAGTCGCAAACATCCTCCCAGCTCCGAGTCAAGTGTAAGCTTCAGCCTTGAAGGGGTCCTGTGTCCTCTCTCCTGCCTGTTCGAGAGGGATGATGCAGAAGAGGGGATGGAATAGGCACCCAATATGCTGGGGGTGTGATGCTGCAATGTGTTTTCTGGGGAGGGGGCTTTGAGCAGGGCTCCAGGAACCCAGCTTTACAGGCACTCACAAACCCCTGTAGCCTGCTACAAGGGAGCAAGACCGTTCTCTCCACCAGAGAGAGAATCCCCAAAGAACTAGGCTGTGTATCCCCACTTAGCCCTTCTGCTATCCCCCCTAGAGCCTCCCCAAGCAGGCAACCTGGGTTGTGACTTGCAGGTGTGAAGCACGACCCTCCAAGCGCACCGGTGGCAGCTGAGATGAGCGTGGTGGAGACCAACACGGCTCTGCTGACTTGGTGTCCCGCGCCCGATTCCCACCTCCGCCCCGCCAGCCACTACCTGCTGGAGCGGCGGGAGGCGGCGGGAGGGGAGTGGGTGCAGTGCCTTGCCACCGACCTGCCCAGCAGCGTGCGGGTGCTGGGCGACAGCGTGCCCCGCGAGGCCGACTACTGCTTCCGCATCTCTGCCGCCAACAAGCACGGCAGGAGCAGCCCCGTGGAGTTCCCGGGATCTGTGCATCTTGGTGAGGAGACAGGCTAAAGCTGGGATGTCGTGCCACAGTGTGCTGGCAGTCAGTGCCACTGGGGCTCAATACAATTGTGCTCCAGCCCCAGCAGCTCGTGTGGAGAGGGGTCTGCAGGACGCGTGGGTGAGGGATGGCGAGGATGCGCAGTTCTCCCTGGAGCTGTCGGCTGCGGTGCATGGGTCCTGGTTCCTCAACGGTGCCAGGCTGGCTGAGGAGGAGGACACAGGCGGCCGGTGGAGTGTACAGCGCCATGGGATGGAGCACTCACTGCTGATCCGAGGAGCACGGCTGGTTGACAGTGGGGCCCAGGTCACCTTTGTGTCCGGTGGTGTGCGGGACTCGGCTATCCTGCATGTGCAAGGTGATCAAGGCACTCACCCTGGGGTCCTACCAGGACCCCAGCAGCAGGGGCTGTCATGCTGGAGGATGCTTCTCACAGCTCCTCGATGTCTCTCAGCCCCACAGGTCCGCATCGCCCCAGTGTCTGAGGCTGAACGGCTCCGAAAAGTGCCAGCAGGGATGCCTGTGCTGCTGGAATGCCAGGTGTCCACCCCGGATGCCCCTGTCTGCTGGCTGAAGGATGGCAAGGCCGTGCCCCTGGATGACGTTATGGCAGTGCAGGCAGAAGGCTGTGTGCGGAGGCTGCTGCTCCGCTCAGCGTGTCCCTCAGACACTGGGGTGTACACCTGTGACACTGGGGATGATGCCGTGAGCTTCGTGGTGACCGTGACCGGTGAGCTGGGGACTGTGTGGGGGAGCCTGGCCCCTACCTCCTGATAGCGCTCCTGCCCTGCTTCTTGCCCCATCATGTGGCTGAAAGCTGCAGCCAGTCATGCTGAGGCCCACGTTATCCCTGGCAGAGGTGCCAGTCAGGATCATCAGCTCCAACGAGGAAGCCCCCCACACCTACATGGCTGGACAGCGCGTGGAGCTGTGGTGCCAGCTGTCCCGCCCAGCAGCCCCAGTGCGCTGGTACAAGGATGGAGAGGAGGTGGAGGTGGGCCAGAGCCTGGTGCTGGAGCAGGAGGGGCCACGGTGCAAGCTGGTGCTGCCCTGCGCTCAGACACAGGACACAGGGGAGTTCGTCTGTGATGCTGGTGGGGACTCTGCTTTCTACACCATCACTGTGGCAGGTGAGTGTGATGCAGGAGGGCTGGTAGGGTCTCAGGGGTCTTTCTTTGCCGGTGCAGGATGTCACAAAGCATGTGCTGGTGTCAGTATTGCTGTCACCTGCTGCGATGGGATACTTGTCAGACTTGATCTTGCCTGGTGCTCACCAGCAGTTTGGTTTGTTGCTCAGTTGGGGTCCTTATGGGACTCAGACCAGGGGCCAGAGGGAACAGCTCACTCAGCCTGTCTGAAACACTAGAGCACACGAGAGCACCCAGCACCTGCACACCAGGGTGTTTGCCGGACTTCTGCCATGGCTAGTAACCAAGCCCTCCTCCAAGGTCCTAAAAATAGTGGGCCTGGCACCTGGCGTGGGGTGACTCATGGTTGGTCATTGCTCTGATGGACAGCGTTAATTGCTGAAAATGAGCAGTTGCCTGGAGACCGATGGCTGGGTGGTGTTTGCTGGATGGGAGCAGGACTCAGCACCTGGGGCGGCTGCCCCGGCTGTGGAGCGGCTGCTGGCATCACCGCCTGGCACAGGATAATGAAAGCTGAAAGCAAACTAAAGGCTTCCCCTTGCTGGCCCCAAAACCCACATCGCACAGCCACAGGAAGGCAAGCAGGGGCAGAGCTCAAGCCCAGTTGAAAGGTGATGTGACCACAGTGGTAAAGCCTCACTGTGAACACACGGCAAAGGGCCAAAGTTGATGGCCAAGGACGTAGGAATGAAGATAGGATGAGTGATAAGAGATGCTGAAGAGTCAGTGGAGTGGTGACTCTTGGGAGGGTGAGGAAGGGAGGGGGTTCTAGTGAGATAAAGGCAAAATTGCCAGTGGGAAGGACAGGCAGCATGGGCTTTGGGAAGAGGCAGGAGTCGTGTGCTGTGTGGGAGTGTGGGGCATGGAGAGCTCTGCTTCCCTAGGCTGGGAGAGGGAACACCATCTGCTGAAGCTCAGCCTTTTGGCTGAGCAGCTTTGCATAACTTTGACAGAAGGGTCTTAGGGAGGCTGTCTTGGTTCAATCTGGATTTGGACATCAATGTCACCGCAGGGCTGGGGGTGGGTGCCTGGAGGCTCAGGCTGACACCTCTCTGGCACAAGTGCCAGGCTGGCTGCTGTAGTCAAGCACTGCTGTGGCACGCTTGGGTTTCCCTGAGGCATCTCAGCTATCGGGCTGTTATGGCATGTAGCCTGCCTCCCTCAAGCTCGGCCATCCCCAGCATCCTCTGGGTTTTCTCTCAGCTGTTGAGCCCTGGAGCTCCCTCAGAACTAGTGAGAGGCTGAGGCCGGAGCGATGCTGCCCGCTGCGGGCTGGCACATTATCCATCCCCTCACTTCAGCGCTGCTCAACATCTCCAGCTGCACTCCAGCAATGTGATTGCTTTTAGCAGGTCCTGGCAGAGAGGCGGCCGGCAGTGCTTTGATCAGGGGGCTGGGCGGATGCAGGCTCAGCGTGCTGCAGGTTAATCGCTGCGAAGCGGCGCCGCACCGCTCCGCACGCTGCGGGGCAGCGCTGTGCTGCTGAGCCTGGCAGCGCAGCTGGGAGCCGTCTGGGAAGCTTCCACCCGGACACCCAGCACGGAGCAGATGAGGGCTGTGGAAGGGCAGGTTGTGCTTGTCCACCATTGTGGCCCGGAGCTGGTCGTGCCTTGTGCCCGCATGGTGCCGTGGGCTCTGTGGGCACCAGAGTCCAGGCCAGCTACGGCTGTCTGCAATGTGCACGGCCAGGCAGGCAGTGCTGGCTCTAGGTGGCATCCTGAACTTTCCCAGGAGAGAGGAGGGCTGGTCAGATAAAATTTGTGCTGGGAGCCCCTCTGTCTTTAGAGCTCTGACTCAATTCAGAGGGGCGGTGTGAGCAGTGGCACACATTTTCTGTAGCAAATTAATGGTGATTTTAGTGATGACTGCAATCTGGAATTGGGTCCTGGGTCCTGGTAAGCTGGAGGGATGGGGCTGCTCGCTGCAAGCAAACCACATTCCTGTGCCACAGTATAAGCAAATGTCAAGGCTGAGCCAGGACAGAAGCACTGGCTGGCACTTGAATGGGGAGATAGGCAGAGGAGAGGGCAGCCCCTGGAAGAGCAGCTGCAAGGGCTGCTGCTGGCACCACAGACAGTGGTTATCAGTGCTGGGGCTTGCCTATATGCATCCTCCCTCCACAGCCTTCAGCTCCACCACAGGGCAAAGCAGGGCAGGTACTGTGGGAGCAAGGGCACTGCAGCAATTTACAGCCAGTTCAAAGCCTGGTGCTCCTCCTGGTTGTAGTGTGTGAGGAGAAGAGGGAGACTTAGGCACGATGGTGCAGAAGGTTGTGCTATGTAGAATGTAGATGATTGGTGTCTTCCAGCCTTAAAGCCAACAAGTGGTGAAGCCATCACTCCCCCCAGGGCTGTGATGGCCACCATCACTGGCTCTGCTCCTTATGTCCTGGCTGAGCCCCACGTCTCTCCGTGACAGAGGAGCCGGTGAGGATTGTCAGCTCCAACGAGGGGGCCTCCCACACCTACATGGCCCGACAGCGTGTGGAGCTGTGGTGCCAGCTGTCCCGCCCGGCAGCTCCCGTGCACTGGTACAAGGACGGGGAGGAGGTGGAGGCAGGTGAGAGCCTGGTGCTGGAGCAGGAGGGGCTGCAGTGCCGCCTGGTGCTGCCCTGCGCCCGGCCACAGGACACAGGGGAGTTCGTCTGTGACACTGGTGGGGACTCTGTCTTCTACACAGTCACCGTGGCAGGTGGGTACAACAGACACCTACATCCCTCTCCCCCTGCTCCCTCTAACCCAGCTCCTTGCTCACACTGTGGCTTCAGCACCTCAGCTGCCTCTCACCTCCTTGAGAGCAGTTCCTTGCCCGTGCCCCTGGGCTGGAAGGGGATGTGGGCAGGAGCATACAAGCTGGTCTGTCTCCTCCCAGAGCTCTGTGTCACACTGCCCCCCTACACTCCAGAGCACAACCATCTGCCTGCCTCTGGGTGATGTCACCTCACTCCCCAGCCCTGCTGTTCCCTCAGCTTGCAGCACTGCAGGGCTGGGATATCCATGGCCACAGCTGCCAGGGCAGGTAGGATGGGAGGCCAAGTGACACAAGGTCTTGGTCCTCTCAGCCCCGAAGGTCTGCCTCACCCCAGCGCTGGAGGCAGAGCAGCTCTGGGAGGTGTTAGCAGGGCTGCCCTTGGTTTAGGAGTGCCAGGTGTCCCCAGCAGATGTCCCTGCCCACTGGCTGAAGGACAGGAAGGCTGTGGTCCCAATGCAGGTCCTGGCCATCTGCTCAGAGGGACGCTCACAGAGGCTGCATATTGCTGCAGCTGCACTGCCTGACTCAGGGGGTACCTGTGCCATGCTGGGGACAATGCTGCCAGCTTTGGGGTGACCGTGAGCAGTGAGCTGCCCATGGGATTCCTGTCCTCATGTGAGGCTCACTCAGCAGCACACCTGAGCCCTGCCATGTTCCCAGCAGAGGTACCAGTGAGGATTGTCAGTTCCAACAAGGAGGCCTCTCACTCCTACGTGGTCGGACAGCGCGTGGAGCTGTGGTGCCAGCTGTCCCGCCCAGTGTCCCCGGTGTGCTGGTACAAGGATGGCAAAGAAGTGGAGGTGGGCGAGAGCCTGGTGCTGGAGCAGGAAGGGCTGCAGTGCCGCCTGGTGCTGCCCTGTGCCCAGATACAAGACACAGGGGAGTTCCTCTGCAATGCCAGCGATGCATCTGTCTCCTACTCCATCTTGGTGGCAGGTTGGTGGCACAGCAGGGACATCCTGGAAAGGATAGCACTGTCCCAGCTTTGTGCTCTGGGGTCCCCAGCCCTGCTCCCTGCTCTCAGCATTGTGGAGGAGGGCATGCAGTTCCATCTCTGTGCCTGCTGCCCCTGCCCTGAGCAGTTCCAACCTCTTTGCTCTGGGGTGAGAGGATATAGCTTCTATACAGCCCCGTGGGGACAGGGACACAGGTGACAGCAAATAGACACAGCAGAGCCAGGAGCAGAGCAGTTAGCAGGTCTCACACTCTTCCTCTACACCCCCAACAGAGCCACCAGTGAGGATCCTGCAGCCTCCACAGCGCTCACTGGAGCTGCTGGTTCAGGCGCCGGGGTGTGTGGAACTGCGGTGCGAGCTCTCCGTGCCGGATGCTCCGGTGCACTGGTTCAAGGATGGCTTGGAGGTGGACGAGACTGACAACCTGCAGCTGCTGGTGGAGGGGGCCTGGCGCTGCCTCTTCATCCCCAGGAGCAGTGCAGAGGATGCAGGAGAGTACATCTGCGAGACCAAGGACGAGGCCGTCTCCTTCGATGTCAAGGTGTCAGGTCAGTGCTGATGTGGTTCTGGCCACAGTGGGTGCCGATCCTCTGGGCCACCCAGCACAGGGGCTTACCCGGAGCTGGCAGCAGTGGGGTGCCCAGGGCTGTGCTGTCCCTGCGCTGCTCTGTATCTCAGATATGCCATACCTGCAGAGCCCCCGGTGAGGATCCTGCAGCCCTGCAGACCTGTCCCTGTCATGACGGTGTCCCCGGGGGAGACGGTGACCCTGTGCTGTGAGCTGTCCCGTGCGGATACACCCGTGTGCTGGGCAAAGGAGGGTGTCAGGCTCGAGGCTGGGGGTGGCCTGGTCCTGGAGGAGGAGGGTGTCCATCGCCGGCTGCTCATCCCCGCTGCCCAAGCTGAGCACTCTGGAAAATACACCTGTGACACCGCCAATGACACAGTGACTTTCACCATCCAAGTGTTGGGTGAGCATGAGGGTAGGGAAGAGCCTGGTGTGGGCTGCTGGATGCACAAACCCCAGAGACCTCAGCTCTGTTGGTGCTGGATGCTGCAGATCCGCTGGTCAGGATCCTGGAGAAGGATGTCCTGCCTACCCACCGGCATTGCCAGGCGATGGAGGACCTGGTGCTGGAGGTGCAGCTCTCACACACCCACGGGGAGGTGAAGTGGTACAAGGATGGGGAGAAGCTGCAGGACACGGGGCATGTGCGGCTGGAGGAGGATGGGGTGCGCCGATCGCTCGTGATCCTGGGTGCTACGGGCAGGGACACTGGGGAGTATCTCTGTGACACTGGTGATGACAGCATCGTCTTCTTCATCACTGTAGAAGGTGAGCAGGAGGTCCTGGTGGGGATGACCAGGGGAACAGGAGTGAGGTGGGTCTGTGGCTGCTGCCAGGGTGATGTGAGGCTGGGCTGGGTGGCAGTGAGCAGAGGGAGGCTGGTGGGGGGCACATGGGGAGTGGGCTGTATCTGTGTGGTGGCCCTGTGGAAACCCCTGCGCTGCTCAGCTGCAGCCAGAGGAGTCTGGACAGGGTCTGGCTATTGTGCCACCCAGCACAGGCTGCTGTTGTGGTGACAGCCCATCTCTCCAGCCCCAGAGCCACCGGTGACCATTGTGGGCAGCACGGGTGCCGTGGCACATCGCTGCCTGGTGGCTGGGGAAGACCTGGTGCTGGCTTGTGAGCTCTCTCGGCCCGACGCCGTGGTGCGCTGGCTCCGGAATGGCCAGGAGGTGCACCCGGGTGAGCGGGTGCAGCTGGAGGCCCGCGGGGTGCTGCGGCAGCTCACCATCACAGGGGCACAGCCCAGCGACGCGGGGTGCTACATCTGTGACGCTGCCAGCGACCGCATGGTGACAAACGTGGAGGTGTCGGGTGAGCTGGCTCAGAACCCAGGGACCCCCAGAATGGTGGGGTCGTGCCGCAGACACAAGGAGAGGGGAAGCCTCTGTGGCCCTGCTGATGCAGAGGCTGGAGTGGCAGCATGGCAGGGAAGGGTGGGAGCCCTGTCCCCAACCCTCCAGGAGCCGTTGGTTAGAAAGAGACACATCAGGGTCGTGGCGAGACATGTCCCCGCTGCCTCCCCCAGCCAGGGGCTGTTTAAATTTAGCCTTGGCTGGCTCCCAGGCGCCGCTCCTCCTGCTTCGACTGCCAAAGGCTGAGCTCAGCCTGGACCCTTATCAGCTGGAGATGGAGGGCTGTGCAGGGTGGGAGGGGGCCTGTTGCAGGCGGGTGTCCTGGCTCTCCAGGTGGGTGGGTGGTACAATGAAATTAATGGTCTCAACATGGCAGCTGTGCTGCCTGTACGGGGAGTGATATGGGAGTGATGGGCTCTGCTGCTGTCCCTTCCCTGAGGGAACCCTGAGCTGCCAGACCTTTCCATCCTGCATGCCTGCCCCTTGGGACCCCTGTCTAGTCCCACCATGACCCCCAGCCAGCCCCACAGCCCTTCTGCCCCACACTGAGGGATCACCTCTCCTCTTGAAGCGGTCCTATCCCTGCACTTCCCCACATTGTGAGGACATCCCTGAACCCTGCCTTGTCCCCTGCACCCCTCAGCCCGGCCTGTGTGTATTGTCAACAAGGAGGAGGCGCAGAGCCCGCTGGAGGTGCAGGAGGGGGACAGTGTGACGCTGGTGGCTCGGCTGTCCCCGGAGACAGCGGCAGTACAGTGGCAGAAGGATGGACAGACGCTGTGCTCAGGTGGGCGGCTGCTGGTGTGCAGTGAGGGTCCCACGCGCAGCCTCACCATCAAGCAAGCGGAGCTGGGTGACGGTGGCATCTTCCTCTGCGACGCCGGTGATGATGAGGTGCATTTCACACTGCGTGTGAAAGGTGAGCCTGGAGGTGTCCCTCGCCCATGTCAGGGGCAGGTGCAGTCTCATCCTGCCTCACACCGGGATGCTTGGCATCCCCATGCCATGCTGTGCCGCTGGCAGGGCCACAGCTGAGTGCAGTGCTCCTCCGGCAGAGGCACCCGTGCTCTTCGTGAACAAACGGGAGGAGCAGGAGAAGCTGCTGGTGCTGGAGGGCGGCAGTGCCGTGCTCTCTGCCGTCACCTCCACGGAGCGGTGCGATGTCACCTGGCTGGGCCCGCGGCAGGCGGCGGTGGCCGGGGAGCGCTGCGAGCTGCGCCGGGACGGCCGCGTGCACAGCCTCATCATCCACAACGTGGCCATGGAGGACGCGGGCACCTACACCTGCCTCTCGCCGCACGACCAGATGCAGTTCGACGTGACCGTCCGAGGTGGGGGCAGGGGGGCAGTGGGGGTGGCCGGGGATCCCCCTGCGGTGCCAGCGGGTGCTGATTTGGGGGGTTTGACTGTGCAGAGCTGCGGGTGAAGTTCCTGCGCGGGCTGTCGGACGTGCGGGCGCGGCAGGGCGAGCGGGTGGTGCTGTGGTGCGAGCTCTGCAAGGCGCGGGGCGACGTCGTGTGGCGGAAGGACGGGCGGGTGCTGGCGCCTGGCCCCCGCCGGCAGATGACGGCGGAGGGACGGGAGCGGTCGCTGGTGCTGAGCCGCGTGGAGCCCGCGGATGCCGGCGAGTACTGCTGCGAGTCCAACGACGACCAGACCCTGGCGACGCTGACGGTGCAGGGTGAGCCCAAGGCATCCCCACCACCTGGGGGACGCCTATTCCATGGGGGTGGTGGGGATGCTGGCACAGCGATGTCAGGATTGCAGAAATGCTCAGCGTCTCCACATGACGGGGGGTCCCTTATGCTGTGCCCTGACAACCTGGCTGTAGTCCCCAGGGTGGTGGAGATCATCATGGAACTGCAGAACCTGACAGTGCTGGAGGGTGAGGATGCCACCTTCAAGTGTCTGGTATCCCCCGAAGATGTGGCTGTAATATGGCAGCTGAATGGCCAGCCCGTGGTCCCCAGTGAGCGTCTGCTGGTGACAAGGAGCGGGCTGTGCCACAGCCTCACCCTCCGGCAGTGCCAGACAGGTGATGCAGGCACTGTGACAGCCAATGCCGAAGGGCTGGTGAGCACAGCTCGGCTGAGTGTGCAAGGTGAGGGGGAAGGACAAAGCTGGGGCTCAGCCCAGGACACAACACTGGGGCCGGCTGCTGACCCAGCACGTGGGCCGTGCAGAGGCACAGGTGCTGTTTGTGCGGAAGCTGCAGGATGTGGTGGCAGAGGAGCAGGGGGACGTGTGCCTGGAGGTGGAGGTGAGCCACGAGGCTGCCGAGGTGCAGTGGCTGAAGCAGGGCATCCTCCTTCAGCCGGGCAGCAAGTACCAGCTGCAGGAGTCAGGGTGCCGGCGCACCCTCACCATCTGCTGCCTTGGCCCTGCTGACCGCGGCACCTACCGCTGCGAGAGCCTGCACGACCGCACGCAGGCCAAGCTCCACGTGGAGCGTGAGTACCGGGCTGGGGACGGGGGTGGAAGGCAACGGGGATGGGGATGGGGACAGGGAGGGCACCCAACTACTGCAATGGGAGCATGTGGGCAGAGCTGGCACTTGGCTGGAAGGGGTGCTCAGAGAGGTGGGTGCATGGGCAGGGGTGGGAGTCCTGTGCAAATAACTGGATTTAGATGATCACTCCAGCAAGCACAGACTGTGAAGCCGGGGTTCTGCAGTGAAGCAGACACCTACTCACAGACATGGGTCCCTCACAGCCCGGAAGGTGTCGATCCGGACACCGCTGACAGATGTGGAGACCTTTGAGAAGGAGACAGCCACCTTTCACCTGGAACTGTCTCACCCTGGCGTGACCGGGGTGTGGACACGGGACGGCATCCGGGTGAAGCCCAGCAGTACGTGCCGGATCAGTGCCACAGGCTGCGGGCACAGCCTGACACTGGAGAGGCTCGCACTCGAAGACTCAGGCACCGTCACCTTCACTGCTGACACTCTGCGCTGCAGCGCCCACCTGCGGGTGCGGGGTACGGTCCCTGGGGCAGGCTGGGGGTGGGTGGCACTGCCGCTGTCTGACCTGCTGCTGTTCTGCACTGGGAGACACTGAGGCTGAGCTGGGCCACACTTGGCACATGCGTTCCCCTGTCCTCAGCAGGGGTGATAGAGTGCTGGCAAGTGTCCCCCTGTCCTCAGGGAGGAGATGTGAACTGAGCAGTGGGGACACCCAGCCAGGGTCTGGGTCCAGAGCCAGCTGGAACACCACTGATGAGTGCTTGCCCATGGGTGGTGCCACTCTCACCCCATGCTGAAATGCCACAGCCACAGCTATTCTTCCCTGCAGCCCCAAATCCATGCCTTTGTCCAATCAAGCCTTCCTGTCCTGTGTCCTGCCTCCTCAGAGCCTCCAGTCACCATGGTGAGGGTCCCACGAGACCTGGGGGTCCCAGAGACGGGGGTTGCCAGCTTTGAGTGTGAGCTGTCTCGCCCCAATGCAGAGGTGAAATGGTTCAAGGTGAGGGCTCACCCTTGCCCCCTCCACCAGCACCTGGCCATGTACTCCTCCTTGTTTTGTCCCCAGGCTGCTGCCCTCCTTGCCATGGCTGCAGGCAGAGCAGAGGGGCCAAAGCAGTGGGGTGCTGCCTGTTTGCTTCTGTGCAGGACGGGCAGGAGCTGCGGCCAGGGCCCAACTGCCGCATCTACTCGGCGGGACGGCGCCGCATCCTGCAGCTGAGCCGCTGCGAGCTGAGCGACGCCGGCAGCTACACCTGCGATGCCGGCGACTGCCAGGCCTCCGCCATGCTGCACGTACAGGGTACGGTCACCCAGCTCCCAGCAGGGTGTACACCCCCAAACCCTGCCCTGCCTGCTCCCCCCATCCTTGGCTGCCCTGGCACCCTGTCCATTACTTGCAGAGCGCCAGGTCCACATTGTGCAGGAGCTACAGGATGTCCAGGTCCGGGAAGGTGACAATGCAATCTTCACCTGCGAGGTGTCACACGGGGATGTGAAGGGCGAGTGGTTTCGGGACGGGGAGAAGATCAAGGTCTCCAGCACAGTGAAGATACGGCAAGAAGGTGGGGATGCAGGTGGCTCCACACCCGGCTTGGGGCTGGGATAGGGCAAATTCAAGCAAGGGGAGTTTGTGCAGACAAAGGGGGGGACCCTGCCCCACTCCTTCCTATGGGTGTGCATTGCTGTCGCCTTGAGCCAGCCTCTCCTTCCCCAGGCACCCGGCATTTCCTGCTGTTCTGTGGTGTGCGCCCTGAGGACCAGGGACTCATCCGCTTCACAGCCAGGACAGTCACCTCGGAGGCCAGTCTGCAGGTGGAAGGTACCAGTGCAGGCTGCAAGGTCTGGCTGGCCTCCAGCACCAGGGCTGGGGTGTACCAGGTCAGCGTGTGGTATGCCCATGGAAGCCTGCTCACCCCCTGGTGCTGACACCCTGCCCCCACCTCCAGCACTGCCAATCCGGATTGTGAAGCCACTGCGGGACAAGACGGTGCTGGCGAGACACAAAGCGACGCTGGAGTGCACCGTGTCCCACGCCCGGGGCCGTGTGCGCTGGCTCCGTGGGGACACCGAGATCTTTGCTGGTGACAAGTATGAGATCTGCAACCTGGACTGTTACCGCACACTCATCATTCACCGCGTGGGCCCCGAGGACGAGGACTCATACACCTGCGACGCCTTCGACGACCGCTCCACTGCCCGGCTCCTTGTGGAGGGTGAGTGGGCACCTAAGGGACACCCACTGACAGCTGCCAGTGCTGCTGTGCCTTACAGTAAAGGGACACCAGAACCCGTGTCCCTGTTCCCCATTGCTTGCGAGAGTCTGAGTGCTGGGCTAGAGGCAGCAGGTTGATACAGGGCCAGGGTTCTGATCCTCCTTGTCTGGCATACAACTTTTGGGTGGCACAGCTGCTCTGGCAATGCCCCAGCTCACTCTGACTCCCATTGTTCCCACAGGGAGCTAGAAGCCAGGATGCAGTTCTCAGGGCCTGTACGCAGACTGACAGATGCCACTGCTGAGAGATGGGGTCATGCTCCCCCTGGCATACACAGACACATGGACACCATCCCCGGCCTGCTTCAGCCTCAGGGCTCTGCATTAAACAGCCTTTTTTTCTGACATGGCTTCTTCCACACCAGCAAGCTGGGGTCTCATTAAGAGAAAAGGTGGTGGCACCACTCTACATCCTGCTCAGCACCCCTGGAAGCCCAGCCCTCTGAGCCCCCCTCACCCCTGCCCCCCCCCCCCCCACAGTCCTTGGCTTTGCACGCCAGACTCCGAAAGGCTCTTTACTGCGTGGCCGAGGCCTCAACAGCGTTTGGCACATTTACAAAAGAGACTGAAAAGGGGGATGGCAGCACAATGCTGCGGGAAGGGGGTGCCTGGCAGAAACATGCAGTTCCTGGGGCAGCGGGGCCAGCTGGGCTGGGCTGGGCTGGAGGGGCTCCCAAAGCCAAGGGCTCCCCGGTCCAGTCTCACCACCATCCTGCCTGCCTGGCCATGGGGAAATCCTGGCTCACTCCGTAATAAGTTAATACAAATCACAGCAAGAGAAATATATACAAGGCGTGAGCCTCTGCCCGCAGCAGTGCTCTGGGCAGGGGCTCCTGCCCTGCCCTGCCCCAGGGTCCCCCGGCCACTATAAAAATCCAGTCGCCAGCAAAACAGCGACGGTCTCTGATGCTGCAGGGGTCCCCGCATCCCTGAGGCAGCCCAGCCTTTGCCCAAAGGCTGGAGCCAATGTCCTGTCTCCCATCAAAACATTTTGTGGGGGATGCACCCTGCCAGCGCAGCTCCCGCTGGGCAGGCACCAATTGCCAGCATCACCTTGGGAACCACCTGGCCGTGGCAGTCTCTGCCCCAGGACCACCCCGGTCCAGCTTGGGAAAAAGGAGTGGCAAGCCGCTCTGGGGTGTAGGGAGGGTGGCTAGGGCAGGAGGATCTTCTGAGGAGGCAGGTTTTGGGAAGCACTGCCTGGGAGCTGCTCTTGGGGACAGGGTGGGACAGGGCTCACATGCTCAAGGGATTCCCTGCTGGGAAAAGGGCCATGGGACCTGCTCTTTGAGGAAGGGACATAGGGGACAGGCACTTGGGGAGTTGCTGGGGGTGCAATGGGGTGGGGAGCTGCTCCTGGGAAGGGGAGGGACTCAAATATGGGGAAACGTTAAGATGCAGGATGAGCGTGCCCGGGCCATAGGGTAATGCACAGCAGTGGGGGCTCGGGGACCCACCACCCCAGCAGAGCCACTCGCACTGCACGTCCATGGGTTCTGGTCCTTGGGCTGAGTCCCTGCCAAAGGGCTTCCCCAGCACCTTTGGGCCCCACTGGCAGCTGGGGCTTCCCCAGACAAGTCCCATGTGTCTCCAAGAAGGGTTTC
Organism: Zonotrichia albicollis; assembly: GCF_047830755.1. NCBI lineage: Eukaryota > Metazoa > Chordata > Aves > Passeriformes > Passerellidae > Zonotrichia > Zonotrichia albicollis. The sequence goes on from NC_133828.1 coordinate 30,814,856, forward strand.
CATCTGCAGCCCCAAGCTGCATGTGGCCACTGGGGCCCGAGGACAAAGCCCTGCCTGTCTCAGGGGTTCTGCCAGAGCAGGCTGGGGTGCTGGTGTTGCTCGAGGTCACTGGGTTGGCTTATACCCTCACAGCAGGGCCAGAGCCCGAGGTGAGGGGCACGGTGGAGCTGCAGTCATAGTCCAGGTCCACCACGGCATGGGAGCTGGCAATGAGGCTGTTCAGCGACGGTCCTGTCTGCCGTTCTCGGAAACTCTGGATGTAGCTCTGTGAGAGAGGAACAGAAAGTGAGGGGGGCTCTGCTCCTGAACCACTCCACCCCATCCTAAATGCTGCTGCAGCCCCTCCCTGCCCCCCCCTCAAAAACAGCCCAGTGAAATTCCCAGCACTCAGGCCCTCCACTAGCTGGCCACAGCAGGGAGCACAGTCTTATCCCTCCCCTGGGCATTTTGCACCTTGCCTACTGATTATTTCTGCTATGCCAACAGTGCTCTTGGCCAGCAGTTTCCATTTGCTTGCAAAGGCTGAAGTGCTCCATGGTAGGAATGGCCCATTCCAACCTGAGTTGCTCAGTCCCTGGGACACCCCAATCTCATCCCTCGAGAAGCTCAGATGTTAGCTGGGCACCTCTCCATGCCCCAGCCCCCAGTGTGGAGAAGGAATGAGTGTGAAGACTGGGGGAGATCTCTACCCTGGCTGCGGGACTCACGGGGGAGAGCACGTCCCCATCAAAGCGGCGCACAGGGTTGGGCTTGCGGCGGTAAGCAGGCTCGGGGGGGTGGGCCTTGTGCTGGTGGGGTGGGGGGTGGTGGGGTCTCCGCTTCTTCTTCTTCTCCTTTCGGTCCTCCCGCTGCTTGATGCGCATCAGCTGCACGCGGCGCTGCTGCCGGCTGATGATCACTGTGGAGCAAAGCGGCCTATGAGCACTGGGGAGCACATCCAAACGATCCCCACAGCCAAACCAGCACCAACTTTGTGCAACCAGGTCTCCCTTGGGTGGTGTGCCATCACAGAGTCCTGAACCCCGTATCTGATCTTGTGAACTGCATGCTGGAAACATCCACCCCAGTCCCCAGGTTCCCAGTTCCTACACTCCCCCTGTGCCATGCCCATCTGCCACACTCCCCACACACCTTCTGTATGGGAGTAGCCCTCAGCAGTGACCTTCCACTGGACCAGGACACCCAGTGTGGTGAGGAGCGGCCAGATTCCCAGGATGACCCAGCTGTACCAGCACACGGGGCGAGCAGGGGCCACCTTGATGCGCTCATAGATGTACTGCACCAGGAGGAAGAGCTCAATGAAGTAGTCGACAGTGACGGTCATGATGGCGCTGCCGAAGACGGCGGTGGAGAGGGTGGTGAAGAAACGCTGCCACTGCAGTGTGAGGACAGCAAAGAGCATGCCCACACCCAAGAGCAGTGCGATGGGGATCCACACCGTTGGTGGGTGGTAGAATTGCTCCATCACCACCAGCGTGGCCACCGCCAGCAGCAGCCCCAGGAGCAGCCCCACCATGAAGAGGCCAACGCTGCGCACCAGCATGGTGACCAGCCCACACAAGACCCCAATGCCCAACCCAATGCCCACTGAGGCCTCCACGCTCAGCTGTGTGTCCAGCACCCGCTCCTTGTAGCACAGCATGAAGATGATGATAGAGCCGAACATGAGCCCCGTCAGGAACATGACAGCCTTGAAGCACCGGTAGCCTGTGGAGAGACCACCATAGTCAGGGAGGGGATGGAAAGCACCCCCCAGCTCCCCTCTGCCCTCCTCCCCACTTGCCCCACCAGCAGCTGAGCTGGCCTGGCTCACCGAAGAAGCAGTAGATGATGCCAAAAAGGCAGCACATGGCACACACCACAGAGGGCACCACCTGGTAGCGACGCTCAATTTCCTGCTGGCAGCTGTGCCCCCACTCATGGCCTGGCTCGTGCGGCAGCAGCTTGAACCGCAGCGTCTGCACAGTTGCAGTCATGGCTCTGGAGACTCCTGGGAGAGGCATCAGAATCTCCACTCCTGCCTCATAGCCCACCAGCAGAACTGTGTCCCGGCACCCGCCCCACCTGGTGGGAGAGAGCAAGGAGAATGGAGGAGCTGGTGGCACATGCCCGGCAGCCATCCCACCACTCACCCCTGGCTACCAGAAACCCTGCTCTGTCCCTCCACTGTGTGGGTAGGAACGGAGGGAATGGGGGAACAGCCTCATCAGTGGGGGTGCAGACAGTCACCCAACCTGTGGCTGAAGGGATGCGTGTCCCCAGAGAATCTGCCTGTGTCCCTGGAAGCTTCGTGTCACTTAATAATTTGTCTGTGACTTCAATTTCCTGCCCATGCCTCTCCGGCACCCTTTCCCTGTTCGATTACCAGGAGACTTCCACAACTTGGTATTTTCTGCCTGTGAAGTAATTATGCTCAGTAATTAAGTCACCCCTCAGTCTTCTATTTTTATAGGCTAAACAGATTGAGCTCTTTAAGCTTGTACTCCAAGGCATTTTCTCCAATCCTCTAATCATATTTCTGGCTATTTTTCATCTCTGCTCCAGCTCCCACTGTCCTTGTAAAAACAAATTGGGCCTTCATGCTAGATCCAGCCCTCCCATGCCAATCCATGGGGCTGGAAGGGCACCAGCTGTAGCTGGCACTGCCCCTTACCCAGGGCTCACCCGTAACACTGTGGCTATGCCGGGATGCTGAGCAAACAGTTACCGGGCCCCCTGCAGCGCCTACACAGATGGAGGGGTCATAATCCCCTGCAAAGACTGATCCAGCTTCAGTTTAAACCTAATTACAGCGTCCGTCTGCCTGCTCCCACCTGGAGCCAGTTCCATCACCCCTTCACTCCCCTAGTCCCTTTATAGGCTCAGTTGGTTTAGAATGGGTTTATTGTCACAAATTGTCCCCAGGCCAACATCACTCCTTTCAAATGCCAAGTTTATGCGGCCAGTTCAGGACAGCTCACAAAAACAGCGCTCTGGAAAGGAGCTGGGAAGAGGGCAAAGGCTGCAGGCATGGCTTCCTGTTGCCCAGCATCTTGCTGCTGCCCAGACGGGCTCCACTGGCATCTCATCCCTTGCAGACAACCTCCTTCCTCCCTTTGGCTGGGGAAGGCAACACCAGCCCCGGCAAATCCCCGTGGGGAAGCCGAGCAGAGCCTAATCCCAAGGAAGCAGGCGGGCAGGGAGTGGGCAGCCAAGCGCCGGGCCCCTTCTCGAGCCCGCGGGGGGACGCTAAGCAGGATTGGACTTTACCCGCAGAGCCCAGACGCGACGCTCGGGCCCTGCTGGGGATGGGCGATGGTGTGAGGAGTGCGAGCAGGGCTCTGCCGGCCCGGGGCACCGGGGATGCGGCATGGCAGGGCTGGCGGGCCGATGCGGGGATGGCACGGGCCGGCACGGGCTGCGGGGCCGGGCTGCGGGCAGCGGTGCGGGCGGCTCGCGGCGCCCATTGGCGCGGGCACTGTTGCTAGGGGAGCCCAGCGCCTGCTCATTGGCGCCGGGACTTACCCACCTGCTGCCGCCCGCCCCGGGCCCCCGAACCCCCTCCCTTCCCCGCAGGCCACAGCGCGGCGGGGGCCGGGAGCAGCGCTCGGGGAACAGCCCCGCCGCGGCGCCCCCATCGCCGCCCCCCGGCCGGGCCCCGCAGCACCCGCCGGCCGCCGGGCCCCGGGCCGGGCGCGGCGTTGCCGAGCGACGGCCGCAAAGGCCGCCGGGGCGCGGGGCCGCTCCGCCCCTCTCTTTGTTCGGGGCGGGGGTCCCGGGGGCGCTACGGCGGGTTCCCCGCACGCCCATCCTGGGCTCCGCGCTCGCTCCGCCGGACGACGGAAGGATCGGGAACCCGGTGCCCCAGCCCTTCCCCCGAGGGGTCCGGGGCGTCACCCGCCGGCCGGATCCCCTCGTGCTGCCCCCCCTCTGCCGCTCCGTCCGCTCCCACCTGCGCTCCCGGCGCGGCAGCGGCGGCGGCCCCGCGGCGCCCGGCGCTCCCGGCGCTCCCGGCGCTCCCGGCCGCGGACCCCGCGCATGGTGGCGGCGCGGCCGCCGCGCGGTGCTGAGCGGACAGCTCCGCTGACGTCACCGCGCCGTCACCGCGCGCCGGCGGCGGGGCCTCGGTGGCCGGGGCGGGGCCTCTGCAGGGGGCGGGGCCTCGATGGGGTAAATTGGGGGTGCACTGGGGTGCCATGCCCTGTGCCGCGGCCGCAGCCCAAGGCTGTGTGTGCAGTGTGGCACAGCACTCCCCGGGCTGGGCCATGTGTGCCGTGCGCTTGGCGTGCAGCTGCTGCCAGAGCTGCAAGCTCCTCGTCACAATGTGCGGGGACAGAGCAGTACAGGGTGCCGGGGTGTGGATGTGCGAGCTGCAGGAAACTCTTGTGTCAGGTGGGACCTGACGGTGCAGTGTGCCAGGGCCATGGGGACTGGAGTGCCTGCGTTCAAGAGGGCCAAACGCACATGTCAGGGGCATCTAGAGCAGCTGCCCACCCGTCCCCCATGAGTGGATGGGAGATACGGCCATGGCAAGCAGGTGGGGGGACATGGTGCTCTGCAGAGGCAGAGCTCTCTGGAGCTGGCACCTCCAGGCTGTAGTGCTTAGGGACCCCCGGGAAATCCTGGCACACAGAAGACTGTTGGCAGCAGCTGCCGTTCCCTCTGGCAGCCCCTTCTTAGCCCCTGCCAGCACTGGGGAGACAAAGGCGGGAGCTGCAGCTGGCAGGGGGCTGAGAAGGGGCTGCTGGAGGAACGGCACTGCTGCCTTCCTGCTGCTTCCCTACAGAATCTTCCAAGGCTGCCAGGCATGGGGGCCCTGGGCTCAGTCTCTGCCAGGCAAGCCCTGGGGAGTGTGTGAGGGAAGCTGCCCTCAGCTTCCCATGCATGTTTCCTGAGCTGAGACTCTGGAAACTTCATTACTTTCTCTGATCTGCACCTCTATCTGAATATAAGTTCAGATCAACAGGGTCATTTCAGAATGAAACCTCTCATCCCTCACATGAAATGATCTGGGTTTGTGTAAGGTGGCTAAAGTTAAATATTCCAAACCATAAGAAAATCAAATACATCTATTTCTAATACATTTTGCTATGTACAGAAAACAGGATACTTTGGGGTTTTTTTATCATCACGGCTGTTTTTTCACCTCTGTTCATGGAAGATCTCTGTTCCTTTCTTAGCTCTGCACCTTTTTTTCCTTGTGGTATCTCCTCATCCCATCACATTCTCTCTGATTCTACTTTTTATATGTTCTTCATTAAACTGCCATCCACGTGACTGCTTTTGCCTATTGCTTGTCTTGGTCTATTCAAGAGTAAAAAAGCCTATGAAAAGCAGCCGGGCTTGGATGATGGTCTAGTATCTCACGGGGGAGGGATGCTGCCAACTGCTTTCCGATGAAAACAGGCTGCTTTGTTATAGAAAATGAAAGAGATCCTGGAGCTGAGTGGGCCCCCACATGCCCTCAGTGCCCTGCAGTGCTCTGTGGCTGCTGGTGCTCCCCGGGGCAAGTGGGCTGTGTTTCATGGGGAGGGTGGAATGGTCTGCCCGCCCAGAGTAAATCCAGAGGTGCTTGAGAGTCCCAACAGCTGCAAGGCTGTGGAAGTGAAGCCATGGGCTGGGAATGGGCGGAAAGGCCAGGTCCTTCTTCTTGCCCTTATTCAGCAATGCCTGGCACCAAGAAGCCATGTAGGGCTGCTTGCCTTGCAGCTTCTGGGTTGGATCATTCCTGGGCTGGAAGCTCCATTTGTGCAGCAAACTCTGCCCTGATACGGTTCTTTCAGCTCTGTCTGCCCCAGGGGCTCTTTGTGGTGGCCGGTGTGATGGTGCATCTATGCTGCAAGACAGCTCACAGTGGGATGGTGACCCGACCCCACCTGGAGGAGCTCCTTTCGCTCCGGTTTGAAACACATGATAAAGGCCCCTGCTGCTGGGATATCCTGGTGTCTGCCTGCCCTCCGACTGCCCCGGATGGTTTGGTTCTGTGCATCCCAAGGACTTCCAGCCGCCGTTTCTTTGCTGCTACGCCTGCTCCCCAGGCAGCCGGCGTGCCCACCTGCCTCCTGCAGCCCGCACTGTGCTGCTCTGACCTCAAACACTCAGCCCCCGCTAGTCGCCCCGACGACTCAGCCGCCAGCCACACCGAGGGGACGACCCTCGGGCAGCGGTTTGGGGAACGTGGCGGTTCAAGCTCACCATGAATTCACCAGCGCCGTGATTTGGGCCGTCCCGGGGAGGGGACACACGACCCTGCGGAGGCTCTCGTGTCCCAGGCACAAAAGGCCGGGGAAATGCTCCCTGAAGCCCTCTCAGGTGCCGGTCCCCGGTGGATGCGCTTTCCGCTCTGTGAGCCGGCAGCCGGGGCCTGAGGCGCTGCCCTGCTGGTCCGCAGCACCGGGGGCACTCCCGGCGGCCCAGCCGGCGGGGCGCGGGGTGCGGGATGCGGGGCGCGGGATGCGGGGTGCGGGGCACGGAGTGCGGGGCACTGAGCAGTCCCGCGGGGTGCGGGATACGGGGTGCGGGATGCGGGGCACGGAGCAGCCCCGCGCGCCGTCCCCGGCCCGGCCGCTGCCCCGCGGTCTCCCGGCAACCTGACCCGGCCCCCACGCTTGCCCCCTCCCCCGATTGGCCGCCCCGCCCCGTGACACGTCGGTCGCAGCGCGGGCCATTGGTCGGGGCGGGTGACGCGCAGCAGGGCGGGGCCCGCGGGTGACACGTCGGACGGCGGCGCCGCCAGCGGCAGCGGCAGCCGGCCCCGGTCGCGGTCCCGTCCCGGCCATGCGGCTGTCGCTGGTGTTGTCGGTGCTGCGGCCCGCCGGGCCCGTCGCCATCGGCGTCTCGCTAGGCTTCACCCTCAGCCTGCTCAGCGTCACTTGGGTGGAGGAGCCCTGCGGGCCGCCGCCGCGCCCCGCCACCCGCCCGCACCCCGACGGCGGCCCCGCGCCGCCCCCCGGCCCCGCCAACGGCAACGCGGCGCGCAGGCCCAACGCCGTGCCCGCCGCGCTGGGCGCTGACAGCTGGGAGCCCCGCGTCGTGCCCTACCGACCGCCCAGCCCCGGCAGGGCCGCCAAGAAGGCCGTGAGGTGCGGGGGGGCCGGGCCGGGCCGGGCTGGGGACTTGGGCCGCCGCTCACCGGGGTTTATCTGGGGGTAGCTGCGGGCGAGCTTCCGCTCCCTGCCTTGGCGGGGCTGGGAGGTTTCAAAGGGGGCTTTACAGAAGGCTTAGCGGTGGGCTGTGCCCTCCTTTCAGCCACCGAGACGGATTTTTCTCACTGAGAGTGCCTTTCCCAGCTGCTTCCTTTCCTCCCCTGTGCCCGACTTCACGTTAACCCCGGCCCGCAGCGAAGAGCCTCCCGCCCATGCTGGTGCCCGCTGTGCGAAGGTTGCCCGCTGCAGCACGTGCTGCCGGGCACCCTGCGATGGTCCCCTCCTGTCTGAGCAGGAACCCCTGCCGTGGTGGCACGTCCCCAGCCAGTGCTGCAAACGCCAGCCCGCTCCGGAGTCGGCTGCAGCCCCATCCCAGCGTCCCCTGGATGACAGGGAGCAGGCAGTGAAAGGGCCTCCTTGTCCTGGCGAGGTGGTGGGCGGATGAAGGGGGCTGAATGGGGCCACTGTGTACCAGGCGGCGGTGGGGGGAACGTGCTGGGGGGGGTCGCTTCCTGCTACTGCGCCAGACTGGGAGAATTAAACCTGAAAGTCATTGTGAGTGCGGCAGCTGGGGGCCGTGCTGGGGAGGGGGACACAACCGGCCCCCTTGCTGGCTTCAGCAACCTGTGTGGGGCCTGGCTTCCCCCGGGAGGGCAGCACAGGCTCTCCTGCCTGCCTGCTTTAGAGTAGTATGACTGGCATGGATGGCAGGAAGGTGCTTCCCAGTTCAGACCTTTCTGGGGCTAGCCTCATGGTTGGGGTGTCTGGTGGGTCATGTCCCTGCTACAGCTGGGTTGTGCAGCCCTGTTTCCTGCTTTGAATTGTGATCAGCCTTTTGAGAGCATCTGTTTTGAGCTGGACTGGCCAGCTTATGGGAAAGTAGGGTCCCCTTTGATGTCATGTTGATGGGGGACCTCAGCAAAGTGCTCTACAGTGCCTCTGAGGCAGGTGTAGTGGCAGCTGGTGACACTGGGTGATGTCTTTTGTTTGTGTCTGAAGCCTGGGAGCAGTTCCTGCAGAGGAACTGAGGTCGGTGCCATTGGTTACAGCAGGGAGGTGCAGGCTGGGGTGGGTGGCAGTGCCCTAGGGGCCATACATTGTCTTCTTCTTGCAGGACCCGGTACATTAGCACCGAGCTGGGGATGCGGCAGCGGCTCTTCGTGGGCGTGCTGACCTCCAAGAGCACGCTGAACACGCTGGGGGTGGCTGTCAACCGCACGCTGGCCCACCGCCTGGAGCGCCTGGTGTACTTCACCGGCATGCGGGGCCGCAAGGTGCCCCATGGCATGACGGTGGTGACACACAGCGACGAGCGGCCCATCTGGAACATGTACCAGACCGTCAGGTACCTTCTGGATCACTACGTGAACGATTTCGACTGGTTCTTCCTGGTGCAGGACGATACCTACACGGAGGCGCACCGCATCAGCCGCCTGGTTGCCCACCTCAGCATTGACACCCACCTCTACCTGGGCCGTCCTGAGGAGTTCATCGGCGGGGACACTGAGGGACGTTATTGCTATGGAGGGTTTGGCTACTTGCTGTCCCGCAGCCTCCTCCTGCTCCTGCAGCAGCACCTGGAGAGCTGCCGCAATGACATCCTCAGTGCCCGGCCTGATGAGTGGCTGGGCCGCTGCATCATTGACTACACAGGTGTCAACTGTGTTGAGGAACACGAGGTAGGTCCTGAAGCAGAGATGTCTGGATCCATTCCCAGTGTTCTCCCTCCTCCCTGTGGGCTCTCTCAACCCTGGGAGGACTAGCTGTTGCACCCTGACATCCTTTGAGCTTGCTCTGCTGGCATCTGGTGGTGTGGGAGTACAGGTTGGGGCTGGCTGTGACCTATCTTTCCTGGCTGGCACAGGGTCTGCATTACCACTATTTTGAGCTGGGGAAGAACGCAGACCCTGAACGGGAGACTGACCTCCGCTTCCAGAGCGCCTTCACTGTCCACCCTGTGCTGGATCCCCTCCACATGTACCGGCTGCACAAGTACTTTGCACAGGTGGAGCTCGAGAGAACCTACCAGGAGATCCAGCAGCTCCAGGTGAGACCTGGCTTGGCTGGGAGGGTCTTGGTTCTGTTTGTCATCCCTGTGGGCTTTCTGGTTTCTCTGATCCTGCTGTTGGACAGGATCAGCTGAGCTCATGTGGCTACAGAGGCAGTGGTGCTGTCTGGAAAGCAGCTTTGGACCTAGATGGGTCCTGGAGGTGCAGTGGTGGTTCAGGGTGATGAAGACAGAAGGCTGCAGAGTCTGTCACAAAAGCGGGGTAGGGTCGGGGAGAAAACCTGAGGTGCTGGACATGAGTTCAGTTGACAGCAGAGTTGTTCTGGCACTGCTTTTTGAGCCAGCTCTGACTAATCTCTGCATATCAGAAATCAGTTTGAGTGCTGCCAGAGCTGGAAGACCTGCTTGTGCCTGCCTTGGCTCTCACTCATCCATCTCTTGTCTTGCAGATGGAGATCCAGAATGCCAGCAGCCTGTCTGCGGATGGGGACCACATCGCCACATGGCCCATTGGCATCCCGCCCCCATTCCAGCCCAAAACTCGCTTTGAGGTGCTGCGCTGGGACTACTTCACAGAGGAGCAGGTCTATGCCTGTGTGGATGGCTCCCCCAAGTGTGAGCTGCATGGTGCAGATTTGGCGGATGTAGCCGACGTGGTGGCCACGGCCATGGAGGAGCTGAACCGCAAGTACCAGCCGGTGCTCCACGTCCGCAAGCAGCAGCTGGTGAACGGCTACCGGCGCTTCGACCCCACACGTGGCATGGAGTACACGCTGGACCTTCAGGTGGAGGTGGTCACCCAGAAGGGACACAGCCGCTCCGTCACTAAGCGAGTGCACCTGGTGCGGCCCCTCAGCGAGGTGGAGATCATCCCCATGCCCTATGTGACAGAGGCCAGTCGCATCAATGTCATCCTGCCGCTGACGGCCCACGACCGGGATTACGCCGCCCGCTTTCTGGAGGCTTATGCAGCAGCCGCTTTTGAGAGCAGTGAGAATGCAGTGCTCACCTTCCTCTTCATCTATGACCCCTTTGAGGCCCAGCAGGTCACCCAGAATGACATCTTTGCCTCTGTGAAGTCCCAGATCACCGAGTATGAGCGCAAGTATGCAGAGGTAAAGATCCCCTGGATCAGTGTTAAGACAGATGCACCCTCCCAAATCAAGGTCATGGACATTATCTCCAAGAAGCATCCTGTGGACACACTTTTCTTTGTGGCTGGCGTGGGGACAGAGATCACCATTGACTTCCTTAACCGCTGCCGGATGAACACCATAAACAACTGGCAGGTTTTCTTCCCCATCCACTTCCAGGGCTACAACCCAGCCATTGCTTACCACAACCAGGTGCCACCCACCACACTGGACCTGCTGAGGGACATGGGGCGCTTTGACCGTGACGTCTTCCACGAAGCCTGCTTCTACAACGCTGACTACATGGCAGCACGCACCCGCATGGCAGGGGACGTGCAGGAGAATGAGGACATCCTGGAGACCCTGGACATCTATGACATGTTCATCAAGTACTCCAACCTCCATGTCTTCCGGGCTGTGGAGCCTGCCCTGCTGCAGCGCTACCGGCACCAGGCCTGCAACCCCCGGCTCAGCGAGGACATCTACCACCGCTGTGTGCAAAGCAGCCTGGAGGGCGTAGGCTCTCGCTCCCAGCTGGCCATGGTCCTTTTTGAGCAGGAGCAGGGGAACAGCACCTGAACCCTGGATGGTGGAGGGGCTGGCCCTGCCATGTTATGCCTGCCTGCCCGCTCCACTTCTTCTTCTGCCCTAATCTGTCTTCCTTCTGCAGTGGCTGCAGAGAGTGCTGGTGTCCAAGCTCGTGACCTGCCCCACTGGGGCTCCCCAGGCCGGGGTCTGCCAGCCCAGGGTGCCTGGGTCTTTCTCAAGCAGCCATGGCTGTGCAGACCCCGGGCAAGATGGGGTCAGAGTCACTGAGCTGCAAGCTGGAACACCTGGCTCCTCACTCAGAGCTGGTGGCTGCTGGCCCCATCTGTCTATCCTGGCCCTGCTGCTGAGCACTGGGGAGATGGGCTACTGTGTCTCTTGCTGTCCCCCCTTAACTGCGGGAATGTAGAGCCCAAAGTCCCCCTTCTGTAGGGCTGTGGCTGCCACAGGGCCTGGAGTGATCCCTCGTAGTTCTCCCAGTGTCCTAGGACGGGAATGTGCTCCTTGCTCCTTTGGAGCATTGGCCTGGTTGTACAGGGAGAATCATGTCCCTGTGCCTGCCACAAGCTTGGACAGTGGAATGGGGCACATCCCATCCCAAAAGAGCAATAAGGATGTTGGTTTTGGGGTTTTGCCACTTGGCAATGAGCTGGAGTGCTCCTGGCCGGTTGGGGTGTGAGGAACTTGGGCCCCTGAGGCCGGTGGGTGTAGGGGGTGCCAGAGGGGATCCTGCTGATTTCATGTACCGTGAGCTGCTCCCCATGGGAACCATGACCCAGGCCGCTTCGGCCTTCGCAGTATTGATAGGACGTCGGAGGTCACAGCCCTCAGACGAGAGCCTCCTGACAGAGGTGGGATCCCTCCCCACTGTGGGGCTGCCCTCAGAGTCGAGGGACATTGTGCCTGACACTGATGGGCATGGCAGAGGGTTGGGCTGTGCATCTCCTAAGGAGAAAGCGACTGAGGAGCCGCTCACTGCTCCTGGTTTGTATTTAATAGGGGGGAGAGGAGGGGGGATGGGGTGCATTTACACTAATAAAATGGAGAGATGTACTTGTGGGTCTGGCTGATTCTCTCATGAGGCAACTGTGGGTGTTGTGCTGGGGTCTTTGTGGTGGTAGGTGCTGGCTGCTTGTATAAGTTCTGTCTGGAGCTGGCTGGACAGATTCCTTATAGAGATGCCTCTTTCCCTGAGCACTTGCAACATCCTTTACCTGAGCAGGGAGATGCCTGCTTCTTAAGGAGGCTGTGGGAGCCCATTGCCTTATGGACGGACTGGCAGATGTGCCAAGCAGACACTTGGAAATACCTGCTTGAACCCCTGCAGCTTGCAGCAGGAGTCCTGCGCTTCCTCTGATGCTCAGTCTCTGGGGCTGTCCTGCTGGAGCTGCCTGTTGCCATCACTGGTGGTGTGGCAGGATGCTGAGCCCCTTGACATGGGAAGTCCAGTGCAGTATCCAGTGCCCTATCTTTCCTGTAAACTTGTGGTCCTACTGACCAGTCCTCCTCAGCCCTGTCTGTGGGTGGAAAAGCACCAGTAAAGAGCTGGTGGAGCTGTGTGTCCTCCCGCATCTGCTATCTCTGTAACAGCCTTCGTGGTCTGTATGTGAGTCATGGGGGACTCCTGGCCCATGTCAGAGCAGACTGAGCTGGCTGCTCAAGTGAGGTGAACTCTGCCCTCCAGGATCTGGGATCAGCTCTCAAGAAAGCTCCCAGGCTAGAAACTTGCTCTGAGCACTGCGTTGGATCACTGGTGCTGGATCTGCTCTCTCTGTATTGTTCTTGCTCTTTTTTTAGCTGTTTTACATCTCAGGGCTTCTCAGCACTTGTGTTTTTCAGTTCTTAGTTGGGTAGAGCACTGTAGTGCTGTCCTGGACTGTTTCATCACCTAACACTCCTATTTGCATTATGAGGTGTGGGGACTGTGTCCCCTGCCTGTGCTTCCTGCTCCAGGCATGACTTTCATAACTCCATGTGCCCTTCCCACCAGCCCTTTACTCATCATGTTTTACTGCTCCATGAAACACATGTATCAGAGACACCTTCAAGAAAATCAACTGAACCTACTCACTATTACTTATCAAAGCTGCTAGTGCTCAGCAAAACTCATGGAGGCCCCTGGACTGTGTGGTATGCCTTTTCCAAGGATACCTCATTCATCTCTTCCTGCTCCAGTCTCTGTATCCATGGTGTAGGAGTGTATATGTTTAAATATAATTTTATTATATTTCAGACAGGAACTGTTAGCTTGTTCTGAGGATTTCTATTTTTGATCTTCCCTGAGCAGATCCTTAATTCCCTTCAAGTGGAAATCTGGGGCAGAGGGAGTGAGGCAGATGCAGGTGTGTTACAGATAGATTTATCCTTTGAAAAGTGGACCAAGTAATAAGATGTGATTAGGCATTAGAAGAGTATCCAAATGGTAATAAAGCAGCTTCAAATCAAGTTGGCTGTAAAAAGAAACCCAGAATTGTCATTTAATTATCATGAGACTGTCAAGATAAAGTTGCTGTTGCCTCACTGCTGTTCACCCAGACCGAGTTAGAGGTATTTGCATACCTAATGCTTTGCACTGTCAATACCAGCAGAGGCTCCCTGCTCTGGCATATGTATGAGCAAATGACTGCTTGTGGCACTCCCAGCACAGTTACTGCTCCCTTTCCAAAGGAGCTTGCAGGGTTTGAAGCTGTTTTACTGTTTGCCAGGCTATCTGCAGCATCATAACATGTTGAAACCCCAAAGAAGGATGTGCAAAACTTTGGGAAGGGGGTTGGTGACGCAGGCAAGGTGAGCGCTGGCTGTGAAGTGAGCGCTGGCTGTGCTCACTGGGACATGGCAGAGACCTGTGGCAACAGGGGCAGGGGCACAGGTGCACTGCCCCTCTCCTGCCCTCATAGGGCTAGCGGGTGCAGGCAGGGTGCCAGACTGGGACAGTGACACCTTTGAAAGAGGAAGAAGGAACAGCTGATGTGGGCAGATGAGAAAACAGAGACATTCTGTGATCCCTCTTCAGGCTTGACCTGTGCTTTCATGCAATGGGTGGATTTTTGCACTTATCCAGTTGCAGAGGTAGGGCAGTGAAAGGTCAATTTTACAAACGAGGCAGGAGAAAACTTGTCTCCTGCATTGCAGACTTCTGCTTCCCTTGCAGAAATGTTCTAAGTGTTACTGGCTCACCACAGCAATCAACAGAGACAGAGCAATGTTCTCTTGGGAACGTTTTCAGAAGAGAGAGTGAAGAGGTGGTTCAGAGCACTCTGAAGCACAAGGGCATGTCTGAATACACTGGGCCTGGATGGGCACCTGACTTCCCTCCTGCCTCCTCTCATTTTTGCACTGTGGCAAGGAAAGAGACTCAAACTGGGGAAAACCCAAGCTACTGCTATTCTCCCCTCCCTGTGGTTTGTTTTCCTGTGTATGCAAACACAGCAGTGAGCCTGTGAGCAGGGAAGGCAAAACCTACTTCTCTAGCCTTGCTTGGGTCACTTCAGGCTGTGCTCAGCTCTGTGGCAAAGCTACTTCAGGCCCAGCAATATTAATCAGTTTGATGGCTGACCTTTGGGAGGATATGGGAATTGGGAGGATTGGGAATTGCAGCCGTGCCATGAAAGGGCTGGAGGGCAAGGGGAAATACAATGCCCTTTCTTCCTTGTGCTTTCTTTGGGAAGGGGCCAGGGGTGCCCGTCATACAGGAGCAGCTCTACCGACCATGGGCCAGGACCCAATTCCAGCAAACATTTCCTCCTGTCTCTAAGTGAAGGCAGAAGAACCTGATCTGCTTGAGGAGAAGCGGACAGGGAGGCACCAAGCTGTGCCTGCATCCAGTGCCTTGGATGTCCAACCTACTGCTAAGGCCCTATGAAGGGTGTGAGGGGCTTTGGTTAGGGGGTTTTCTGGCCAAGCTCAGGGAAATCAGAGCATTTCAATGAAGAGAGAAAGCTGTAGGTGCAGGCACAGCTGCTGTTGGTGTGTGTCTGCCTGCAGGGGTTTCCTTCCACGGGGTGTTGGCATATCTGGCTATGCCCAGGGATGTCCCCTCTGGGGCCACACCACCCCAGCATTGGCAGAATGCAAGACCCTGAAGCTCTGGCACTGGGGGAAGAGGCAGCTTGCTTGGACTTTTTTTTTAAATTGCCTCCTTAGTTTTTCCAGCCTCCTTGCCCACTGTCAGGAGCTGAGTGCTGGAAAGTGGATGCTGTGTGTCCCTTACCTGGCCCAACTGACTGGCACCACCAGTCCATTTTTCCAGCAAAGGGGTCATGAGCAAATGATCAAAGAGCAAAGCAGTGAGCCTTGCACGTCATACAGACATGCTGAGAGTCACTCCTTTCTCCAGGTGCTGCCTGTCACCATCAGCATCTCCATGCTTGGGGAGGAGGTGACAGCAGTGAGGCCACATGTCCCATTGCATTTCAGGGCTTACTTTCAAACCCTCAAACCCTCTGCTCCCAGGCTGGATGGTTTTTCTTTCATTGAAATGCAGCTTTTCTATGAGAACAGCTGTAATTACTGTTTGTGGCAGTGGAGGCATGTTGGAAAGTGCCCAGAGGAGATGCCTGCCCCATAGACAGAGGAGATCCTTGCTGCCTGCTCCATCCTGGTGCCTACTCCCTACTGCCACTCCCGCTGTGTCTTCTGGGGTTGTCACCTCTACGGTGACAGAAGCTGTTGCCAGTACAGCCGGTCCTGCTGTGATCAGGTACTTGGCATTTGTCCAGAGCACTGTGCTCATTAAAATTAAGGGCCTGTTTCACTGTAGTGCATCTCCTAATTATGCCCCAGCTATTTCATGTGGTTCATTACAGGTGTTTCAAGCAGTGCTGTGCTGGGTGAGCCCCAGGTGGCAGCATCTCCATCTCTGGGCAGGACTAAGCCTCTGCTGGCCCTTGAACAGGCACAGCATGGGAGGGGGCACCCAGGAGCCAAAGCATTGGGGTTTGTGGTTGACCCTGGGGTGCTAAACCTGGATTGTCCCACTGGCCCTCCTCAGCCCAGTGCCATCTGTGCTGGGACATGAGGCATATCACAGGCGGGAGGTGGTGCTGGGTTCATGTCATCTGCCTGTCCTGTTTGGAGAAGTGGAAGTGACAGGAGCTGTCACTTCCAGATAGCACCTGGAAGTTGTCAAATTAAAGAATAAAGGTGCTGAGAGCAACAGAGAAAAATACATGTCAAATCTTCGTTAGGTTATCACTACAGGGCTCCTGGGAATGGTCCTGAGGCTGCTTTGTTGGCATAGAAGCCGGGATGGGCCATGCATGAAGCTCAGCCTTTCTTTCTGCCATGCTTCACTCCTGTGCATAGTGCTGGAGGAGCTGGAGGACATCGTGAGGAAGGACCTTGTGGGCCCACCACACAATCCTGCTCTCCTTACTCAGCTCCTGTGACACGTCTTCACTGTAGAGCAGGAAGAACCATGAGGCTCCCAGTTACTGTCTTGGTGCAGGTGAATTGATGGGGCATTGAAGAGGGGCAGATGGGTCAGAATCTGGTGGCAGGGACAGTCTCATCTCATAACAAGATGTGGAACATGTAGCTATTTCCCTGCTTTTCCCTTTAGTACCCAAGCTCAATGCTCTTCTCACAGGGCATGGTGTGATCTGTGGGATGTGGCCCTGTGTCGCAGCTGCACCCATTTAACTTGGGCTTTTTCAGCCCTCGCTGCTTTAGAAGGAAACCTGTGGTGCCTGGTGCTGGCAGCCTTCTCCAAGAGGTCAGCTTCTGTTTTCTCCTGTGCTTCAGGGTAGCTGGGGCAGATGGATAAAGTTTTGGAGAAGGCAGGAACAGGAAAAACATTTCTGCCAGGGGAACCCTCAGCAGGGCCCCCTTCCCCTCCACCCATCCTCTGTCTCCCCTGTTTCAGTTCCACCCTGCACCCCTCATACATGAGCACAAGGCTGTGAAGTGTTCCCTGGGTCCCACCATCACCACGTCCTCTAGGGTGGTGTCTCTCCCATCTCTCTGCCCCATCAGCCCTCACAGGCATCTCTGGACCTACTTGTGCCTCTTTATTAGGGAGTATTTGTACATTTATAAAACAGTGACGCACATCTCTCACGTTCACCAGCACGAGGGCGGTTTGTGCTGGCCTTCCCACCATGGTGTCCGTGCCCACCCCGCTCAGGGCCTGCTGCTCCCACTGGCAAGAAGGGGACACATCCTGCACCCCCCTTGTCGCAGGAGACCTTGGTGTAAGGCTGGCTGGCATGGCCGTGGCACATTCCTGGGATAACATGTGGCACCCCTGCGGGAACCCTCCTGCTTGCAGGTTTGTGTATGGGAACCCCATGGGGAGCTGGCACAGGGTGCTCTGGAGGGCTCCCTGGGGAGCACCAGTGTGGCTGGCCTGCTGGGAGGCTCGCTGTGTATCCCCACACAGGGGAACGTGGAACACCACGCAGCTGGGTGCTTGCACCCACAGGAACATGCTTACTGTGGGTGCATACTTCAGGGGAGCTGTTGGACCATGCAGACCCAGAGCCAGGGCTGCTGTGCCCTGGTCCCTGCCCTGCGCCTCCCATCTGTGGGGCCTTGAGGGCTGCAGGGATGATGGCTCCTCCTGCGTCTATGGCTTTGGGCACGGCTCAACACGGCCGTGATCCACCTGTGGGCACCAGGGATGGGGAGCAACCCAGCAGGGCCAGAGGCTGCCTGGCTCAGCCCCAGCCTTCCCCAGAGGTCCCAAATTCCTGCCCTGGGGTCCCCCTCTGCCAAGTGTGTGTATTGAGGGGGGCTTTGCCAGCTCGCCCCCCCTCCTGAGATATTTTGGGGCAGTTTGCCCTGCGCTGGTGTCTGCTGCTACAGTGGAGGGGGTGGAGGCAATGTACAACAGGACAGGGGAAGCGCTGCGGGTCCTGCCGTGCATCCTGCCGTGCGTCCTGCCATCTCAGGGCAGGCAGGAGGGCTGTGGGCGGCAGTTTGGGCCAAGGCTCCGGCCAGTGGGCTGGACTGTGGCTGTCTGGACAGGGCTGGGCACGGAGCACCCTCCTAACCATGTGCAGTCTGGGGGAGGCACAGAGGGTGCTCAGCACCTGGGGCCGGGAGCATGGCAAGGGGTACGTGCACGGTGCAAAAGAGCAGCGACAGGCAGGGGAGGGAGGGCAGGACCCGCCACGCTGCCTGGGCTGTGCCAGGCAGCTACACCAAGGCATGAGCCACTCTTGGCAATAGCTGGGCAAGGAGAGGATGGGTTCACAACAGATTGGGCCAGGAGACCGGGGAGGCAGTAGGTTTGCAGTGCTGAAATGACTGGGGATTATTGGGGGCCAACACTGGAGTGGCAGGGGGAGTCACAGTGCAGGGGTCTGGCTGGGAACAGTGATGGAGGGGCTGCAGCCCTGAGAAACTGCATGAGGTTGGGCAAGGGTGGGCAGATGTTTAGGGGAGTGTCACAGTGGTGATGGTGGTGCCAGGGGTCAGGGTGGTGCCATGCAGGTGTGGCTGCAGTTGGGGTGTCCCTGGGCTGGCCACGGGGGCCATGCTGCTCAGAGGGGTGCCCTGCAATGCTGCCCTGCCCTGCAGCAGGAAGGGAAGGAGGTGTTTCCCAGGCAGAGGGAAGCTGTTCCAGGCATGTCTTTCTCCTAGGGAAAACCATGCAGGGCAGAGAGCACCTCCCAGGAGGGGTCAGCAAGGGAGGGCTTGGAGGGGCTCACAGGAACCTCAGCTTCCCCCTTCATGCTCTGCAGCACCAGGGCCTCTCTGGCCCACACCTGCTGCTCCCCCAAATCCCCCTGGCAAGCCCATCGCCCTCCACGCTGTGTGCTTGAAACTGGGCTGAGCCCACGTGCTAGGGGCAAGCAGAGGGGACAGGCAAAAGGGCCAGGGGGCTGCTCCAGTGCTGGGGCTGAGGCAGCTCCAGTGGCATCACTGGGGGCGAACGGTGTGGCTGGTCCTGGCAATGGGGTGGGGGAGGCAGGGGCCTGTGCCCACCGCACCCAGTGCCACGGTCCCTCTCCATAACGCTGGGGAGGGGGGTGACAGGCGGCTGCCCCCCAAACCCAATCTTGCCTAGCAGGCGAAGTCCTCGAAGACTCCCTGGTGAGGGTAGTGGTGGCGGTGGTGGTGGTTGGGCAGGATGCCCGCGTTGTAGGCGCCCTCCACGTGCCGACCCAGTGTCTCACAGGGGCTCTGTGGGGAAGGCAGGCAGTAGGGTAGGCACAGATTCCATGCATCCTGCCACCTCCCTAGTCCTCCCACCCATCACAGCCTGTCCGCAGGAGATCCCCAGGGGACACCCAGCTCCCTGCCCCCTGGGACTGCTCTGACTCTGCAGCCTGAAGGCACCAAATGCAGAGCCACCCTCGATCTTGGGATGATGTCCCCTCCCTGTGGACTGGGGACAGACACATGGCCAGGCTCTGACCTCGCAGCCTCCAGACAGCCCAACCCTGCAGGGGTACCTGGTCTTTCATCTCCTCCAATCCCAGTGTGGCGATGCTGCCCGAGGGCTTCTTCAGAGGTGGCTTGGAGCGGCGCAGGACCCGGCTCACCTTATCTCGGATCACCTGGGTGCAGATGGGGGGGTCAGACCTAGACCTGCACACAGGTAGCACCCTGTGTATGCACACCCGAGTCTGCTGCCTGCTCCCCTCTCACCCAGGGATAGTGGGACAGTACCTTGGCCCACCACCCTCCCTGTCCTCGGGTCACTGAGGAATGCGGGGGGACCCATTCTCCTCCCACTGCCTTCCTCCAGGTGTTCCCTAATTTGGGGGCTGCTACAGCCCTCTGGGGTGGCCACATATTTTACACCCTCCCCAGGAAGCGTGTCTCTGTAACCACTGCTGAGACACATCCCTGAAAGCTAACACACCTCGTAGATGTAGTCCAGGATCTCCAAGATGGTGAGAATGCTGGCACCGATGAACAGGCCCATCTGCCCCCCGATGTCCCCTGGGGAGGAGGAGGGGAAGATGGTCACCAGGAGATGCTGTGCAGCCCACTGGAAGCCTGGGGTGGGCCAGCATGGCAGTGGGCAGTGCCAAGGCTGCCTGATGGTGGGGCACAGAGCAGTCATGGGGGCAGGGTCAGCAGGCCCAAGGGTGTGGGGGACATGCAGGATAGGGGACAGTCAGCAGTGCTCCACCCTTCAGCCAGCCTGTGTCTGGCTGCTGCTCTGTGTGATCCCTTCCCCTCCAGACCCTCATCTTCCCAGGGCTGGGACCTAGAGCTGCGCGCCTTAGGGCCCCAGAGGAAGGTGAGGGGAGTCACCAAGAAGCCCAGCAAGGTCATAGGCTTTCTTCTGCTCAATGGCTTCGTAGTTGAGCGCCTCAAAGAAGATGTCCAGCACCAGGAAGTTCTCCCTGTGGGGACACCATTGTGCTGAGCAAAAAGGGTTGATCTGGACCCTTCTTCATCACTCCCCACAAACCTCCCATGTCCCCCAGCCCTCCAGCTCTCAGGTTCTCCCAGATGCTTCCATGGCCCTTATGAATATTTGGGCTGGTGCAGTGGGGACATGGATGGGGCATGTCCCAGGCCAGGAGAGACAGTGGGGTGGGCAGGTGCTGGCAGGAGGGCTGGGAAGATTGGACAAGTTGGGAAGAAGCTCTAGTGAAAACACCCATGCACAGAGGATGCTGCAGCAACCAAGTATGCCAGGACCCTCTCTCTGCATGCTGCCAGGAGTGGAGTGGAAGTTCCCCAGGTCCCCAGCCCCCTGCCCATGCCCTGGAATACCCCAGTGCTGGCAACTCACCGAATGTAGGTCTCGTTCTTGTTGTACTTGCGGGCGAGGTAGCGCGCTGAGCCCTTGTTGGGGATGCGGACCATGGAGATCTCCTTGCCATAGCGTGTCAGGTTGCACGGTGTGGGGCAGCTGCAGCGCTCCTGGCTGTCCTCCACTGCTGCATCTGGGGGCAGACACCCATTGGCACAGGCACAATCTCCAGCCCCCTCCCTGGGGCACTCAGACAGCCCCTAGGTGCCCACCCATTGTCAAACCTACCCAGCGTGTGGTCAGCACACTCGATGTACACATTAGGGGAGCAGATGGACTCATTGCCTGTGGAGAAGCAGGTGGTTGGGAGGGGGGGAGTCCAGCCAGATTCTGCCCCCTCACTCTTAACTCACTCCCTTGGAGGTAGTGCAGAGGGCAGGGTGCAGAGAGAATGGGAATGAGTGACCCTTGGGTGCAGGCTGGCTGGGGCAGATGTGGCCCAGGTACAAGGCAAACAGGGAAGGTGCTGACCTGTGGTGTAAGGAGGGTAGGACAGGGGCTGACCCACCATGTGGAGAGGATGGGGTGGTCCCTAAGAGGACGGAGAAGGGGCCAGGGGAATCCTTGGGTACAGAGTGTTGGGGCAGAGGTGATCTTTGGGTGCAGACTGCAGGGAGTTGGAGCAACCCCAGCAGGACTGCTGGGGCAGTGGGGTGCCCCTCACCATCATGCACACCCCTCACCTGGCATATGGACCATGCGGCAGTGGCAGCTCTGCACCACGGCCTCCTTCTCACACTGGAGGCGGCAGGCAGCAATGCTGTAGGTGTCATAGCCCGGCAGCAGCTGCTCCCCCTGCATGCTGGCCCGGCAGTTCCCCCACGGCTGTGGCAGGTAGGTGAGCTGTTGGGGTGAGAAGGGCATTGCTACAGGGCTGTGCTGGGCTGAGTGCCAGCAGGCACTACCCTGGGGCTGTGGGACATCCCGCCTTACCCGCTGCTCCTGGCAGGATACAAAGGTCTGGAAGCCAGGAGAGACACCAAAGCCCAGCTGATGGATATAGGGTGGCTCATCCTGGCTGTGGATCTGGACCCGGATGCCAGCTTCAAATGATGTCTCATCTATAGGAGTACAGAGGTGCTGCATGCCAGCACTGACCCAGCATCTGCACCCCTCTGATGCCCTGCTTCATCCATAGTCCCCTCACAGGGCTCTGCTTGCCCAGCAACTCTGCATCCTAGCACCCATCACCTGTGCCCTGCCTGAGCCACAGCCCCACTTACTGGTCTCTCTCCAGATGGGCAGGTACTCTTCCTGCTGGATGTCCAGCATGATCTCCAGCCCGTTGCCCATGCCACCCTGGCGGGTCACACGTGGATTCCTCCGATCCCCATTGAAGGTGTAGCACTTCCCATAGCGTGTGTAGACCTGGGGATGGAGAGAGCAGTGGTAAGGGAGCAGGCGGGGATCTGGTCGAGTATTCTGCAAGCAGGATGAGGTCCAGAAACTCCTTTTTGATTCCAAGGAGGTGATGGAAGGAAGGTACAGTCTTTCATGACCTTTGGAAAGGCTCATCTCAGCCTGACTCCCTACTGCACCACTCCTCCACCCTTGCTGGAGTGGGGGTGAAGCATCATTCCCAGTACCGATGGGGCAGCCCAGCTGTCCTGCACCTTCCAGGAGGGAACTCACGGGAGTGAAGTGCTGGGGGCCACAGCGCTCTCCCTGAAAGCGACACTCCACCAGCATGTCCTCGATCTGGTGGCCCAGGCGGTGAAAGAAGCTCTGCATGGTGCGCTCGGAGCGGCGGGGTGGCAGGAAGCGCGAGTAGTTGGCCAGACGCGTCAGCCAGGCACGCTGGTCCTCCCCCAGCACGGCCAGCATCTCGGGCACCAGCGAGTGGTTCTCCCGGGCCAGCCCCAGCCACTCTCCCACCGAGTAGAGGTCGGGCTTGGTGAGGTGCAGGAAGCGTGCCCGGTTGGGGTTGCAGAGGGTGACAGCCGGGAAGCGGAGCTGGGGTGCCCAGGCGAGGCGTGCGCGGGTGTGCACGGGCCGCGAGAGCAGGTGGTGCAGGCGGTCGGCGGCGCCGGTGGCCAGCAGCCCGGCGGAGGCCAGGAAGGCCAGGCTCCAGAGCAGGCGGCGCAGGCGGGACTGGGGCCGGGTACACATGTAGTGCAGCCCGGGGATCCGGGTGGCTCGTAGGATGCCGACAACGAGCTGGGGCACGCTGCTGTCCTGGGGTGGTGTCAGAACTTCCCCGTCCTGGCAGCAGGCAAGGGGCAGCGGCATGGCTGCATTCAGGGTGGCTCCTCTGGAAAGTGGGCTTCAGATTGCCCCTGAAGCTGTCCAGGGTCCCTGCTCCCCTCCAGGGATCTCTCCCTCCTGGGAGGCTTTTGCTCTGCACCTTCCTGGAGATGAACAAGGCGGGTGCCTTCCTGAGCTGCTTCGGTGATGGGTGAAGGGAGGGAGAGGAGGGGGTTGCTGCAAACACGCCTTTCCCCAACCTGCATTCGGGAATGGAAAATTCCTTCTCGAGCTGGTTCGGGACAGGGGTGTGTGTTGTCTTACCCCAGGCAAGCTGAACTGGCAGCCCCCAGTGTCCCAGCATGGTGGGCATCTCTGTCTGGATAGCAATGACCTGTCTCAGGCACACTGTGTGAACCCTGTGCCTAGGAATGTCATGCTTCAGCTCTTCCTCCTTGTCCCTTGCCATGCATTTCAGTGTCATCACAAAATATTGCCCGGACCTCAAGGGTCTCCAGTTGTATCTGGGGGCTGGGGACTCTGCCCCACAGAGGCAGGACAGTGACAGCACTGGGAGACCATCACCTGCTGCAAGTTCCCCTTGGGACCTTGTCTACCTTGTACCTTGGTCTCCCTGTCCCTGGAGCTGGGGTCTTCAGTGCATCTGGGCCAGGTGGGGCGGGAGAAGCGAGACTGTGGGTCAGGAGGAGCGGAACCACGGGGTGGGAGGCTGCACGACAACCCACCTGCGCCTGGCGGGTGCTTTGAAGTGACGGGAGGCTGTGATCAGAGCGCAGCAGTGGCGGGGAGGGGGGGTGGGTGTCTGTACCCAGCTGTCAGCGTGGCTGGCAGCGTCCCGACAGCCTGTCAGCTGCCTTCAAAGCTCAGCACTGTACTCTCCTCAGCCTCTCATCTCCTGCTGCTGCTGCTTCCAGGCACCCACCTTCAGCGCTCACCCGGCGTGGGCTGGCATGGGGAGGGGGTGTCCCTCATGCTCCACAGCTCCAGGACAAGTCAGGGCTACTGGGCCCAGTCAAGAGCAGCATCAGGGCAGGAAAAGGCCAGTGGTGGCAGAAGAGATTGGAACAAAGGGAACTCCTGATGACCTCAGCAGTGACTCCCCAGCACCATCTCTGCCACAGGCCTTGATGCCTGAGCAGCACGTAACTATAGCCACGATGGGGACACGGCCAGGATCCCATCTGGCAGCTTGGTTACGGGTGCTGGAGGACTTCAGGCCGGTCAGAAGCAGGACAGGCCCCGAGGGGGCGAGCGGAGGCAGCGGGCAGCACCCAAGGGCAGCGGGGCCACCCATGCCATCCCTTGCAGGCCATGCCCACTGTCCCTCACAGGCCGTGCCTGCCCACTGTTCCTCACAGGCCGTGCCCGCCGTCCCTCACAGGCCGTGCCTGCCCACTGTTCCTCACAGGCCGTGCCCGCTGTCCCTCACAGGCCGTGCCCGCAGTCCCTCACAGGCCGTGCCCGCGGTGCCGGGTGCTCGGCGGGCGCTGCCCGGCAGGGGGCAGCAGCGCCCCGCGCTCCGCGGCCCCGCGCCCCCGCCACCCCCGGGCCCGGGCCGGCCCAGCCCCAGGACAGCCCCTGAGCCGCACCGGGCGGCCGCTGAGCTCTCCGGCTCCTGCTGTACACCCGCCGCCCAGTCCAGCGCTGGCACCATCCCCGGCGCGGACGCCCCGCTCCCTGCACGCTCGGGACCCTGCGGTACCCGCCCTGAGCTGTCCCCTCAGCGCTGTATCCCCACAGCAGCGCCAGGACACGGCTCAGCCCCTCTCTGTGGGGCGGCTGCAGCCGGCTCGGCTCTTCTCTGAGATTTATCGCGGCTGTGAGCGCCGGCGGCTGCCAGCCTGATACCATCAGCCACGGCACACCAGGGCAGCTTCTATATTAGTTTTCTTTAAACGGAGGATAAGCTCCCCAGGCTGGAGAAAATGTCATTTCTGTGAAC
The DNA here is from genome assembly GCF_047830755.1 of Zonotrichia albicollis. NCBI lineage: Eukaryota > Metazoa > Chordata > Aves > Passeriformes > Passerellidae > Zonotrichia > Zonotrichia albicollis. The sequence goes on from NC_133828.1 coordinate 30,839,532, forward strand.
GCTTCCATCTCGTGTCAGTTCAGACATCTCCGGGCGGCATGGCAATCACCCTGGAGGGGGTGAGGGATGAGGATGGGATGCAGAGGCTGGGGCATATGGGGACAGATCTTAGGGACAGGGACCAGTGTTGGGCAGGATTGGAGGCCCAGGTCCAGCTGGGATGGTGGCCGTGTTCCAGGCAGTTGGGCACGGCTGTTGGGGAGGGTGAGGAGCAGGGGTGCCCATGGCGTCCAGCTGAGTTACTCACTTGTCGGCTACTGGGGTACCAAGGCCAGCTGTGAAATCACACTGGTGAGAGCACAGCGCAGTCCTGAAGGGCTTTGCCTTTCCAGCATGACAAATCCAATTAGATAACAGGAAGCGCATGAGGAGGAGGAGGAGGAGGAAGAAGAGCAGAGGAGAGCCTGCCTGTACCAGGAACAGGATTTGCTTCCTGCAGCTGACCCAGAAAAATACCTTGCAGGACTGAAGTGCACATGTCCAGCCAAGGATAGCAACTGAGATACGGGCCCGTGGGCACCCAGCTCTGCCTGCTGGGCACCCATGCATGTTGCAGTCTTAGGGCCAGAGACACAGCAGTCCTGTGTTACATGCTGGTCTCCTTGCTCAGCCAGTGCATGCCGGCATCCCCACACCATGCTCACATGCAGGGGAGATCCCATTAGGGAGGTAATTTCTTGACATGATTCCTCATTTTCTTCTCTCTCCCATGGAGACACGCTGACCTTGACAGAAATAGCTGCCTGCGCCTCAGCAGGCAGATCCCAGTCAGTTATTGCTGGGGCCCCCGGCATCTTCTTCCCCAACCCACACAAGTCTGGGGCCCCCCAAGTGCCCCCCATGCTCCCAAGACTTGCCTCCCAGCCCCCTTGCTGTGGGGAGCCTTTTGGGAGCAAGATGCTGACTGCCAGCATCCTCATCTTGGCTCACGGCAGCCCACCCATGAGCACTGGGGGCACGAGAACCAACATCAGGCATTCCCAGTCCCCCATCCCCAGTGCTGCCAGCCCATTGAGCCAGCCTCGGGCTGATCCCAGCTCATGCAGGTATTTCCACGGCTTACACGGCTCCCCATGGTATTTAGCCTCTGGAAGACGACGTTAAACATTGCAGGCAGTGACAAATCCTGATTGCTCTGAGGAGACAAGAGGCCGCACTAAGCTTCCAGCCAAATGTTTTCATGCAAGGGGAACGAGCTGCAACATGTGTGGTGCCAACGGGGCCTGCTGCTGTGTGCCTGGGCCACCCAGCCCTGCTCCCACATCCCCACGGGGACAGCCAGCCCTGTTCTCACATTCCCACTGGGACATGCAGCTGACGGGCAGGCCCTGAGCATGGGCACACCACACAGGAGCAATGACTCCAGCATAGAAGCACCCCTGAGAACAGTCATCATTGGGGCATAGTGGGGATGGGGACAGGAATGGGAGGACACCAGAGTGCTCCCCACCTGGATTTGGTGGGGATGCCAGCCCAGGGGTAACCTTGAGGGGCATGTCCAGATACTTGAGCCCAGAGAGCAAATTAGCATGGGCAAAACTGTGACACAAAGGAAAGCAGCATCCAAAACCTGAAGTGCTTTTTCCTGCCTGAGTGCAAGCAGCTGGAGCACAGGGATGTTCCTAGACAGGAGACATGGCACAGGAGCTGGGGCTAAACTGGGATGACACTGGTAGAGCTGGGGCAATGGCACACCCAGGCACCCTGCCTCCTGCTCTGCCCCTGCCCCACACTGTGGCCATCCCAGCTCTTCTGGAGCCCCTCCCCATGCCAGAGGCCCCCCCCCGAGGCAGCCCCCATCCCCACCAGCCCACTCCCCCCCCACAGCACAGTCAGCCCCGCCTGGGTGCCCCGGGAGGGAAGCCGCAGCGCTGACGCCAGCATTACAACTGCCCGGGATATGAGATCCGCTTGGATTCAGCAATTTCAACTCATTTCAAGCCCGATTCTGCAGCAATTTTCTGAGCCAGTGGGATGTTTTTGCCACTGCAAACGTCCCTTCTCATGCATGGTCGCACCATTTCCTTTCCCCGCTCCCAGGAGGATTTGGGAAACGGTGCCAGTTTGGCTCGACCCCAGCTCTGGCAGTAGCACAACCATCTCCCACACTAGCAGCCCCTCAGTGCAGCCCCTGCCCCACATGGAACTGCTGGGAAGCCTCCTGCAGGACACACAGCCCTGCATATGGGGTCTGGGGCTGCTGCCTCCATGGGGCACCAGGCTCTGCATCCTCAGCCCAAACAGAGCAGGGCACCTAAGGCACAGCACACACAAGTGATGGTTTAGGCTTCTTGTTTCCCTCATCCTGTGAAGGACTAAGCTCTGGAATATCTCCTGCAGCTCCCTGATCTACCTCCAAAGGAAGAGGGAAAACAGTGTGGGGCAAAGGGGCCAGAGGCTGCTGCAGGCACATCCCAGAAAGGCCAGGACCCCTCTGCCACTGCAGCTGTGCCTCTCTCTGTGCTACAGGACAGCCCTTGCCAGCTGAGTCCCCTTGGCTAGGCCTGAGCCAGCAGTGGAGCTGTGGGCGTGTGGGGCTGGTAGAGCCCCTTTCATGCCAAGCAGACTCGCTGCTGGAATACCAATAGCTCAGCTGTGCTGCAGGCTGTGCTGCTGGCCAGCCAGAGCAGGGGGAGACACCCTAGCCCCGGCACTGGGCAGAACAAGCATGCCACAACCAGGCTGCTGCACTCGGGAGAGCGTGTAACCCATGTCCCCAGGAGCAGGTAAGATCTAGACCAGGGCATCCTGCTCCTGGTGGCTCAGGAGCATAGGGATGCAATGCAAGGCAGAGGGGTGCACCGTGCACATGGGCAAGGACACCCTCCCAGAATATCTGCCCAGTACTGCCAGTGGCTGTTAAAGCAGGGGGACATTGGCACGATCCAGCTTTCAGGATCAGCACCTGTGACAGCATGCCCAAACTCGTGTGCCAGAGAAAGACCTTTCCCTGCTAACCATTGCCTCAGGAGTCCTGCCCTGGCCAAGCCAGAAGCTGGAGAGAGCTGTGCTGTTCATGCCACATGGAGCCAGGGTGGCTGTGACACAGAGGGGAGTAGCTGGGGACCCCAGCTCCTCATCTCTTAACTTCACTGCATAGGCATGGCAGCACACTGCACACACATGGCAGCCTGTTGGAGCAGAGAAAGGTGCCATCATGTGGTTGTGCTTTCTACTCCTGCTGCTCCTGGGGGGAATTTGTCCCAGAATCTCACTCATTTCCAACCTAAATTTATTCACGGCCAGTTTTTACCATTTGTTCTCATGCCAGCATTGTCCCTTAGCTTAAATAGCTCTCTTTCCTCCCTTGTGTTTACTCCCTTGATGTATTTATAAACAGCAATCCTATCCCCTCGCAGTCTCCAGCCTGCCAGCCTTCACGTGCCAATCGCTTCTGGTTTCCTCTCCTGATTCAGCCTCTGCCTGCCTGCACAGCCCGGCTGCCCAGCACAGCATCAGCTCCAGCTCCTCAGCCCTGCCTGCCCAGGGCTCACACACAGCTCTGCCCCTCATTCCACAGCAGCCATGGGGCACCATCCCAAGCCATTCTGGACTGCTGCCCCAGCCAGGGGTAACCTGCCCCCTGCAGATCTCCCGGCAGCTTGTGCTTTCATACAGCTTGTTTTCATTGTAAGAATCCACCAAAAGCGACACCTGGACAGATGAAGGAGCCAACGCCAAGGGAATTGCAGAAGATGAAGTGCCAGTGGCCAAGGTATGCTGCAGTGCAGGGCAGGAATACGAGGAAGAGAGAGGACAGGAGCAGTGAAATGAGGGGGCAGGGGCTGGGGTAGTCCAGTTCATCCTGCTGGCAGCCAGAAAACCCCTCAGAGTTGCTGAGCATGCTGCCCACCTACCCTGGTCTCTCCCTTAGTACGACTGGGGTGCTGGAGCTGCAGAAGGTTTCTGCATGATGTTTCTGCCTCCTGCTTCAGGAGGAGCTCAGGGTCCCCAAGGGAAAGACTGCACCAAAGCTGCACCCCCAAAAATGCCACAACGAGTTTGTCGAGCTGCCAAGACACTCCCTAGCTTGGATTTGGAGTGTGCTGAGCAGCAATCCTGCCCTCCCTCTGTGCACCCTCCGGCGTTCTCCAGCCGGATTCCCACCCTCAGACACCCCCGCGCCGGGCACGCCGCTCCCGGGCACACAGCACAGCACAGCACGCTAGGGATAAGCGCTGGGATGGGCTGCAGCTCAGCCCCCCTGCTGCAAACCCAACAAAACACTCACATACACGGAGAGCAATAATGATGGGTTTGGGTAGCGGGCTCCCCTTGGCACTTGGAAGAGATCCAGCACCACGCACGGTACTGTGCAGACACAGCTGGCCAGTGCCACTTGTCCTCAGGACCAGAGAAGGATCCCCAGCCCTGTGGTTTCACAGAGATGTGGCACTGAGCCCACACGTCTTGCAGGCTGGAGGAAGCAGGGAACATCAAGGCTACCCGAGAGCGGGGTATGCAATGTCCCCGGGGCTCCTTTGTGGAGCTTAGGCAGCCTCTGTTCTTCGACTGTGGTCACCTCGCAGGAGCCCCAGTGCCTCTGCATGGTGCTGGTTGGGGGCTGGCGGCTTTTGGCTGCAGATCCTGGGCACCCCCGGGCCTGTCTTGCTGTCCTTCGCATGCAGGGGCCTGCGGGGATGTGGCCCCGCGTCCCCCTTGGCTCCCGGGCAGCGCATCCCCCGGGGAC